>NC_080069.1:106073635-106379076 GCF_949987535.1 Balaenoptera acutorostrata | reverse complement strand
AGGGCGAGATCGGTGTCCTTGACTGAATCTCAACTTCTTTAATGAAAGGGCTGTTAAGAAAGGTAGTAGGTATGGTTCAGGTGTTTCCTAGCACCTTGAAGATCATAGGACAGGAGGCTTCACTGCTGAATTGCAGTATCATTTTCACTGTGGATTTCACGGCTTCAACATCTGTGAGCTGAGACTAATGTATCAACGCATAGAGTTCAAAAACTAGACTCTGCAGATTTCTCACAATCAGCTATGAATTATTCCTCCTTCTCAATCCCTTTATAAAACCAAGTTCCTTTCATCTGATCTTGTTTCCTCAACCAGTGCTGAAAACACAAACTTAACTATTTTAAAAAATGAAGAAACATTGACTGAATGCTTTAATGTCTTAATTTTCAGCCTGGTATGTTTTACTGTATAATGTTTTAACGCATTAAAATTATTTATCTAATTAGAAAAAAAAAGAGTAAAGACATAAATGGCAAAGCCTGATGCTACACTCGGGATTCAAAAAGGTCAAAGACCGACTCTCTGAATGACCGTATCTAGATTGTATAAGACGGTTTGAATAAACTGTAGAGAAATCTGTTACAGAATAGTGAGAAAAGCACAATACTAGGAAGCTCTTATTCTTGACTGTGGTAAGAACACTTAACCGGAGATCTACCCTCTTAACACGTTTTTAAGTGCACAATAGAGTACTGTCAACCAGAGGCATAATGCTGTACAGCAGATCTCTAGAACTTAATCATCTTGCAAACTGAAACTTTATACCCCTAGGGGAAGGAGTATGTGTTTATCTGTTTGCAACAGGGTCAGACAATGGTTCTTGTTAGAAAGTGACATATGAGTGGGGTTTTGAAGGATGAATAGGAGATTTTTAGAGGGAGAGGAGCAATCTCAGGAAGAAGAAACAGAGGAACAGCAAGTGTAGAGGCTGGGGGTGAGAAACAACACGGGGCGCTCTTGGAGGAGAAGTATGCTGTCAGAGCAGGAAGCCCAGAGCAGGTGGGGCAGGAGGTGAGCAGCAGGGCAGGAGGAAGGCCAAGATGAGGCCTCAAAGACAGGCAAGGCTTGAGATAGCCATGACTTTCTTGCCTGAATTATTTTCATCAAAACTAACTTTCCGGGCTTCCCTGGTGGCGCAGTGGTTGAGAATCTGCCTGCCAATGCAGGGGACACGGGTCTGAGCCCTTTCCTGGGAAGATCCCACATGCCGCGGAGCAGCTGGGCCCGTGAGCCACAACTACTGAGCCTGCGCGTTTGGAGCCTGTGCTCCGCAACAAGAGAGGCCGCGATAGTGAGAGGCCCGTGCACCGCGATGAAGAGTGGCCCCCGCTCGCCGCAACTAGAGAAAGCCCTCGCACAGAAACGAAGACCCAACACAGCCAAAAATAAATAAATTAATAAATTTTAAAACAAAAACAAAAACAAAAACTAACTTTCCATACATTGTCAAGACAGTCATTGCCTCACTTTTCTGTTTCATTATTTGGATAGAGAAGTTACCAATTAGGGAGTTTTGCCTAATTAAAAAACCATAGAGGCTAAGTCAATGTTTTTCAAGTGAAGTAGCCCCTAAGTGTGTTTCTTCAACTTATGATGATGATGATGGTGATAATAATATAGTCACAGCCATTTATCATATAACTACTACATTGCAGGCTCTGTGCTAGATGCTCCACATGCATTATTTCCTTTAATGTTTGAAAAAACAAAAACCCTACAAGGTAGCTGTCATCATCCCTACTTATAGCATATCAAACAGGAAACTGAGGTTCCGAAAGACAAAATAAGGTCAGTTGGCCAGTACGCACCTGAACGTACACTCACGGATCTGGAAGGCTACAAGCCCTCTCTCTGCTCAGCCCTTGGCACTGGCCCTGATCTCTGAAACCCCTCTGTCCTCTGCCTGTCACAGGCTTGGACGCCCCCAGCCAGATCGAAGTGAAAGACGTTACGGACACGACCGCTCTGATCACCTGGTCCAAGCCCCTGGCCGAGATCGACAGCATCGAGCTCACATACGGGATCAAAGATGTGCCAGGCGACCGAACCAGCATCGACCTCACACACGAGGAGAACCAGTACTCCATCGGGAGCCTGAAGCCAGACACAGACTACGAGGTTTCCCTCATCTCCCGCAGGGCCGACATGTCCAGCATCCCAGCCAGAGAGACCTTCACAACAGGTAACGGGCCTCCCCCTGCTAACAGCCCCAGGAAAGGAAAGATTGCCAGACTCCCATCCCCACTCCATGTCGGGCTGTCTTCCAGGCTCCTTTTACAGTGGAAACAGTGGAAAGGGGATTTTCATTCCTTTAAGTTTTATTTTAAAATACTGTAGCAATTGATTGATTAATATTACCCCAAATAACCTTCTAAGGCAAAAGAAAATTTTTGCCTACATAGAAGATGCTGGTCTGATATTCTCAGACATTTTGGGTAAAACAAAATTTAAATAAATATTTTAATAATAAAATGCAGTATATGGAAAACATAAATGACAAAGATGCCTTCTAACCTCTTAGCCTACAGCACTATCTTAAAAGTACCAAAGTGTCAATCATTCATTCACTAAGTATTTTTTCAGAGCTCGGTAAGCTTCGTGTGAGTTATTAAAAATCCAGTGATGAATACAACACATACAGTCACAGAGCTTATTTGCAAGTTTCTGTACAGTTTTTATTAAGCACAAAATTGGTGGAAAACGTGAATGATTGAGGTATCATGCACTTTAATAATGAGGCAAGTGTCAAGTATGTAGTATTTGTTTAGATGTGCGCATTAGCTATTGAGCCAGAGGAGTGTGTGGGCAATTTTGTCATTTCTCTCCAATGGCAGGCACCTTTCATGTCTCACCTTGAACTGTCAAGGACTCCCTCTCTTCTGGTGCCTGGTGTTCTCAATACCAATGCCCCTTCCCCTCCCAAACAGGCCTGGATGCACCCAGAAATCTCCGCCGCATCTCCCAGACAGAAAACAGCATCACCCTGGAGTGGAGGAACGTCAAGGCGGCCGCCGACAGTTACAGAATTAAGTACGCACCCATCTCTGGAGGTGACCATGCCGAGGTAGAAGTCCCCAGGAGCCAACAAACCACAACCAAAACTACACTCACAGGTGAGCTCCGCATCCCTGACCCAACTGGCCCTGGGGGCATGTCCCTAAGTTGCAACCCTCCAGAGAGTGAAAAAAAACACTTTCCAGCTATCCATCTCACTTGGGCATCAGTGAGTCAGGCTGTGAAACAGTCCAGACATTGAGAAATCGTAGCCTTCAGGGACTAGTTCAGGGCCATTTTTATGGCCTTCTGAAAGTCTGTCCAGTTTTGGGCCGAATCTCAACCTGCATGTTCTCTCTTAGGTCTGAGGCCAGGAACTGAATATGGTATTGGAGTGTCTGCCGTGAAGGGGGACAAGGAGAGCGACCCAACCACCATCAATGCGGCCACAGGTGAGGCCCGCCTGGATTCCCACCTCCACGGGATGAGCACCAGCAGACACAACAGGGCCCAGGAGGCAGGAAACCTACTTAAAAAGAAATAGTAGATGCCCAGAGGAAAGAGGGGCTTCTAGGATCATCCAGCCCAGATGTCCACGTTCAGAAGTAGCATAAGCACTCCCCATGTGAATGATCCTAACGCTACTCTCTATGCAGGAAGGGGGACAGGGGATATTTTACAAAAAATTGGAACCAGACTTTATAAGAGATCTACAAACTTTTGCAAGTTGGCAACCGATTCCATTTTTTATAAACCACTGACTAATCAAAACACATCTGGGGGCTTTTCTCTTAGCAAACACTTAACGTGTATTGCATACCCCCATCATATAGATTATAAGCGGCAGAAGCATAGTTTAAGGCAATCTTTGCTCTTACTCATTGCATCCTGCAGCTCCAGCCTCTGAGTGAGGATGCTGAGGGGCTACATGATTTGAGGCCGCTGATTCTTTCTGCGAGTTTGTTTGTTTTTTCTGGAAAATTTGTAAAAAAGAAAACTCGTCCCTTTACCTCTCCACCAGCCTCCTGCTTATCTCCCCCTGGGACTATGATGATAAGGGGTGGCTGGTATGGGGAGATCATTATGCAGGATCCAATGCTGAGCACTTATGCATATTCTTTTTTATCTTTTTATTTGGAGGTAATTGTAGATTCACATGCGGTGTAAGAAAGAATACAGAGAGATCTGTACCCTTTGTGTAGTTCCCCCCATTGGTAACATTTGTGTAACTACAGAAAACTATCAGGACCAGGAAACTGACATTGATATGTTCTATCAACTTTATTCAGATTTCACTCAACTGTGTGTGTGTGTGTGTGTGTGTATGTGTGTGTATGTGTGTGTGTATTTAGTTCTATGTTATCACTTGTAGATTTTGGAAGCTACCACTTGTTATCACTTGTAGATTTTGGCATCTACCACTACAGTCAGACACCAAATAGTTCCAATCACAAGGGTCGCTCTTGCTACACTTTTCTATAGCCAAGGCAACTCCCACCCTCCCCTTCACCTTAATCCTTGGCAATCACTGATCTGGTCTTCATCCAATTTTGTTATTTCAAGAATGCTACATAAAAGGAATCATACAATATGCAACCTTTAGAGATTGGCTTTTTCGCTAAGAATAATTCTCTTGAGATCCATCCAAATTGTGTCTTGTATCAATAATCAGTTCCTTTTAAATGCATTTAATTGAGTATCATTTCATGGTATGGATATACCACTATATTATTTTTAATCTTTCAAAAACACAGTGAGGTACCGTGCAATAACAGCATCTCACAAAGGTGAAAACTAAGACTCAGACACCTGAGTCACCTGAAGCCACACAGCGCTACGGCAGACCTAGGACTGTAGCCCACAACCAGCTTTCAGCCCCAGAAGCAGTCGTGCCCTGAAGCCTGAAGGGTGTTCAACTCTCTGTTTTCCTCCCAGACCTGGACGCGCCCAAGGACCTTCAGGTTTCTGAACCTACGGAGACCAGCGTGACCCTGCGCTGGCAGATGCCGCTGGCTAAGTTTGACCGTTACCGCCTCAACTACAGTCTTCCCTCGGGCCAGCCAGTGGAGGTGCAGCTCCCCAGAGGCACCACCTCCTACATCCTGAAAGGCCTGGAACCTGGGCAGGAATACACCATCCTCCTCACAGCAGAGAAGGGCAGGCACAAGAGCAAGCCGGCACGGGTACAGGCAACCACAGGTGAGATCAGCCTCTGAGCTCTCGCCGCACCCTCTGTTGATTCTGAGGTTGCAGACCCATCAGCCAGATTGTCTTCAAATGAGAAGACCAGATGGGAAGACGTGGGGATTTCTCTGCTCATGACTGCTCTAAATCCCATTTGAAAGAGTTACTTACCTATCTTTTCCTCTTGTCAACTGACTCGTCAACAGCAAAGTTCCCTAGCTGGGCAATCAAAGTGGTTTTTAAATATTTCTTCCTAGGAGAACTTAAAGCATCAGAGTTTGTGTCTGTCTTTTTTTTTTTTTTTTTTTTTTAATTTTGTGCATTTCACAGACTCTTTAAAATTTTTCTCATTTTCCTCCCTCTTTAGCACAATTAATTAACTTTTCATTTTATTTCTTTTCAAGATGACCAAGATGTTGGGAATAATTCCTTGGTTTTTTCCCATTAATTGTTTTTATTCCAGGTCTTTTGCTTTCCTCTCAGGTTACCTGAAACATTGCACACGGTCCTTTGAGCCTTCCACGGTGGCCTTCTCATTTTCTCTTGGTCATTAAGAGGTGAACTTTGTTTTTCCATGACAGCTTAATCCTGACCTCCAGTATCCCTTCTAGCCCAAGTATCCTGTTCTTTGTACCTGCTTCCATATTTTCTCAATGGCTAAACTGAGAAAAAAAATCAGTTCTTTCTATATGAAAATATACACATTTAACTTTGGCCCCCAAATATTCAAGAGGTACAGGGGGAAAATGTTAATTCTTCAGGGTATGACAAGTAATAGTCTTTAGTTTCAATTTAATAAGTATGTATTGAGAACCCACTGAATATATTGTAGTATGCTGATATTTGAGGGGAAAAAAATGGGTTATGTACTTAGCACTGCTATTCTGACTCATGTGCACTTACTCACCGTCCCTGGGGGAAGACCAGATGGTCAGAATGTTAGACAGCACTCAAGCAAGGAAAGGGGGTGATTGGGCAGCCCTCAGCCAAGGAAAGGGAGTGAATGGGGGAGTCAGGAGCAGCCAGAGACGGTGTCTTGGCAGAGATGCTATTCCAGGTTGAGTCTCCATAAGCAGAAAACGTGTGGCACTGATGGGCATATTTGGAAATGCCTTGAAGCGTCTTTGTCATTTATGGATACTTTCACATACATGTAACAGAAATCTCAAATAACAGTCACTTAAGCAAGATACAAGTTGCTTTCCTCTCTCATAAAATAAGTCTGAGGTTAGGTGGTTCAGGGATGGCACAACAGTTCCAAATGATCAGGGATTTGGGCTCCTTCTAGCTTTCTGTTCCACTAGTCTCAGTCCTTGACTTCCATTCTCAAAGCCACCTCCATGTCACAATATGGCTACTTCAGTACAGCCTTCGCATTTGTGTTCTGGGCAGCATGAAGGAGGAAGAACCAAAACCAAAAAAAAAAGTACCTCCTAGATGAGAGTCTTTTTGGAATCCTCACCAATGACTTCTACTTGCATTTCACTGGCCACTTCTAGCTATAAGTAAGTCTAGGAAAGGTAGTCTTCTGGCGGAGCATGTTGCTGCCCACATAAAATTGTGGTAGTTTGTAAGGAAGAGGGAGAGAAGGGGTATTTAGTAGACAAAGAGTAGCCTCTTCAGAAAGTCTAAAGTGAGCTCAGGTGGTCAATTCTGTTGACTCTGTGCATGGACTGCTTCCCACGCAGCTATGAGATGGTCATCAAGGATGCTTGGTGGGGGGTGGGGGTGTAGCGGTGGGGTAGCTCGATCATAGATGAGGGGGGAGGGGAGAAAAAATTGGGAAGAAATAAATCTACGGTAGAGATTTGAATGGTTCAGCTTTATAAACATGAGCTTGTTATAAGATGCGAAGGGACCACAAATGAATCAGAGAAACAAGAGAGGGAATTTCTTCTTCTCTTCCCTCCTCCTCCTCTTCCTCCTCCTCCTCTTCTTCTTCCTATTCTTCCTCCTCCTCCCTCCCTCCCTCTCTCTCTCTCTTTGCCTCTCTCTCTGCCTCTGTCTCTCCCTCTCTCCCTCTCTCTTCACTTTTCCCTGAGCTTTACAAATGCTAGATTAAAGAGAGTTTCCTATCTCCACTCAATCATCTTACCCTCTGGCTATAGCCACTTTATCGCCTATCTCCAGCAGGGAATCCCCAGGCTTTAGCTGCTCAGGGAGATGAAAGCTTTCAAGTGAATCACAGGCTGGAATTACTTTGTCTCTAACTAAGAGCCCAGTTTTGGCATCCCAAGGGCTCAGTGGTTTCATTTCCCCAGCCGTGCCTCTTTAACACTGTTTTCAAAGAAATCACGTTGTATATTTAAAGACATTCTTCATTACAGGAAAAATGTGCAAAGTCCCTTTTATGGGCTCTTCCCCCACTGTCTCTAGAATATTTCTCTCTATGGCTTTCTCCATAGAACTATTTTATTTTATTAAAAGTGAGGTGGACATTTCTCTCCATCTCCTGAAGTCTATCTTCCCCGTAAATATCCCCTACAATATCCTCCCAGTAAATATCTCCTTCATTTACTCAGTCAATAATGCACTACAATCATGCTCCGTGCTAAGTCCTGGGGATACTACAGCAATGAAGACAAGTCTGTGCTTCCAAGGAGGTAACTATCCAGCAAACAGACGCCTTCACTTGCTGTAACTAGGGGTGTGGGGTGCAGTGGGAGCAAGGGATGCCTTCTGAGCATCAGGATAGGCTTAACATGGGAAGAAGTTTTTGGACAGACACAGAAGAGGCAAGCAGGACTATGTTGTAGAAGACATAAAGAAGCAGAAGTCCAGGCACCTGGCCTTGGTAAACACATGGGGAGAAAAAAGAAACAGGAAAAGTGGGAGCGCTTAGAGGAATGTACCATGTGGTTATGAGTCCTGAAATGTCAAAGGGTTGTAGGTTCAAATGTCAGAAGAAAGGGATTCCCAGCTCTGCGTTACTCGATTCTTAATAGCAGAAGTCTGGAAAGTGTCGCTCATTGTCTGTGGGTTTTACAGAGAAGATGTGAAATTGGCTGCCCCAAAGCATTCTTCCCAGAGAATTCCAGGGCTCTAGCCATGGCATTGAGCCAAAGCGCAAGCCTTTTCCTTGATGCAGCACCAAGTTAAAAGTATGCCCATCACACCTGAAATACAATGCAAAGACCCTATCACAGGCTACACAGCCCTACAGAGTCTGGTCCTTCCCATCTCTCTGGCCTCACTCCCACTACTTGTCCCCTTGCTCATTTCACTGTGGTCACCCTGGCCGTCTCGCTGTTCCTTAAGTATGCCAAGCCTGCTCCTACCTTAGGGCCTTTGCACATGCTACTCCTGCTGCCTAGATACCACTCTTCTCCCAGTTCTACACCCAGCACCTCCCTCATTTCATTCAGCTCAAGTCTCATCTCAAAAGACCTCTCTGTCAACCAGTCTAAAATGGTGCCCTATCCTGACTTACCCCTTCATGCTGCTCCAGAGTTCCTCATGACACTTGCCTGATACCACTCACTAGTTGGTTTACTTACCTATGGCCTGCCTCCTACTTCTAGCCAGAAAGGACTCTGTCTCCTTCACTGGCTGCAGCCCCAGTGCCTTGAACACAGCCAAACACGTGGCATATGCTTCATGAGCATCTGGGGACTCCAGCTCCTCCAGAGACAGTATTTCCACTGAATCTTCTGGTCTTTTTCTTTCACCTCTGTATTAAAGGCCCAAATTCTCTCTCTTAAGGATTAAGGGAAGGGAAGTCATTCTCCTGGAGTCTTTAATTAAGCTTACTCTGGATAAAAGTGGAAGGAAAGAAAGAAGGAAGGATGGGGGGAAGGAGAAAGGGACAGAGGGGGGAGAAAGGAAGGAAAGAAAGAAAAAAGGTACTATCCCTGTTAGCATTGAACAAAATAAGTATGGGCCAGGCATCTCCGCCTCCGGCCCCATATCTGTATTCTAATAAACTCAACAAAACCCTGCTTGAAGTGGAGGCCATGATTTTCTTTGAGCAGGAAGGGACATAAAGCAAGGAGGACATGCAGAAACACAAGGCCGATAAAGCATCCTCCCACACCGCGTACGGCTTGACAGTGATACCCCAGTAATTCTCAAGGGTTTGGGAAGCAGAGAGGTGGAATTTTGCTTTTAGCCACAGCTGCAAGTAATAGAAGACATTCTGCCCTGATTTTCCATTTTGATTTTCTCACGGAGCAAACTGAAATTTAGTCAAATATTTATCCATCCAACAAGTATTTATTTCTTACCTGCCATGGGTCAGGCAGCGCTGGTATAGAGAACAGAAAGACACAACCCCTCCACTCAGGAAATGATGCACATTGCAGTGAGAATGAGAGGACCAAAACCAAAATTATAGGAACGTAACTAGTCTGCTTAGAGGAAAGTGTGGGAAGCTACAGGAGCACAGAGGCAGATACCCATCCCAGACCTGAGCAAGGTGAAGGCAGCGTATCAGAGAAGGCTTTTTGGAAGACGTGATACTTGGCTGAATCCTAAAAAAGGAAAATGAGTTGGGCAAGTGGAGAAGGGAGTAACGACATTTCCAGCTGGAGGAACAGTAGGTGAGAAGCTCAAAGGCATGAGAAACTTTATGTTAGTGAAACACCAGCTATACAGTCCTGCTGTATGATGGAGCTGGGGATAACAGGGTACAAGGTTACAGACATTATCAGTACCATCTACAAAAGGCAGTGAATATCATGCTGAGGGGCTTGGGTTTCATTCTTGACAGTGTGAAGAGTCACCAGAAAGTTTTAAGGCAGGCAAGGCTTTTAATTTCAATTAACTTTACAAGATGAGATCCAAGCAATTTAATCTACCCTCAGGGGTCCTGAGGCTTGAATTTGGCCATCCTGCTGCTGTTGGAGAATCACTCTCTCTGCCATCGGTGACCACTAAAAGTGGATTCCTCATCAGTCAGCACTTGGTAATTACCATCTACAAGACGGTGGAAATCCAAAGATTTAAAGTTGGCACAGCCAGAAATTCCCCCAGGCCAGCTGGTCAACTCACCATGAGCACAGAAATGGGATTTTGAAATTCTGATTTCCCAGGCCCACTGGCATTGTTCAGAGGGTAGATGCCAGTGCACAGCTGGAAGAAAAAGACAACAGCCTTTTCATAAAGAAAGGCCAAGAAATTCAGTATGGAACTATACAACGGAAACACGGGGCTTCTGGGGCAGCAAGCCCACAAGTGTGTCATTTGCTATTGAAATGCAGAGTCCGCATTGATGTGAAGCCTCTGGTCTCAATCTCAATTGTTGTCTGCTGTATTTTTATTCACGTTTTTCCCTCTCTTTTCATAATTCTTACCCGCCTCCCTTTAATTTATCTACTGATTTTAATCATTGAAGTTACACCTTTTACTTATCTGTCTAGCATTTGTTTAGTGAAGGGTTTTGGGTCGGGCACCAAAAGCACCCACCCAGCAGTGGTCACAGTCACAGCACTAAATATAACTGATTTTTTTTTCTTGATCTGCCTAACCCCCTCCCCACAAAAAAAAAAAAAAAAAAAAAATGGAAGAATAGCCAAAAATTTTGGTGGAAGTATCATCACCATGACTATTACCATTTACTGAGCCACGTGACATTTTATGAAAATTACTCTATCCACTGTAAGAAGAGATGAAGCAGGATGTGAAGGACATTGTATAAAGTATCCGTGGCATATAAAAAAGCTGATTTAAAGAAAAAAATGGTTCTCATGAGGAAGAGACATTTTCTAATGTGGATCTCCTCCTCTCTCCAACCATCTTTACTACAACATCTTAATAGACAATCTGTAACCCCTCCATAACCCCTCCCTCCCCCAGATAGGTAATTCTCCCCACATCTCTTGCAACCTGGTACCTGAAATCTCTTTCATGGAAAAAAATATGCTTTATATCATAATTAGAGAAAGAACTTAAAAGGCAGTTACCTGAGAGGAAACACTGACTTAATTCACACAAGGGGGGTCAACTATCAATGTCAGCTAAGTTCTTGACAAGAAGCTTTGACAGCAGCAGGAGAAAATAAATAAGAAAGTGGGATAGAAAGGAGAGTTTATGGGCCACAGAATTGATTTCCTTCACTTTACAGTTTGGCTTAGATTGGTTTTTGTCTGATGGCTCTTCATGCACGAGGGCTCTTGGAATATTTGAAAAGGACACACTCCTGACTTTAGCTGTGCTAAAACCCCAAGGTCAAGGAGATAATTGCTACAACTGGAGCACTGCTCCTGGCCTCACAAGGGCCACTGGGTTAAAAGATAGCTGATCTTTTTCCCTTTCTTTCCCCACAAGTAGATACATCACTTGGAGCTTGGGGTCCTCTTTTTCTCACCTAGACCATGTTTGTGTGGTTAAGAACTGCCATGGGGTCTTGGATAAGGGCTCCGGGACACAGATTTGGGTTGAATGAGGACTCTGTAGAATGAAGGTCAAGGTCAGGTATGGCAAACATTTTCTGAAAGGGCCAGACAATAAATATTTTAGACTTTTCAGGCCATATGGTCTCTGTCTCAACTCCTCTACTGCGCCACTGCAGCACATAAGCAGCCTTCAGCAATATGTAAATGTGCGGGCACGGCTGAGTTCCAATGAGATTTTTACTTATGACATCAAAATTTGAATTTCATATACTTTCATCTGTCATGAAGTATTCTTCTTTGGATTTTTCCAACCATTTAAAAATTTTAAAACTGTTGTCAGCTCACTTATTACCAAGAGAGGCAGCAGGCTGGATTTGACCCTCAGATCATAGTTGGCAGACCGCTGTTCTAGATCAAACAGGATTTGAAGGAGCGTCAGCTTTGCCAAAATGAAACAATTAGGAAGAACCTTCCCCAGAATGTAGAAAAGTCTGAATCAAACAGATTCTTGAAAAGAAACATTTTCCCCTCTGAAAGGATATCTTCTATCCAACTGCAAGCTAAGATTTTCAAGTGAGATGTCTGCTTTAATGGACAGATGATAGGACTGATTTGAAATGAGCAGCCAATGTGAGGCATATAGAGAGAAACAATTTGTTCATCTAAATGAGCTCAAGGCAGTTCTTACTCTGTTGTTTAGAGGATCTGTTTCCAGAGAAAATCCTTTCTTCCTAGGTGATGCAAAGTCCATTTAGGTTCAGCCCTGGGCAAATTATCACCTTGAAGGCATATTCAGACAAGTGAGTGTTCTGTGATTTGCTCATCCTAGAGATGAATAAAGACGGCAAGTTTTAATTGAGCTTAATAAGCTATTTCTCCCAGGGCCTCAGTCTTTCTTTCTATCCAATGAGGGGCAGCTTTGCAAAGACTCAGTGACTTCCTCAGGACAGCCTTACTTGTACTGTGTTAATTTATCTCTGATCTTTCTGAAGTGGTTTATGTAAACTGATTTGAGCCCCAGAAACTGACAAAAATCCCAACATAAAGAGACTATAAAACATGCCTTCCAGGAGAGATTCAGGAAGCACGGAAAGGAAGAGAATCTAAGAGGACCAATTTCCTCAAAATACAGAAGGCTGGACGGCTCAGACCAAGAATCCCAAGAGTAGCCGAAGGCTGTTCCTATGATCTCACCTTTAGGATGAGAACCGCTTTCCAAAGTGGAAACTGCAGCCCAGAGCAGTACTAACACAGACCTGTAGCATTTTCCAAATCCACAGGACACTGGTCAATAGAAAAACACCGTATTCAAAAGACAAACCCAAATACACAGCAAGGCAAAATAAGTATTCTGTTGATTTTTCTGTTGGTGTTTTGATGGCGACAGCGTGGCCCAGGGATGCAGGTGGCCCTGGGGCCCCCATGGTCTCACAGCATTGGCAGCGGGTTTGCCATTTCTGAGTTCCCAGATGGAAAGCATTTCAGGAATGATTTAACTGACCCCGTCTCTGTCATTATTCAGACCACGCCCCTGAAATGGAAAACCTCACCGTGACCAAGTCTGGCTGGGATGGCCTCAAACTCAACTGGACCACAGCTGACCAGGCCTTTGAGCACTTTGTCATTCAGGTGCAGGAGGCCAACAGGGTGGAGGCGGCTCAGAACCTCACGGCGCCCGGCAGCCTGCGGGCTGTGGACGTCCAGGGCCTCAAGGCCGCCACCCCTTATACAGTCACCATCTACGGGGTGATCCGGGGCTATAGGACACCAGTGCTCTCTGCTGAGGCCTCCACAGGTACCTCTTACCTTTCTGTCTATAGCTTCTGTTTCTCCCAACAGGAACCTGCCCAAGGATAATCAGACGCAACTCGTTTTTGAATAGACTTGAGTACCTTAAGTTATAGCACTATGGTGCCTAATGATGGGGAGAAATCAAGCCGCACAACTCCTGGGGTAGCTTTCACACTGCACCCCATGTGCACCACAGCCTCTGGGGCTGTGCCTAGCCCAGCCTGGGGACTATACACACAGCCCCAATGGCAGGGACCTTTGGCTTCACAAACAGGCTCCCTCCTGGTGAGGGATGTTAAGGCATGATATTCAGAAGGAAAAAAATAATAATAATCTCTTTGTCTGCCAGAGGCTAGGGCAATTCCTTAATGAAATAAGATCACAAATGTTTTCCTACGCCTCACCCCCTTGGCTCTATTTCTCAAATTTAGGAAGCTGCGTGGTTATCTAAAGAAAGTCACTTTTTTTTTTTTTTAAAAAGTAATATAAAGCCTGTTCTTTCATTAAGGAGTCCCTGGATCTTGGTGTGTGATTTGATCATTAAACTGGTTCTTTGTCCTTCTCCAGGAGAAGCTCCCCGTTTGGGAGAGGTCACGGTGTCCGAGGTGGGCTGGGATGCCTTCAAACTCCACTGGACGGCTCCGGAAGGAGCCTACGAGCAGTTTCTCATTCAGGTGCAGGAAACTGACACAGACGAGGCAGCCCAAAACCTCACTGTCCCGGGAGGACTGAGGTCCGTGGACCTGCCTGGGCTCAAGGCAGCCACTCACTATAGCGTCACCATCCGCGGGGTGACTCGGGACTTCAGCACAACCCCTCTCTCTGTTGAAGTCTTGACAGGTATTCTAGACGACTTCATTAATTTGTTTCCTCCCACTGTCTCTGCTCAGGAGGGATCAACGCTCTTCCCTGCTCTAAACTGGGTTCAGCCCTTACCCCAGTGGGGAATACCGGTGAATCATCCCTGCTTCCTTACAAAGGTCCTGTCCCTTATTTGGCCAAGCCCTAGTCCTAGCATGGTAGCCAATTCCATGGAAAGTTCCACCTACTCCTCTTTTATATAAATTGAGGTGACTTTTCTTTTAAAGCAAGTTTCAGTCGTAATAGCTAAGAAGTTGGAAAGCGCACTCTGCGAGTGGGAAAATAAAAACGTTGATCTGAGCTCATTTTCAGAATGCATCAGAGGACTCCCCAGAGCACCATCTGTATGTCAAGAATGGAAGCTGTGAACAATTCTGAGAACTATGTCTCATTTCCAAAGGCTGACTAGGAAAGCCCTGGCTTTAGTGCCAACAATTAGAGTGTCCTCAACACCTGCTGTAAATCACGCATCTGTGATCAACACTAACCAGACAACTCACCCCAACCTCAACCAAAATGCCATCTCGCCTGAGTCCCAGCGTGCAACTGCCTTTTTTAGTAACTCAGCAACTCTGTCTTCTTATGCAGAGGAGGTTCCAGATCTGGGGAACCTCACGGTGACTGAGGTTAGCTGGGATGCCCTCAGACTGGACTGGACCAGCCCAGATGGGATCTATGAGCAGTTTGTCATTGAGATCCGGGAGGCTGACCTGGCCCAAGAAGCTCGCAGTCTCACGGTTCCTGGCAGCCTGTGCTCCGCGGAAATCCCAGGCCTCAGGGCTGGTACCCGTTATACAATCACCCTGCGTGGCAAGGTCAGGGGCCGCAGCACTCAACCCCTTGCTGTGGAGGTCATCACAGGTATACGACCCTCCTCCCAGACCAGGGACCTGATTGTGTCAGCCAATTCATTGGAATAGAGAAAATTCCCCATGTATCAGGGCCCTCTCTCAAAGCTGTTGGCAGGCAGCATGAACACAAGCTCTAACTCCAGAGGGTGTGGGTTGGAATTCCACCTGTCTGGCCGAATATTCTTGGGTATCTCATTGTACACCTCTGAGCCTTCATTTCTCACCTTCAAATCAGAGATAATACTCCTACCTCAGAACACTGTCATGAGCAGTAAATGAGATAATGAACGAAAGTACATAGCAAAGCACCCCTCCTGTAGTACATTTTGAATGCCAAATAGCTAAATGTATCAGATAGCAACATATCATAATATAAATAGCATAAACAGTAGGGCTGTGACACAAGAATAAGGTCAGAACTTTCTAGAGAAATCTTACCATGAGTGGCCTCAGAGTCACTTACTGCCATCCATCTGGTAGTCAGACCTCCACAGAATAACCTTTGAAATGATCTATCATCTTCTGTTCAAGTTAGCCAAGTCTCTCTCTCCTTAACACATCCTCAAGGCAGGGCTATTTCTAAGAAGGGAGAGTCGTGTTTGACTTCAAAGTTTTTGATTCAGTTTGGAGAGGAAAAACAATTCATCTCAATTTGTCCCCTGAAGATGTGCAACCCCATCTGTTATAGAAAACTCTGTGCTGGTCATGCGGTTTCTAGAAACAACTTTAAAAAAGGCCATGGGAAAATGAGCCTGATTTGGGGGAACAGGGTTTTTATGCTGGGCCCTAAGCCCATGCCCTTCTCTACACATACTGTGTTTTGAAAATGCCGCCCAAATAACCTAATCAAATGAATTGTTGTCCTTGCTCATACATACCAAATAAACCTGGTCCTTGCTAGAAACTACACACAATTCCCCAAATAAGAAAAGTAATGTTGCAATACACCTAAACTGGCCAGATTATCAATGGCCTGTGTTTCCCAGAATATTGTCAAACCAAACAAGAGCAAAAGGGGCCTTTGAGACACGTGGGATCTGGGAGCAGGGTGCTAATGATCCGCATCTGTAGTTTGTAAACTTTTTGTTTTTAGTAGCAAATTCCTTTTGCACGTGAAATCTTACAAGGAACCCCACTATATGAAGGAGGAGAGGGCTGCCCGCACCCATGTCCCCAACCCAGTTCTTCCATAAAAGGACCAGTACTACAGTTTGAATACAGCCCCTCTAAAAGGTCAAGTTTGCCCAGACTCTCCTTGTGCACTGAATCCTGGAATATCTCATACTCTTTCTGGGGGAAGTCTTGCAGATATTTTCTTTTCTGACTTCAAATCCATGGCCACTTCAGCCTTAAAAAGAGAGGCTGGGAGATTGCACTTAACCCTGAGCAGGATTCCACTAAGTAGTGAGTGTTTCCATATCCAGAACCCAAACTCTCTAAATCAGCAATGACTACATTAAATTTCCTTCCTACCTTGTAGAAAAATGAACGGTGGGTCCTGCTCTGCACCATTTGCTGAGCAAAACATAATCACTTTTAATGAAGAGTAGGCACAAACAGCCTTGTTTGTGACGCAGACATTCTTCAATCAGACACAAAGTGCTATCAGGAGAAGGGGAGAGGGAAAACGTGAAGCCAAGAATCCAGTACAGTACAGAAACTTTGATCTCTGAAAGATGAGAAAAGTCCAGAGATAAAACATCAGACTTGTCCAAACCTGATTCAGCACATGCTTTATACACCCAGTCAGACAGCCTGTGGCCAGCAATGAGGTGATCTCTCCAAAGTCTAGTAATGAGACGAAGCAGGTAATCCTCTCCCACGTGACCAAGAAGTTCCAAGGAGAAACATCCAAACAGTGACACACAGCTCTGCATTCTCAGAGCCAACCAACTGAGGATAGAAAATACACGGAAAAAAATTCCAGGAAGCTCCAAAAGGCAAAACTTGAATTTGCCATGTGCTGGTAACTACACACATAGCATTTACATTGCATTAGGTATTATAAGTAATCTAGAGATGATTTTTTAAAGTATACAGGAGGGTGTGCATAGGTGATATGCAAATACTACACCATTTTATATGCATCCTCAGCTTGTTATCTATGGGGGTCCTGGACCCATCCCCCAAGGGTACCAAGGAACAGCTGTGTATCTGTTAGGCTGCCGCTTACCAGGTCCTCACTGTGTATCAGGTGTGATGTCAGGTATGTGTCAGGTATAAACTCAGAGGTTTATAAATATTATCATCCAATCATCACACGTTCCAGTGAAATGGTACTGTCAGCTCCAATTGAAGATGCGGAGCACAAGTCTCAGAGATGACCTGGGTGACATGCCCAAGACTACGCAGCTAGCGAACACTGGTGTTGGAATTCTAACCAAGGCCCCTCTGCCTCCAGAGCCTGTACTTTTCACCAACTCCTACTTCTCTTACCCTGACCCACAATCCCACATTTTCCATGGGCCTTGAGGGTGCTAGTCATGCATGACCCTCAGAGACCTCCCAGCAGTGGGTTGTCAGGGGTCGTGACGGCACTGCCACCTCAAGGATGAACAATGTAGATGTTCCCCTTTCTGACCATCTTCAACTCCTGAAGAAAGCTGTGGCCAGATTACCGCAGTTCAAACAGGAAATTCCCCGAGACCAAGAATGACCACACACACAAACACAAGAAAATCTCTTGCCCCTTTCTTTCTTCCCTAGAGCTGGGCTGTGGGACGTTTGCTTTCTTCGTTTTCCGTTTGCAGAACTGACAAATTCCTCTCTGTCCTTCTTCAGCGGAGCTCCCCCAGCTGGGACACTTAGTCGTGACCGAGGCTGGCTGGGATGGCCTCAAACTCAACTGGACCACAGCTGACCAGGCCTTTGAGCACTTTGTCATTCAGGTGCAGGAGGCCAACAGGGTGGAGGCGGCTCAGAACCTCACGGTGCCCGGCAGCCTGCGGGCTGTGGACGTCCAGGGCCTCAAGGCCGCCACCCCTTATACAGTCACCATCTACGGGGTGATCCGGGGCTATAGGACACCAGTGCTCTCTGCTGAGGCCTCCACAGGTACCTTCCTCTCCCTGTCCATGATGCTTTCTCTCCAAGAGGCGTGTGTCCATATCTAAATCCTTTCCATGTGCCCATCGGCTACTGAACTTGCACGCTCACACACCTCCCTAGGGGCTGTGCCTTGGTCCAGATGCCTTTGACATCTCAAGAATGAACGTGCAGACATTACCTTTTCTGACCTCTAGCCTCTAGCCTCTCCCAGACCTTACCTATCCAATCCTATAACTACATCTCTTCTAAAGGATGGCTTTCCGTTTCACAAGACAGCCTGATGGTCTTAACTCTTTTCTCCAGTGCTTGGATATAACTAAAAGCCGACCCTTCCGATGTGTGAGTTCTGGTGGAGCACACATTATTTACCTCAGAGAGTCTTTTTGCTAGTTGCAAATGGTGCTTTACTATCCCAGATCCCTCAAGGGTATGGGCACGCGGTTCTTGCATTTCAAAATGTTTTAATTTAAATGTTTCTTTAAAATGCACTGAGTATAATAAGGGAACTGAATTACCCTCCTCCTCTGGGCAATTCTCTCAGATACTCAGTCACTGTTAGAACATCAAATTAGCAAATAGCTAGACCAAAAAAGAAAAAAAAACAAAAAAATCACACAATTATGACTGGAGACAGTACCAAAGAACAAGCCATTCATTAGCAGAAGTACACACAGCAGCATTTGAAGCAGAGAATGTCCCGGGCTATGAATGTCAAAGATCTGATGCCCTTTTTGTTCTTTTAGTCGAGAGTTGCTCCCTGGACTGTTGGCCTTTGAATGGCAAACGCTCAGCCCGGACCCAGGAGGGTGCATTATAGTTTACTCATCACTCTGCGCCAGTGACAGGGCATTCAGTGTTTCCCGCAGCCTGCTCAAGAGCCCAGCCCTCCCCAGCACTGCTTTCCATGTTTCATCTTCCCATGTGCCTCCATTGGTTTGAAGTTGAGCAGAGGCTGTTAGGTTTGGTTTTGCATATGCCTGCCCCATTTTCCTATGATTATTGCAACTAAACCTTTCTGCAAACCTGTGTGTCCTAGTGGATGCTAGCAAAAACGTAGCTCTGCATTTTAGCCTCAATCATTTCAGTAACTCTCGCTGAGATAAACACACAGCACAGACAACTGCTGCATGAATGGTGACCCTGAAATGCCTAAAAATTGCAGCTGAGGCTGCCCTGGATGGACTCAGGGCTCTTTTATCTAACATCCATAAACAATCCCTTCTCAGAAGGCAAAGAAATCACCCGCCACTTTTGATCTTTCCTGCAGATCTTGCGGTTTGGGTGTTCTTAGTATTTTTATATATATATTTTTTCTTTATAATGATAGCAACATTCTTGCTCCTGACAAGTCGGTCTGTGGGGAAGGAGGGCCATAATTCCATCTGACCTGCGTTTCACCAGATCTCCTGGGATGGGAAGTCTTTCTCCTGCCTTGCTAGAGAGACAATACTAGCTTTTCAAATCTTGCTTCTGCCTGCCCTCTGCATGTTTTATTCCTGTTGCTCGGAAAACCACTGGTAGGATCATCTCTGAGACAAAATGTTACTTCTTGGCCGAACAGGGTTGCCTGACGGCCTTGTCCTGGCTCAGCTCTCTTGGTTGGCAATGCAGTACTAGCTTTCTTGGCCCACGTAGAAGCAGTTAAGAAAAGACAACCTATTTTAACAGAATATGAGAACAGCTGGCCCTTGTCAGAAGTATGATGAAAATACCAAGAATTACACTGACCAATTGCCAATTCCCTTTGAGTCACAAAATCAGAAGCCTCAAGGTACCACCTTGGGAGGGTAATGGCATCAGAATTATTTAGTCGTCATCTGAACAGATGGGAGCTCCCTCAAAGCAAAGGATGTCTGCTGGCTGGAGCCAAGTACTCGTGGTCTCCTGAGTGCAATTTAAGAGACTAGAAGCCGCCAGCGCTCGTATCTTTTGACCGATGGCCAGCATCCCTGAGGTGTGGTTCCCAGAAGCATCTGGGTTTCGACAGAACAGGTCCTGCTGCCGTCACTGGGCATGTCTCCTCACACACGCCAGACCTTGGCCAGGCCCTGATCTTGTGTGGCAGCTCCAGAGCGGGGAAATCTAATTGCCATACCTTCCTTTTTGTATTTTTCTTTTAATAAATCCCCTTTTTCTCTCCCATTGGCACTGATTGGTAACATCGCTTCATGTCACCCTAAGCCTGAACTGTCGGATCTTTCTAGCTATAGTTCTGTTAACAACTGCAGTCTTAAAACCCAAACGCAATGATTAACTGAGATTTATTTGTTTCTTCTCTCCTACCCCTCCTTTTTCAGCCGGAGAACCTGAAATCGGAAACTTAAATGTTTCCGACATCACTCCTGAGGGCTTCAATCTCTCCTGGACAGCTACCGATGGGGCCTTCAAGACCTTTACCATTGAAATTATTGATTCCAATAGGTTCCTGGAAACGATGGAATATAACATCTCTGGTGCTGAACGAACTGCTCACATCTCAGGGCTCCGCCCTAATAATCGTTTTATTGTCTACCTCTCTGGACTCACTCCCAGCAATCGGATCAAAACCATCAGTACCACGGCCACCACAGGTACATGCACGTTCACCCGCTCCTAACACCCTCTCTCCAGAATCTTTTTTGCAGGGCAAAGCCACTCCTTCCTGCCCACTGAAGCACAGGCCACAGGGCACTAACTGTTCCGTGACACTAGGCTGGAGCGCTATTTAACATAACTCTCTTCCAGCAGCAGCCCAGATGGTGACTTTCCTAATTTATCCCTGACCAGGACATTTGCAGCATAAAATGTAGTTTGGTCCAGAATGCCAAGTTGAATCTGGAGAAAAGAATTCTCCTCATCAGTAGCCAAAAAGCCATGATGAGAGCTGTCCTTGACTTGGAAAGACGTCTATATTGGTCAGAGAGGTCTTAAAAATTATATTGTGTGTTATCCAACTGTCTTTGTCTTCCTAGTGCCTTTGACTTCCTAACACCCAAATAGTCCAATGATTTAATGAAACTGAATTGGGCAAGTGATGAGAAAGAGCAAAGATTATTCATCACATGAGTGCACAAGGAAGTCATGCCATTCAGACCACTCCAATTCCAATGCCACCTCTAGGAGAAAAGACCAGAACATGCTGGCTTGCTTCCAGAACAGTGAATGGTAGATGGGAAAAATAAAAGTAGAGTAGAGTAGAGTTTAAATAAGGAACTTGGTCAACAAAAGAGTGAACTGCTTTCACTAAATCTGCGGTATCTGTGACATGCACGCTATGGGAAATGCTCTCTGGAATGCAGCAAAAGAGAATTCTATGTGAATTCAGAAAGGAGAGCCTTGTCCATTCAAAATAGCATTCTTAGCACATTTTGGACAATGCCTTCTCTCGAGAGATAAAGTTAGACATCACACACTGAAATTTAAAGTTATTTGTGGAGTAAGCACAGGAGAGTCTTTTCTTCTTGATCACAAAAAGGGGTCCCATATTCTAGGGGAATTCAAGAAAAGGGTTAACATTGTAGTATCAAAAGCATCTACCATTTAAGTCACTCACAGTTGAGGGAGAGTCTGTCCTCGTAACACTACAAAGTGTTATCAGCGTGGACCACAGGAAAAGCAGTGAGCCAGCAATACCTAGTTCTCATCCCAGCCAGATGAAAGTATACCAAAACCTAGGGAAATTAGTCAAACACATATATTTCTTCCTCATGGCTCAAGTTGGTTTTCAAAAAAAGGGCAAGTGTCTTTACCAGAGGGTAAAGGCTAAAACTTTATGGATTTAGTCTTACATGTTTTGATTTTGACCCACTAATAGTGTTTTTTTTTTGTTTTTTTGCTTTTTGTTTTTTGGTTTTTTTGGCTGCGTTGGGTCTTCATTGCTGCGCGCGGGGTTTCTCTACTTGCGGCGAGCGGGGGCTGCTCTTCGATGCAGTGCACGGGCTTCTCATTGCGGTGGCTTCTCTTGTTGAGGAGCACGGGCTCTAGGCATGCAGGCTTCAGTAGTTGTGGCACACGGTGTGGCATGTGGGATCTTCCCGGACCAGAGCTTGAACCCTTGTCCCCTGCATTGGCAGGCGGATTCTTAATCACTGCGCCACCAGGGAAGTCCCTCTAATAGTGTTTTGAATTGACACACTTTTGTATTTTTTTCTTCTTGCTTTGGTAGCTGAACCTCTCCTTAGCTGCCTCACTGTCTCAAATGTGACCTCGGGCAGTGTGTCCATCTCCTGGAAAGCTCAGGAGTCTGCCTTTGATAGCTTTCTTATAGAAGTTAGGAATTCTGACCACCTCCAGGAAATGGTGGTACGTTCTGTGCCTGCGGCGTCTCGCAGCTTTGTCATCGCCAACCTCAAAAGCTTCTTCTGATTACACTGTCCACCTTCACGGGCTGATTGGCAGGCAGTGTGCTCAGACCCTGATGGTCCAAGCAACCACAGGTATTTCCCACGATGGGTTCTTCACTCTCCCTTGAACTTCCCCTGAAGAGCCTTCCAAAAAAATCAACCTCTACCCATGTTTCACCCTCCTGGTTCCTCCAGATCCTTCTCAAATTTGAGAGAGACATCCAAATCAGAGCTTTAAAACTTCAAAAAGAAAAATTCTTACCCCAAATTAAGGAACTTCTGTGTCAACCTCTCTTTTCTAAATACCCACTCACATCTGGAGTTGCTCTGTTTGTTTGTATAGAGTTAACCTGATGTGCTTTGGTTGAATTTCCAAACCATCCTTTCATCTGATCTTGAATAATCTTTTCCAGTTCCCATTATTGTCTGCCTGTGGTCTTTCTAATCAAAGTTTGCCCATGTCTTATTCAAAGGTGTGTATGCCATTGTTGTTTCCTCGGTCAGAACGATCTACATTCTCTTTCTCTCCACCAAGATTTTAAAAGTAGTGTCACTAGCATGCAGAGAAAAAGACCCCAAAGCACACCCCAAGTCCCACATGAGAGGACCCAGTGGTCTCATCTTGTTCTTGAGACTTTTATGTGTCTGCATTCCCTATAGACTGCTCTTTTTTGACATTTACTCTATCAAGCATGTTTTGTCATCCACTAACATCTGTCACAAAGTGTCAAGAGTCTTCCTTTCATCTATCATCTTGTTCAAATCTTGGTGCATGTGGTGAGCATTCAGAGTATTAAGTTTTTGAAAATGTCTGTCTTTCCTGGAAGCAGACAACATAACAAGAAATTGTTTCAAAGGGTTAGAAGTGGTAAAAGAAAAACACCCCTAGCTTGCATGCAACACTGACTGGACCCTAACTACCATTCTCTGAGTTTTCTTCTTGCATCTCGCTTTTCAGCTTGGTTGCATCCTTTGGGAGACAGCTAGAGGTTAAGGTGACCTTGAAAACCCAGGTCTTATTGGGTTTTGGCACTGCCAGTCTCTGTCTGGTGGCATGAAAAGAGTCCTAACGTGCGTCCTTAATTCGGGAGAGTCCTTCCACAGCAAAATATAAGGAAAAAGCAGACAGAGTCCCATTTGAAGGATTTCACTTTTTCTGTGGTTGAGGTAATTTGCCAATGCTGTACCTGAAAATTATAGCATCATTAGCTTCTCAAACTAATTGCTAAGGAGGAAATCCCATGCCATTACTTACGGCTATCCTCTGCTTCTGAGCCAGATTCATTTGTCCTTAGAGACTTTATGGCATTGAGTTATGCTGTGCAGTTGTCCACTTAAAGTTTATCCAGATGAGCTCCTTCTTTCCTCCAAATACTGGAGCTGCAGCAAAACAACACCCGAGTCCTTGGAAGAAAGAGCCTGCTTCTTCCCAACCCTAAATCCTGATCCTGGTATCTCAGTCCTCCAGGACTGTTGCCTCTCTCTAAAATACAGTCTGGGTTGAACTTAGTTTAATGTTAGTATTATTTGATAAACGTGCATTTAGGTGGCCAGACCATATACATCCCAGTTGAAACTAGCAGTATAGGCCCCCTACATTAAAAATGAGTTGTTCTCATCACTGATTATCTAGATTTTAAGGGACAAGAGGAACTTAACCTCAGTGGAACCATCCATCTTTCCAAATTATCCAATAAGTGAATTTCGTAATCAGAAAACGCAAAGTCTAACTTCAAGTTTTCCTTTAACTTCTGCATATACCAGGAATTTTTAAATAGAGGACATTTTCACCTTTATGGTGTTTAGAGTGAGATGTAGCTTTTCCTATGGTGCATACATTTGGGTTTTTGACTACTACAAAGAATTTCTCTTCTGTGGATATTAACCTTTAATTTCTACAATCCAAGTAGATCATAGAAGACTAAATCGGGAAACTCCAAAGTAGCATTTTCTAAGGCATGCTCAGTGGCACACCAGCAACTTGACATGTCCAGAGAATATTCCCCAGAAAAGGTATCCATTGATAAGTTTACGAAGTGCTGGGCTCAACAAAATTAAGTAGGTTTCTTCACAGAACCAGCATTCTGAGGCCTTTAAAATGCTAGTATGCTGCGTGAATCTCTAGGATGAGATATAATATTCAATATAATGTGAAGCTATCTTTTCTTGGAACATCTTACAGAGCTAGTGTCCCATCACAAACCTTAGAAAATGTACTCTTAATACATCTTTACAATAATTCATCTACTGCTATAATGGCTTCTTCACTTTTCTTCACACATGACCAGCAAGTGGTCACGTCTCTACTTAAAAAAAAAAAATGCAAGTCCACACCTGCAGAGAAAGCAATATATTTTCTAACATTATAACCAGCGCAGGTGTGGACACAGCCTAATACGCTACCTTTCTGCAAATATTTGGAGGGATTGATACTTTCAGATTCTATGGCTACATTCTGTAGAAGTCCTCTGCTTCCTCTCATAATGTGTCTCTCATTCTCTCTGCCCATGTTCCTTTCCCTCAGAGCCAGAGCCACTGTTGGGCAGGCTAATCCTTAGCAATATTACCCCTGACAGCTTCAACGTGTCATGGACCACTCAAGGCGGGCCTTTTGCAAAGATTGTTATCAGTATTAGGATTTCTCCCTCGCTGCACGAGCCCCAGCAGTTCACAGTCTCAGGAGACGCACAGCACGCTTACATCACGGGCTTGCTGGAGAGCACTGGCTGTGACGTTAGTGTGGCAGGGACCACCTGGGCTGGGGACCCCACCAGACCCCTCACTGCTTTTGTCGTGATAGGTACTCATTCAAAGGTTCTCGCTTGTCTCTTCATAATTCTAAAATGGGGAAAAGAAAGAAAGAGGATAGGCATTCTAAAGGGAAATTCAACCCCAAATATAGTCTTCATTCCATATGTAAACTTCTACATGAAAAGAAAGCAAATACTCTTGCAAAGAGAGACCTTTCACGGCCACTCTTAGGAAGTGGAGCCAGTAGACGCAACAGTTGTATAAAACTGCCAAGGAATTCTGTGCCCAGTTTTACAGGCTGTCTGATTCACGGTTTGGAGACTCTGGCTGAAGAGTGAGTTCTAAGTTAGAAATGGCCCAAGGCAGGATTTTGTCCATAAGTCATGCTAGGTAAAGCAGCCCATGAACTACCTGCCCCGGAAATAATAATTTATCTTTTTCTTCTAAAAAAGTTACTTCTCAAGATTGACATCTACAACAGATTCATGAAGGTTCAATCTAAGATAGCAAATAGATCTCAATTTTAATTAAACCTTAACCATTCATTAAACTCGACTTCTTACTTCTCTTTGAATTACAAAAACAAATGGTTTTCTATTTCCTTTCCTGAAATTATCCTAAATCAATGGCAAAGGCTGCAAATGGCGTCAATTTACCAAATCTCTAGCCTGAAAAGCCTCAGAAAATATTTAGAAGTCTCTTGCCTTCCACTAATGATAATTTTTAGGAGACCAACTTTGCTGGCTGATTTTCACTTTAAACCAGGCCTCTCTTGAGGTCTGAATTGCTATAAATTGCTATTTATCTACATTAGTAAAATACATTAATAAGTTCAATTACATATTTAACTAGAGGCGGCATGGTTTCCTAGAAGAGTGGGGATCTTGAGATCAGGCTATGTGGTTTCTAATCCTCTCCCACATCTTTTTAGCTACATAACCTTGGCCAGTTCTTAACTTCTCTGAACCCCACTCCTTTATGTATGAAGAGAAAATATTCACAGGCACCTCCGGCAGCCTTTTCTCAGGGATTAAATGGACGTGGTGCAGTTTAACTGCCCAGCATCCCGGAGGCATTTTACAGTTGCTGGGTCCTTTCCTCTATCTCCCAACAATATGAGGAAAGTAGTGTTCTTAAAAATAAGCAACAGAAAAAACAAATGAAAAGAAAAGAAAGAAAGAAAAAAAAAAAAAAGCAACAGCCTAGATAGAAACAAGAGACCTCTGCAATCATGACTTTCCTATTATTTTCAAGAGAACACTACATGTTTTCATGTAAGATCAGAGAGTAGTTAATGCTTTCTGTCCAGTTAGCTAATGTGAATTCAATTGTTCAGTCTTCAGATGCAGAACAAGTAATTCCTTAGTGGGGTGAGGCGAGGAGTAGCCATGACTAAGAACTTCAGTGCCCAGAAGGGGAAGCATGGCCGGCCACGGATCCCATCAGGCCCTTATTTATAGCCTCTTGCAGGACCTCCCATAGAACAGAGAGAAGAAAGGGAGGCTGGTCTTGGGAATCCTAGATCCAGTTACAGCATTGTCTCAGCTAATCCTTGATGTGAAAAGACTCCGCATTTTAAAAGAAGCATATTTTATAAAGAGAAAAGAAAAAAAAAAAACTGAACATAAGGGACTATAAATAACAAGCCCTTGATGGACTAATTAGACTGAACGCCCTCCTTTTCATCAGAAGTCTCTGCTTTGATGGCATGGAAGTGCAAGGAGGCCAGTTATCAGAGAAGGCGCCACTTATCTAAACAAAGCTCTGCAACAGAATTTGAAACCCTTGCCTTGCAGACAAAGAGGCCTGTTTGCACAGTGTATGTGATTTCATCTTTGTCTTTGATAGAGTTATGATTTGGGGGAGATCCTTATTTGGTTAAAAAAAAAAAAAGCTTCAAGACAAACACCAAGTGGTTCAAAATAAGTACAGGAAATCCAAACCACAGCAAAATTTAAATCTCTGCTTAGGGGGTTAGGGCATTCATTCACTCGTTCTTTCAGTCACCAAACATCTCTTTTTAAACATTTTTCTTTACATTCCATGATTAGACTCTGGGCATTAGTGTAAGGTCATTTATCTCTTTGAATGCTTCCATTTAGCTTCAGTGAAAAAGCAGGCTCTAACCTAGATGGCGGCTAAAGCAGCCTTGGCCATGGAATTCCCATCCCCATGCCCACTTTGATGAAAAATAAACACATTCACCATGACTGTGTTTTGTTTTACTAGAGGGGAGCCACTGGACCTTCTCCACTAACGCTGCTTAGGCCTCAGGTCTTGCCAGCACCCATGGGCTTGACTGATTATTAGACTTTGGCTTAGGGTGTGGAAAGAACATTGAACCCGGAGTCAGATGATCTGGGTTGGATCCCAGCTCAGCCGCCTAGTGGATATGTGACCTTGGATAAATCACTGACCTCTCTACTTCCTTTGCTGCCATGGGGGAGAAGAGGGGGTAGTAATATCTACTTACAGTGTCATTGTGAGGACTCAATAGGATGATGGATGTGAAGCCTTGTCAATTGGGAAGTACTGACAGAAACCAAGCTGATACAAGGTCATTCCTTGGCACCTACGAAATAAGAGTGCCTGAGACACAGATGTCTGGTGAACGAATGAACAAACAGTGACAGAACTTACTGAAGAGCCTAACTTTATCCAGGAAAGTAAACAGCAAAAGAATTAGCAAATCTTGGTATTCCTTACTGGGCCATAATCATAAGTGGTTACATTCGGACACATGAAAAATCTTACCTCGTCCCTTTATCTCAGCTGGTGAGGATGTATGTCACTAACTGGCCTATTCAATTTAGTTCAAAATAGGAACTAGAAGTGGAATAGAAACATACGAAGTATACCGAAAAGGAAGTATACTTTAAAAAATAAAATAAAAAAGCTGATTTCCTTCAAGACTACAGGTTAGTGGGAAATAGACAAAGGAGTCCAAACCCAGCACAAGATATTTGATTTTATTGGGAAAAATTCATGGCCTTTGGAGTCAGACCCAGCTAAAACCTTGCTCTCTCACAGACTAGGCTCTGTGACTTTGGCCAAGTCAGTCAACTTCTTTGAAGCTCAGTTTTCTTACCTGTATAATGGGAATAACATCTATCTCATAGGCTTGTTGAGAGATTTACACAAGACAACATCATCTGGCACCCAATAAGCTCTTACGAAATATGCACTTTCTGAGTATATAACATGTTTAATGATTGATTGGGTATCTATCAGTGTTCGTGGAGACTTGTGCTTTCCCAGCAGAATCAGTGCTGCTAACCTGAGTTATTTTCACCCCTCCCTTCTTTCAGAGGCCCTGCCCCTTCTGGAAAACCTAACCATTTCCGACATTAATCCCTACGGGTTCACAGTTTCCTGGACGGCATCGGAGAATGCCTTTGACAGCTTCCTAGTAACGGTGGTGGATTCTGGGAAGCTGCTGGACCCCCAGGAATTCACACTTTCAGGAACCCAGAGGAAGCTGGAGCTTAGAGGCCTCATAACCGGCATTGGCTATGAGGTCATGGTCTCTGGCTTCACCCAAGGGCACCAAACCAAGCCCTTGAGGGCTGAGATTGTTACAGGTATTTTGGCTCAAGTGAGCCATTTTCTCCTCTTCCTGGTTCCCTTCCATGTAATCCATCTACGAGATCACCATGGTTTTAACACCCTTGTCCATGTTCCCTACTTAATCCATAGATGTGGCCTGTTCTTTATGTCACCCCCCCCAACACTCTTTCTTGTCTTATGTCTCTAACAAGCACTCCCCTTCTCCCACTCCAGATACGAGAAGGTCGAAATGTTTCCACCAGGCATCCCAAATCCTTTAGGCCATGTCTTATCTGTAGCTCTTGTGTGCTTACTCCACGTCACCCTCCTCTGTGTTCATCATGGCTGGTCCCCAGCTACATTTCAGCCTTCTCAAAAGAAATATACCAATGAGTATATTTCAAAAACTTATTTACCACGTTTGTCACCTCAAAGCCTCAACTGTGATCTTGACAAACTTCCCAGGTGGGCTTGTCATTGGAAAACCAACTGTGAACTTATACTGGTAAACACTAATATCATCGAGATTCTTCAACACAGACTAAATCTATAATTTTCTCAACACTAATAATTCCTAGAGAAATATAGCATGAACAACTTTAACAGTCAACAATCTGTATCTCCCAAAGTCTTTCTAGAGATTACTAACTCCATATTCAAAGGTACTACTTAGTGAAGAAGTTCCATGTTCAAATAAGTTTTGGAAACACCGAGTTAAACATAGTTTAACAGGATCCTTGACCACAAGGCTTTAGAGAACATTCTAATGTGCATGCTTCTCTCTAAGAGGGACTTACCCAGGCAATGTTTCCCAAACTTATTTTACAATGGATGATGATCAAACAGGAATAGTTTGCTCTGAGTATACTTTGGGAAATTCAGCTCTAAATTTACCTTGACATTGAGTTTTGTCTAGTTAAGGCAATCCAAGATAATACCTTGGGTCTGAAGTATGTAGCACAAGAGGTTCCAAGTCTTAGTTCTACCATCTGAACACTTACTGAATGGTTAACAAAAAGCAGGCCAGTCAAGAGTAGGAGCCTTCTTTAGTAAAGCAGCTCCAAGAAAAAGACCAAAAAGAACATTATAACATTTTAAAACCCATTTTCCTCAGGATCAAGGGAAATATAATCAGTAGTATCATCACGGGCAGCTCTACAGATCATTAATGCTGGTTTATGTGTCTTTTCAAAAAGAAAAGAAGAAGGTCTCACAGAGCATGGGCACTCAGCCACTGGCGGACAGAGAGCAAATGTAAACAAGTTACTGACTTTGAACTTGTTTAATAATGCATGGGAGGGGCCACTGCTGAGTCCAGATGTGGATTTACAGAATTGCTTTTAGACAAAACTCACACATGCAAGCACCCACTTGGCTTGTATGGAATGTGTCAACTCCATCCTTCCCCTCTCCTAGATCTACTAGACATGTTCGTGTTGGATAATTTTATTTTCGGTATCTCAGGACACATCTACCTCTGAGAGCTGGGGCATCACTCCATATTGATACCCCCACTGGAGAGAAGATTGCATGGGCTGCTGAATGATATTCTCTCTCCTCCTTCCACCATTTTCTCCCCCTCTAGAAGCCGAGCCGGAAGTTGACAACCTTCTGGTTTCAGATGCCACCCCAGACGGTTTCCGTCTGTCCTGGACAGCTGATGAAGGGGTCTTCGACAGCTTTGTTCTCAAAATCAGAGATACCAAAAAGCAGTCTGAACCACTGGAAATAATCCTACTTGCCCCCGAACGTACCAGGGACATAACAGGTCTCAGAGAGGCCACTGAATACGAAATTGAACTCTATGGAATAAGCAGTGGAAGGCGATCCCAGCCAGTCAGTGCTATAGCAACAACAGGTACCGTATATAAATGGGAGAGAATAGAGAAAAGTTCTCTGTTCCTCTTCTCACAGGGCTGGGAAATTACAAGAGCTTCGGATGCAGACAAGCTTGTGTTTGAATCCTGACTCTTGAGTAGAGACTAGGTGACCATGGCTAAGTCTTGACGCAAAAAGTATGACTCCACTTACTTATAGTGTTGTGAAGATTAAATGAGATAATTCATGGAAAGCCCATACAGAGGCCCTGGCACACAGCAAGGGCTGAGCAAATGAGAGCTATTAACATTTTTATTATTGTCATTAAGATAGTCATTACAATCATTGCTTTTTTTTTTTTTAATTCCAAAGGCCCTTCCTTCTACCTATTATCATGTTTTATCCAGAGATATACTTCCTTGTTCTTTGGTCAAATGTTCAAACTATGCAGGGAATAATGAAGAAGTGGTACCTCCACCTATAAAGATTACTACTTATAAAATGCTATGTGTGAAATAGTCAGTACCCTGATCAAGAAGGAAAAAAGAGGAGGCTGGCAAGGTTGGCAGGCTGTTCTTCATGAGGCCCAGTCATTCTATTTGATACTCACAGCAGCTCTACATGGCACTGGAAGGAGAAATGAAAATCCTTTTCAATATGAGTTGTTTCAAGGAGAACGAAAAAAGATGGTTATAACACGACTGTTTATAATGATAATACTAAGACTCATATGACTCTTTAAAGAGAAAACGAATGACCTTCAACAGGTAGGGTGAATTCCTTCAGGAAACTGAGGCAGGTACAGAAATGGAGCATTTGCTAGAGACCACTGCTTCAGAGGAACCAGGGGAAAGAATCACAGAACCACAGGCAGAGGTAGAAGGGACCTGAGAAATGATGTAGCCCAGACTCTTCTGTTTGTGTATGAAGAATCGTGGCCCAAAAAGGTGAAGTGATTTGCCTAAGGTCACACAACCAGATTTGGGGTAGAACCCAAATGCCAAGTTATTTTAATATTATTAAATATAAGCGGGCTAGGTGACAGATAACCAACGAATATACACACTTGCCATCTCTGACAGGCAAAGGGCATAACACTAGCCAAAACCTTCCTGTTGTCCAGAGATGAGTATTTTTTGATGCCAAATTTCAGGACCTAATGAGCTCCGAGAAGCCACCTGTAGAAATCATACTCAGTATTTGTAGACGTGGAGCAATTCAGCCAGAAGAAATACCCTGTTTCTTATTAACACAGACCCTATCCCAGGGACGTGGGTCCTTGTCTCCTCTTCCCTGTGGCTTCCCATAAAAGAACTTCAGATCAGAGGCAGAGCCTGATTCTGACCTTGGTTTATAAACACTGCTTTTCAAAGTTTACTTCTCATCACTGGTTTTGTTTTGCTGATCTTTTTTTTCTGGAGGCTCTGCAGTTCTAAAGCAAAAATGAATAATCATGAGCTTTTTTTTTTTTTTTTCTAAGAACAAGAAAAAAGAAAGGCCCTCTAGGATAGCCCTTTCTTTGATTTTTTTCTCTGGGGCCTTGTGTCTCACAGCCGAAGAGAAGTGTGCGTCGGTGTGTGCGTGTACGTTCACACGTGTGCTCCGGTACTTGGCAAGGACGGGCGAGGTGACTCTTGATCACAGCAGACATCCAATTTACCTCATCAGCTTCGTAAAGTTGCCCTTTTGTGTTTTCATTCTTTCTCCTTGTAAACCCTTCTCTCTGTTCCTCTTTTTCCCTGTAAAAGCCGCCGCAGGTTCTCCTCTCACTCCCTGAGCATGAGCTGGCAGCCCTGAGTGCCCCAGCGCCAGGGAGCGTGGGTAGAAGCAGTGTAGCCGAATGGTTAAGCCTGCAGCCTCTGGGCAGATCCCCTGGAGTCGGATCCCTGCTCTACCTCTTCCCAGCTATGTGAGCGTGAGCAAGTCTCCTTTCCCCTCCGGGCCTCAGTCCCCTCATCTGGCCAATAGCATTTAACTCCAAGGTCAGCCATGAGGTTCATGTCACATCATAAATGTCAAGTATTTAGTTTCCTTGCCCACTGTAACAATATTAGCTAATATTATGTTTGGGTGATTTAACGTACATTTTATTTTTTAATGGCCCAGTTGGTTCAAAATTCAAAAGTTAAAAAAAAAGGATATACAGTGAAGTCTCTATTCTACTGTGTCCCTGACACCAGTTGTTCTATCTAGAAGCAGTCAGTATTACCACTTTCTTCTGAATCACTGCAGAAATATGCTCTACAAACAGATAAGATTAGACATAAGTCTATGTTCTCTTTTTTTTTCACCTTTTTCTTTTGGCGTGGCGGTTAACATACCCACTCTTCCACACATTGGGGGGGGGGGTGTGTATGTTCCTTGCTTATTAATAGATCTCAGAGATAATCCCATACACCTTCTTTATTTAACTATTCCCCTACTGACAGACCCTTAGATTATGGGTTGTTTCTTCCTCTGTCAATCTCTGCATTTGCAGTGGCTCCTCTTCCCCTCCGTGGTTTGAGCCACTTCTTCACAACAGCCTGGGCTCCACTTTGAGAAGCCCAGAGTTGCCAGGAGCTTCTTTTGCCTCTGGGGAGTTAAATGCCAACATGCCTCTGTATACCATCGGGACAGTCACCAGAATAGACAGAAAATAGTTCAAAATCCAAAACCAGAGTAAGATGACTTTGTCATTCTCTTCTGGAGGTTCCTATTGCTCACCTCGGGGGTAGTGAGGACCCTGAAATGCTTCTTTAACCTGCCCCATCACCACCCCGAAACATACACCCTTTCCACCCCCAAAGCCAAGGGGGCAGCCCCTCTCCCAACTCCCAGAATGTGCCCCCTCCCGCTCTACCTCACTTCTCCCAGCCAGACAGCCTCCGAGCTTCCCCGCTCAGTTGCAGCTCAGATGGACTTAAAGCCACACATCACGCAGCTGCAGTGGCATCGTGTCTGGGGACCCGGGTCAGCGGGTCTGCAGAGACACGTGCTCAGCAATCCTCCCTTCTACGTGAAACAGGCTGTTTATGCCTGGTGCCTTTGCCTCTGACGCTCATAAAGTGTAAACTATCGATTACAGAGCACGCACTTCATGTCACACACAGCAGGGCAACTGACACACTTTACCTCACTGATTCACGTGACACAGACAGCCTAAGTGCCACATTCGGCCCCATTTCACAGAGACCTGAGGGGCTAAGGTGTTTTTAGCTAGTAAAGCCAGAATGGAATTCAAACCCAGGTCAGTGTAACTCCAAAATCCTTGCTCTTAAATCACACTGGCTACAATAATCGTCCCCTGAGCTTATCACGATTCACATATTAAGTATTGAATAAAAATATGTTGGAGGGAGAATTTTTTAAATGATTGTTAATGGTCACATTATTAAAGACATTTTGCTCCAGATTTGGGGAGGCAACATTTTATGCAGAGAACAGACAGAAGTACTCTTCATCCTCCTTGAGAATTTCTAGCAATTCCAAATGTTTTCCTAATGGAATTTTTATTGAAAACCAAGAGTCTTCTTGGAAAGAGAGACAGAGGCATTGCCTTTCCTGGGTCTCCCTAACTTTTCAATAGGTATGATTTAGTTGTTCTCTGAGGCTCAGCCTTCAGGTTCCTATTGACCATCTCTTCTGCTGTGGTGCTGGAGACCTGCAGGCCCTACTTATGGCAGAAGGACACACGCTAAAATAACAAATTGTCTTCCACACCTAGGAAGGTCTGTTGCCTAAAAATACCATTGACCCTGGAATTCTACCACTACTGTGCCATTCTTCAGATGACACATGGCTGTCTATCTTCCGACTGTCACTTTCATCAAGCACATCCCTCAGGAGGGCATGACAGATGAGGTTACTAATTCTTACGGTTTTTCAGCCAGGGCAGATAATATCGCCATTTTGCAGATGAGAAAATTGGGATCGAGAGAGGAAAGCTGTGGCCACAAGATACACTTTCTACAATGTGCCAGGACCTGCCCCAGTGAGGTTCACAGTCAGAGTGAAGGTCAGAGTGGACTAGCCTGGCAGAAGGAGAGCCCCAGTGCCTGAGTTTACACACCCCACGGGGGTTTTTTCTCATTCTGCCTCATCTAGATCTTTCCTGGGGGCTACCGCAAAATTCAGGTGGCCCATGGAAAAAAGAATCACGTGGGAAAGAAAAAAAAAAAAGAGAGGGCAAGCATGTTTACCGAGTTCTTACTGCGTGCCAGATTCTGTGCTAGGGTTTCACATCCATTATCTCTGCTAATCCTCAAAACATTCCTGAAGGTGGGCACCACTTTTCCCACTGGAAAGATGGAGATGGAGCAACTCAGGCTCTCGGAAGTGAAGGGAACTGCCCCTGGTTGCCCAGCCTCTCCGTGGTATTCGGACAATCAAGATCTTCCAGGCTCCAGAGCCCCTGTGGCTTCGAAAGCTTTCTAAGGAGAGGGCAAAACCCCAGGCAGCCACAGAACCTGAGGGTGGGCAGCAGGTCACAGGAGAACGCCGTAGGAGGAGAGAAAAAGACAGAAATGGAGAGAAAAAGAGCTCCCCAAAGTGGGCTGTGGGTTTCAGAACTTAACGATCAATGTGGGATGCAGAGGGGAAAAGATGAGGAAATGAGTTCCCAGGAGACCTGAAAATTGTTTCCTGAATTCTATGGTTAAGCATGGTCAGCTGAAGAGGGCAAAAATCTAAGCCAAAAAATACACAGAGAAAAGCCAAAGGAAACTGGGTTTGCGGGGGAGGCATTTACGTAGCAGGAACTGTCCCTCAGGCATGGCTTTCCCCCAGGTAGACCCAATATCCAAGGGGTGTTTGCTTTGGTGAAAGGTCTGAGGTGGTTCCTCTGGCTCTGGACCTCCATCCAGTTCTGGGAATGGGTTTGTCGAGGTCAGTTTCCACGTGAACATTATTTCCAAGATCCCAGGGCTGTGCTCAGCTCTGCTCCTGGGACTTAGGAAGGTCATATCACAAGAATGTTCACTGGAGAACTTAGCCTCAGTTTAGTCCTCTGTAAAATGGCTACAACCACACCTCAGTGGTTTCTAAATGAGAGTTAATCCTAATAGATTGCAAAGAACTGTACAATTGTCAAGTCTTGGTATCACTTAATAAAAGGAACTAAAAAGCAAAGATTTGAAAAAATGCTAAACATCAAAACTTAAAGGAGGGTGTATTCCAAGCTGTGAGACCTCTCATTCACCCTCACTTCCTTAGACGTCAGCTATGGCGCTAACGTTCTTGAATGAAACCAAATGGCAGCTCTACAGCTCTGGGCCCTGTACCTGAATGAAAGAACAATTGTTCCCATCAAGTCGTTAACTTAATCACAGATCCCCACATTCTCCATCCTAAAGGCTTGGCTGGGACATAAACTAGGGACTGAGTTTTCATGGATCAGGAATTCGGGAAGGATCGCTGATGAGCAAGATAGTTAACCGTTTCTGGGTTTCTCCTGTGCTCTTTCCTCAACAGCCATGGGCTCCCCAAAGGAAATCGTTTTCTCAGACATCACTGAAAACTCAGCCACTGTCAGCTGGAAGGCACCCACTACCCAGGTGGAGAGCTTCCGGGTTACATCTGTACCCACTGCAGGAGGTAGGGCACTTGGGGAGGGGAGAGGGAGGAGGAAGGATCTGGAGGGTTTGGGTGGAATAGTGAAGAGACCCTGATAATCCCATCCTCCCAAACATCATGGCCAAAGAAAACTACTTCTTTATATTTGAGACCATCTGGATAGACTTCATTTGTAAAGTGCTATGAGACCCTTGGAAGAAACTATTTTGTGAAGGGTCATGTTATGAAGATCGTTTCCAGGCTCATAGTCTGGGAAGCTGTGACTCAGCAGAGTTGGGAGTTCTAGTTCAGAGCACACGGGCTATAATAGAGACCAAGGGGGTGGGGGGAGCATAGTCAAATATGTCTAAAGACATTCTGGGAGGTAGTGAGCTCCCCATTAGTGGAAGTGTATACAAAGATGATAGTTGATAACCTCTTCAGAGAAATGTGGTAGCATCTCTGCGGGGAGTTTGGTCAGCTGATATACAAGCTCCTCACCAGCCCCCAATTTCTAAGAAATATAAACTTTGGACTTTTTCATAGATGTAAGAGTACAAGCTTGACCATGACCATTTTCTTCAACAGTAGAATCTCTGCTAGTAAGGGATGAGTCTATATATTCTTTAGCTAATACAATGGATTAAATATATCAGATATACATTACATAGCAAGCTTCCCATATTCTTTGTGGGAAAAATAGGTAAATAAAATTTGTGCAACATGGCCAGCTCTCTACTGAATGGAAACTTGCCATTTTTAGCACATTGTGACCTCATGTTTTTTCCTCCCCTGGCTCAGTTTTTGGCATCTTCATGGATGGAAAAAACATTATACAAAAAGTAAAACCTCTTCTCTTATGCCAGAGGGTAGGAGCAACTGAGAAGTCAAGAAAATGGTGTTGGATGAAGATATAGTTTCACTGCCAAATCGGATACACCCATTCTTGAGACAACTGTGAATAAGTTTCAGTGAGGTTCACCTTCCCCGATCGTGCTTTTACTGTGTTCTAGGTACACCCTCAGTGGTAACTGTGGATGGGACCAAGACTCAGACCAGGCTGCTGAGACTCTTACCTGGAGTGGAGTACCTCGTCAGCGTCATCGCCCTGAAGGGCTTTGAAGAAAGCGAGCCTGTCTTGGGGACGTTCACCACAGGTGTTTTTCTCACCTTCAGCATTATTTCTCATGATTCAGAAGCTAGGAAAAAAGTTATTTAGGAAATTCTCGGGGAAAGTGGGCTGGATTTGGCGCACCAGCGGTCTCATTTCTGGTCCGTCTGTAGCCTCTTTTGAGCTGCATCCTCAACCTCCCTGGGCCACTGTTTCCCAGGGTATTGTGGGGAAAATAGCACAAGTTGGGGAGTCATGCTGACCTGGTGGAAATCCCACGTTCTGCCACTTCTAGATACATGAGCTGTCAGTGAATTTCTCGAGGGTCTAGTTCCCTTCTCTGTAAAATGGGTGCAATTCTGCTTCCTTCGCAGGAAGCTGTAAGAATCACGTGAAACTGTATATGTAAAGCGTCTGCAAATATAAAAAATGACTGTATACATTAATCCACTTCCTTCCCTTCCCTGATAGTGTCAGGACCAGCGTGAGGATCCTTGCAAGCAGGTGCTTCACACAGACACTATAAAGTGACTACTCTGGATCTGGCAGCTACTGTATTTCAGGCCCTGTTACTAAACCCTTCACATGTAAACCCCATAGCTATTATCCTTCCCATTTTACAGAGGAAACAACTGAGACCTGGGGAAATTAAATGCCTTGGGCAAGTCCATATAACTAGTAAATGCTGGAAGCAAATTTGAACTTAGGTCAGTCTGACTACAAACTCTGTATTCTTCTAAACTAAAGGATGATTTTCCTGTTATAACCTGATTTGTACAACACACTGTAAGGAGGGAAAAATAATGAATTGCATTGAAGGAGAATGAAGTGGAAAATTTCTCTTCAGGCAGCCATGTTCCTAAACAATTTATCCTTTGATATATGAGCAATTAGCCAGCCTAATCCATTAAGGGATCTAAAGAATGGGCCTCACAGGAAATTTTAAAAATATCCTAATAGTCTTAAAAGGGTTGCTAATATGCAATTAAAACCTCCCGTCTGAACCCAGAGTTCTGCCCACCCTGCCACACAGATCCTCGTTTCCCCCCTAGAAATCTTTCATTCATGGGTTCTCCACGGCAACTGGTTGCAAAGTCTGGATCTGTTTCCTCCAGAGGCCCCGTTGTCCTCATCCGTTAAAGGAGATTCTGTATGTGAAAGATGAGACAGGAAGGACCTCAGAGTGGACGGGGTGGGCCCCAAATCACTCTACCACCTCCTGACTCTCAGGCCAGTCATTTCATCTCTTGGGGCCCAGACACCTCATGTGTAAAATGAGCTGATGATGGCTGCCGCACCCCCCATCCTCCCAGGGCTGTCGTCCTGGAGTAATTGTGCCACAAATGTGAACAAAAGCGGGAACGAGTCATATTTAGGTTGGTTTCTAAGAAAGGCATGTTGGGTTGTAGCAGTGGTGAGTTAAAAGGGCCAAGGCCCTGGGACTATCCATCCCTTCTCGGTACAAGTCATTTGGAAGTCATATTGAAAACTCCAAACAGCTTTAATAGTCATGTTAATAACAAGTGCAGTTACTGAGCGCTGCCCCCTAACACATTTCACACACATCCTCTAGTTCAGCGCTCCCCAACCTTTTTGGCACCAGGGGCCGGTTTCATGCAAGACAATTTTTCCACAGATGGGGTGGGGCAGGGGGGGAATGGTTCAGGCGGTAATGGGAGCGATGGGGAGTGGCAGATGAAGCTTCGCTCACTTGCCCACCGCTCGCCTCCTGCTGTGCAGCCCGGTTCCTAACAGGCCGCGCACCAGTACTGGAGTCCAGGAGCAGTGTAGACAGCAGAGCAGCTGTGGTCTGATGTCCTACCCCATGACTGCCCATCTCTCCAACACATCACCATCTTTCCTTGCAGCTCTGGATGGCCCATCTGGTCTGGTGACAGCCAACATCACCGACTCAGAAGCCTTGGCCATGTGGCAGCCGGCCATCGCCCCCGTGGACAATTATGTCATCTCCTACACAGGGGAGAGAGGTAAGGTCGTGTCCAAGACCCTCCCCACCCTGAGGAGTGTCTGTCCTGCTGTAAACTCTTCCTGTTCTCCCTTCTTTGTGCCACACTTGGTCCATGGTAGCAAAAATGCATGGGTAGACTGGAGAGTCCAGCAATGTCCCTGTGGCTCTCGACTGCCACCTGAGAACAGACTCATGGGCTGGGACTGGGGCTGGGTGGGTGGGGGTGGAGGGACCAGTTCAGGTGGTGGCAAGAGAGGTCCTACCCGTATCCCCTGCTTGTTGTCAAGTGAAAGAGCATCAGCACCATGGTTGTATCAAGGGAGGCCAGCGGGCCATTTAAGGAAAAGCAGAGGGTGCGTCTCCAGCCTGTTCCTCCTCTTCTGCTAGGCTCTCTGCCGTCAGAGTGAGTCACCCTCTCCAGGCAGCAGCTCTCACCTCTTACAAAGAAGGAGTCCAGAATCTGAAATCTTAAACAGACTATTTCAGGTAGCTCTGGGGAGCCCAGGCTTCTTGGATGCCACAGACGAGGCCCATTAGAGCAGACCTGATTGAGAAATCAGAAATTATTTTTCCTTGTCTTTGCAACCATCTGTGTTAATTTACTCAGCTGGAGATTAAACACTTGTTTGGGGCACCAGCAAATCAAGGCTACCAGAAGGTAAAATTAAATACAAATAAGAGAGAAGAGAAAGAAAGATTCCTTTTCAGTGAACAAATCCATACTTTTGTCATGAGCTAGACTAGAAAAAATATGTTGTTATTTTAATCTCAAAGTATATGTGAGTTTCATATTTTATGGTTCAGTATTGTTTTACCTTCAGTAACAATATGAGAGGGCACCACAAGCTGTGCTGGGGCCTCTGAAAATCTTAATTCAGCCCGGGCAACCACTTACGAGAGTTCCTTGCGAGGACAGAGCAAAGATGGGGTGGGGCTAGAGGGATGCTTGGGTTTATTCTTTCTACTTTTCTATTTTTAAATATTCCCTGTGAGCAAACTCTTCCAAGTCAGGGGAGATGATGTTGTCTCACTTAAAATAAATCAGAGTATAGTTCGTGGGAATCATGGAAATTGTGGATGCAAGCGTAGAAATTTTTTAGAGTCCAGAAGTGTGCGTGAGGCTGGGGGCGTGGGCTCGTGACTGATGAACAGAGTGACCAGCTCATTCCACTCTGCCCTGGACCTTCCCAGTTTTAGCCTTATAAGTCCCATGCCCTGGGAAATCTCTTAGTCCTTGGCAAGCCAGGATAGCTGGTCACCTGTGATTGAGAAGTAAGCACATATACCTGGGCACCATGGTTTGGGGTCCACCGTTGGTCCTGACCCAGTGGGACTGAGAGCCAGTAATCAGGCTCTGGTGTGTCTACGCCACCTGAGTTTTGTGACCCCCCAGCCTAATGATTTGACATTTGGCAAATAAAAGGACATGAGAGTAAGTGAAGAAAAGGGGAGGGCAAGCAATGGGACAAATTAAATGTGAGTAGCCCAAGCCTTGGAGATGTTACTTGCAGCTCTCCTGTAACTGGGTCCCGTGCCTCAGCTGCAACGCTGTCCCAGCGGCACCCTGTACAAAAGTCTCCTGACCCCCAGGGCCCCTTCCTTCTGACTTGGTGCCTGGAAAACTCCAGTACCATATGATAAATCCTTTGTATATGAAGTGATTGCTCAAGAGAGAGAGACAGGAGTGTGAGTCATGTCAGAAACCAAACCTGCTTTTCTGTAGGGTCACTGAAAGTTTCTATGTTAGAAGGTGTGTGCGCTCTTGGCCCAGTCCGCTGATGGCCCAGACAGCGGACTGGTAACTGCCACGGTGTGTATATTTCCTGTTTAGAGCCAGAAATTACCCGCACGGTGTCCGGAAACACAGTGGAGTATGCGCTGACCAACCTCAAGCCTGCCACGGAATACACGCTGAGGATCTTTGCAGAGAAAGGGCCCCAGAAGAGCTCAATTATCACCACCAAGTTCATGACAGGTACAAAGACATCGAGAGCTGGAAGATGCCCACCCACAGCCTCTATCTTTAACAGTATCCCTCTCCAACTCTTATTTCCCCAGTCAGCTCCCTGCAATGTGATGACATCAGCATCAGCTAAAGTCACCAGTGCCCACTCAGTCAAGACCTTAAGAAACACACCATTTCCTTTTGCACTGAAATGACCTTGCTCTCCCCACGGACTAGGAAACGATTTTAAGAGGAGGGCTTTTTAAGTGGAAAACCAGTCCCCGCTGACCCTAAACCCAGTATTTAATGATCCATGTTCTAGTCAGGGAAATCTTTTTAAGAGAAAGATTTTAAAGGCAAGTTTTCCTAGATGTCCATTGGGTTTTTATACATTGAGATCTTTTTACAAACTGCAGCAAGCAGAGAGACAGAGGCAATGTCCTCTGAGTAGGGGTGAGAGCCAATACCATCATTCATCTGTCCTCTTCTTCAGAAACCAGGGGGGTTCTAATTACGTTCATGGCTGTGTCTTTCTTCCCAAATCCAACTAAAGCCGGTCAATATCCTGTTGGGCTCAGGAAAACGTGGCCCTTGGGATGAGATGAACCACAGAGAATGTACGCCTTTGGAGGTCATCTGGCTCAACCTCTTCATTTACAGATGGTGAAGGTTTTGGCCAAGGTCATATAAGTCAATGGTAGGGAAAGGACTTGAAGCCAGGCCTCCTGATACCCAGCTGGGGACTTTGTCCTACACCTGCTGACTTATTTGATATTAAATTCTTATCTTCTCCAGACCTCGATTCTCCAAGAGACTTCACTGCTACTGATGTTCAGTCGGAAACTGCCGTTCTCACCTGGAGACCTCCCCGGGCATCTGTCACTGGTTACCTATTGGTGTTTGAATCCGTGGACGGTACAATCAAGGTATCTTGAAGTATATAAACAACTCCCCACTGCTGGCTGAAACATTTACGTGATCCTCCAAGTAGGGAAGAATTATCTGGATGCTGTTTCTCCTATCCCAGTGCAACTGGGGAGCTGGAAAAAAATTAGTAGGAACTGGACACCATGCCAGACCTTCTGAATCATAAGCCCCAGCCTCCCTGTCTCATTTTAACCAGACTCCAGTTTTGACAGCCAGCCAAGGTCAAGAACCACTGCTCACAAGACTTGAGGACATTTTAGGAGCTGGACTCTTTGTCCTTAAATGTTTTATTGAGCAAAGGCCAAAAGCTTCTTCTGCATCTTTGCCATATATCTCACAGATGGCATCATTCCATTATATAATGAAATATATATCACCATGTTCTTATGACATCAACTGTTTACAGCAATTTTTATTTATATTCCCTACCCATGATTTTTTTTCTTCTACTTTTTAATTTGAAATAACTTTAGACCATCACACAAGTGAAAGAAATTTTCTAACCTTTACCTTCTAAACTTGTTTTTGACTTTTAATTTTGGTCACCATCCTTTACATTTCCAAGATCTTTTACTTATTTTCTGCACATTGATCTTTTGCTAGCATATCGTTTGCATCTCCTGTTATCTTCTTCTCTTTATCTCTAAGAATATATGTTCTTGGTATTTTCTTCCACAGCCTACATAGTGTTTCCTCCAAGGTCTCTTTTCTGGTTTGCTGCTGTTTGGTTTGGTTTGGTTTGGGTCTCCATCTTTCATGTTGGAGACTTCCACCTAATGCCTGTTGGTCTTTTTGTACTGGAGCCAAGAATGAAATAGCCGATTGGGAGGTCTAATTGCACAGACAGGTCTTGTCAACTATGGGGCTCGCTGTAGAGTGACTGGGCAAATACCCAGCAATTTTCTTGGGGGACTCCCAAGCATCAGGACTGTAAACTATTTCTCTCGAGCTCATCAGTCTCCTTGGAGGATCCTCCACCTCCTTCGAACCAGGCTGCCAGAAGCCTTGCTGGAGAAGGAGCCTGGGCTCCCACTGTGTACACACCTTCACTTCTCCTGTTTCCAGTGCAGCACCCGAGCCTCCCTTGCAGCTGGGCCTGATGGACTTGAATCCAGAGTCTCCTCTCTGGCTCAGCCTGTCCAGGGAGGAAACCTCAGCCTTTCATCTGGGCCAGGAAGGACAGTCACCCAGACTGTTGGGGGATGGAGGGAGCTGGGGTTCTGTTTATTATGCAAAGTTTTAAACAAACCTTTGTTCAGCCATGCCCCACACTGGCCTTCAAAGGCATCTCTGCTTTTGCATACATTTCATTCCTGAACTTGCCGGGCTCTGCAGCATTGTGGCTGCACCCACTAGTTAGTTAGCTCCTGGCTTTCTCCCTTCTGTCACTTCAGCTGTCACTCCACCACTCCACACTTTCCACTGATCAAGATTCTGGTGACATCAGGTACCTGCTACTGTCTCCTCTGCCATTTCCCTCATCCTTGTGAGTTTATACTTTATATATCTTTTACTTTCATTTTAGTGGGTATCAGAAGCAAGTAGAGATAAGCTGGCTTGTTCAATACGCCATGTTTAACCGGGAGTGGACACACATCTCTAGTTACCATTACGGTCCTTCTTGGAGTCGCTATAACAATGAATTAACTCACTGTGTGAAGAGAGGCAAGTCCCTCGCCTTCTCTGGGTGTCAGGGTTCACATCTGTAAAATGAGTGCACTGAACTCCCCGGTCTCTAAGGGCCCTTCCTGGTCAGGCATCCTAGGATTCACTGTTTACCTGAAGTCATCAGTCTCATTTCGATCTACCCTGATTGCCTAGAAAATAACTTTGAACAGCAGCTTAGAAAGCTGATAGGTAACTTTATCCCCAAGTAATTCAAGGAACCCAGCTTTGTACCTGATTCTTCCCCAAGGACCAGACCTGGGGGCCACACAAAGGTCACTGGGTCACTGGTATCAAATAGGCACTCACCCGGGTTTACTTCCCTGCATGTCCAGTCCCCAGCTTAATCTGTTTCACTCGAGAAAGTCAACCTGGTAGAGGAGGAAAGAGTCCTGGACAGTATGTTAGGAGACAGGATGCAAGCCCATCCTCTGCCACCAACAAATTATGGAGCGAGTGCAAGTCTTTTAGCTTCTTTGAAACTACTTACACCTCCAACACCCCACCCCCTCAAACCCTGCCGCATTGGAAAAATCAGGATAACTTCACCTTCCCAGTTGTGAGGATGCCAAACAACCTTCCAGGGGCCTCCACACTGATTCATTACTGCCTAAACCCAGTGGGCTGTGTTTGAAGGTGGTAGAAAGCACGGTTGTGTTTGGTTTGCTAGCACTGCAGGTTGAATTCCAATCCCTGACACCAAGGTCACTTGCTAAAAAGGTGATTTCACAGGCACTGGAAGGTCAAAAGAGGATTTGAAAAGAAAGAGGATCTCCTGCAGAACTGAAACCGATCCCCCTCGTCTGGACAGCAGCACAGTGACCAGTCACAAACGGCAGGTGTAGTTACAATAGGTCTACAGCAGCTGTACACATCTGCCTCTCCTGGACATCTCTGTTCTAGAAAAGAGACATGCTGGGTCATCATGCCGTGCCTCCTGAGCAGTCGTAATCATCTCCTGACTCAAGAGATCCCCTGAGTGACTATGCATCAGAATCATCCAGGGAGCTTCTTAAATAGACACCTGGTCAGGCCCCACTTCTGGCTCTCATGATGCAGTCATTCTAGGATGAAGCCCAGGCATTGTTTTATTTTAAAGCTTCCCAGAGATCTATGAAAAAGGGCCATATTAGGGACCACTGACTTAACTGGTCTCAAAGTCTAAACCTTTGCCCTTTGTGTGATTCATCTTCCTACCAGATTAAGCTGAGATCATGGCATTCCCTTTTTCAAAAAACTTTCAGGAACCTCCATTCCTTATCATGATAAACTTCAAATTCCATAGCTTGGCACTTAAGGCCCTTTGTAATCTGGTCTTTGCCCACCTCTTCCGCTGCTCCCCTAACTGAAGTGTGGCTGAGGTAGGTCGTTGCCTCCTCATATTATTTGAATTTGCTCTGCCCCTTCTGGCCCCAGGAGCTTTGCTCAGGCTGCACTCTCCCCGTGTCTGCAGCCCTGAAGTGAGCACGGAGCCTGGCACAGAGTGGGACTCAGCGGATTCTTGTTGAATGAAGAAATTAATGGATGGGTGAATAAGTGAATGCATCATCTGTACTCTGAGGATTTATGTGGCCAAAAGCTATTATATTTTTCTTCTGCCCTTAGGAAGTTGTTGTGGATCCAGACACCACCTCTTATAGCCTGGCAGAGCTGAGCCCATCCACCCACTACATGGCCAAGATCCAGGCACTGAACGGGCCCCTGAGAAGCAAGATCATCAAGACCACCTTCACCACAAGTAAGGGGCTCGGGAGGAGACTGAACCAACCCTCCACTTCTCCTCTAACTGCTACTTTAAATGTTTCCATCAAATTTCTGAAAAGAATCAATTCTCTGCTATTACCGGAAAAGCCAGAGGAATGTGGATGCAGGAGGTTACAGGCCTCGTGGTGAAAGGGAAGGAGGGCCAGCAGTGAGAATAGCTGGATTCATTCCCCATCTCCACCACTTGCTCTGTGTGACTAAGGAAAGTTACTGCCATTCTACGAGCCTCAGTTTCTTCCTCTGTATAATGGGGTTAATAACCATCCCTTCTTCATAAGGACCTTGTGAGAATCGTTGTATTGTATTTGAACTCCCAGACCAGTGGGTAGCCATTGTCGAGGCTCATTATAAGCTCAGTGTTCTCCTTCAGGCATTTACAAAGCCTGTTCATATTCAAAATCACAAACAGTCCTCCCACGAAGCTGGTAAGTTGGGCCAGGATTATCATGCCCAGTCTTCTGGTGGGAAAACAGAGGCTCCCAGAGACTAAATGACCTGCTCAGGGTTATACCATGAGTTAGAGTCAGATCTGGGTTTAGGTGTCCCAGGATCAGGGAACCACCTCCACACCCGGCCACTAGATCTCCTCTGCAGGTGGCAAACGAGCAAGCTGCACAATTGGTGAGGAGGAAGCATCCTTCTCTGAGGAAGGGAGGAGGGGGTCTTTGCAGAGCCCTGAACCTGGGTAAATGGAGTGTATCCCAGGGCTGTCTCCTGCCCTTCGCACTTCACTCTGGTCACTCTACACACACCTGCTGAGGGAGGGGCAGAGGCAAAAGCACCTCTTTGCCAGATCTCACGGCACGTGCTAGGAGCACAAAAAATATGAATGTGTCCTAAAGACGCTCTCAGACTAGGGCTGTGAAACAGACAAGAAAACAGCTAATGATACAACCGCAGGTGAAGGTAAAGTACAGTGAGGAGGTCGGATCAGAACAAAGAGCTGCTACTACCCGTCAGTTCTCAAGCCCACCTGCTAAGCATAGCCCCAAGATCATTCATTGCTATCAAGTTTTTAATTTTTGCACCACATTATTACACGTGGAGGTTCCCCAGGCATTCTTGGGTTAGCCCTGTAAGATCCCCAGGCTCAGAAGGCAAGGCAGTGGCAAGTTCCGGACTAGAACCCTTGTCTTTGGCTTCAGAATCCTCTGAAGAGCCTGAGATGCATCCAGCCTGACAGGGTGTCCTCACCCACAGTGAGCCGCCCCCCGGGTGCTAGAGACCCAGCCGTCCTGGCCAGTACTGGGTGTTCACCCGGTGCTCCCATTAGGTGCCGCCGCCTGGCTGCTCCCGGTCGATCGCGGTCAACCTGACACGTGGCCCTCCCAGCGGTTCAGCTCTCCTCCCGCTGATATCACTGGGGGCTTCCATCAGTGTAAGAGACTGAACTGGGTCCCTTTCATCCATAACCTCTAAGCCTCACCGCACCCCCCGCAAAATAGCTTTAGTCCCCATCTCGCGCGTGAGAGAACAGAGCCTCAGAGAGGTTGAGTTGCTCGCCCATAGGCGTCTAGTCAGTAAGCACCTGAGCTGCAGCCTGAAAGCTCCTGCTCCAGTCCTGCTCTGAGAGAGCCACTCCTTCTCCTTATCCCGCAGCTGGAGTCCTGTACCCATTCCCCAGGGACTGCTCCCAAACCATGCTGAATGGAGACACGACCTCTGGCGTCTACACCATTTATCTGAACAACGACAAGACCCAGAAGCAGGAAGTCTTCTGTGACATGACCTCTGACGGGGGTGGATGGATCGTGAGTATCATGGAGACAGACTCCAGAGCTCTCCAGCAGGGGGGTGGGGGCAGAGGAGAGGCCGAGGTCCTCCCCGTGCCCTCTGACACTAACGGGTATGAGGTTCTCCAAGATAGTGCCTGTCACATGGAGACACTCAGGAATTCTCTCTTAAACAAAGCAATGGGAAAGAAGCTGAGGATAAAAACCAGTTCCCCTGTTTTCCCGTAACTTATCTCATTTGATCCTCAAAAAACTCTGTGATCTATAAATGACCGTGGTCATCGAGCCCCTTACGTTTACTAATTAACATTGGCCATCTTGTGCGAAGAGTTTTACATGAACTATTTCCATCCCATTACCATATGAGCTGGGTAGTATTTTTTTTAATTATTAAACTTCCTTTCTTAGAGCAGTTTTAGATGGGCAGCAAAGTTGAGCCGAAGGTTCGCTGAGTTCCCGTGTACCTCCTGTCCCCACAGACACGGCCTCCTCCGCTGTCAGCACCCCACACCACAGGGGCGCACGTGTTACACGTGACCAACCTACACTGGCACATTACAGTCACCCAAAGCTGGGTGGTAGTCTTACTAAACTGTATTTTTCGGGTGAGAACACTGAGACTCAGAGAGGGGAGGTGACGTGCACTGAGTCACATGGCAAATTAGTGAGGACAGAGGTGGGGACGGGTGCTTTTCCTGCAGTGGCTGTTTCTTCCTCTCAGAAAGAGGTCTTCTCTTTCCTTCAATAGCTTAAGCACACCCAGATTCATTGGTTATGTTTATAGGTGTTCCTGAGACGCAAAAATGGACGTGAGGATTTCTATCGAAACTGGAAGGCCTACACTGCTGGATTTGGGGACCTAAAAGAAGAATTCTGGCTTGGTAATACAGCCTGCGTGTTTGTGCCCCAAATGTCCATTTCTGTCCTCCTTGTCATCTGTCCTAACCCACAGCGAACTGTGGGAGAGGAAATGGGTTAGGAGGAAACAATAGCTCTGGTGGTCGACACAGGATATCAAATTCTCTATGGAAAGACTTTAAATTCTCTGGGTCATTAAAAATAAAAATCCAGTCAAAGGAGAGCCAACAGCCAGGCCTTAAGAATAAGCCTAGCCTCAAGTCAATCACTGGGCCATTTAGAGAATTATCCTCACTGATGTCATTCACTGCTTCCGTCCTATGCTAAGTCCCTCAGGGCCACAACCTCTAAGTCTCATAGCACCCCACAAGGTACAAAATTCCTATCGTGCACCTGGGAAAACAGAGCCTCAGAGAGGTTACGCTGCTGGCCGTAGGAATCTAGCCAATAAAGGGTTGAGCTGCAATGTGAACTCTCCCAAGCCAACACGACAATGCCATCATCCATCCATCCATGCAGCCCACACTGCAACAACCGACCGGCACAAGGCACTGTCCTACGTTCCAGCACCCAGGCCGGGGAATGTCCATCCCTATCATCCATTGCCTTTCCCTTGTAAGGAGCTTTAGAGTTTAAAAGGTACACGCTCCACCTTATCTCCTTTATCTTCATAATACATTAGGAGGTTGGCAGGGCAAAGATGTCAACACAATTTTAGCTGAGGCTCAGAAACCGTATATATCTCACCTGGTGTTGCAGCAGCAAAGAGCAAACCAAGCTGCAAGCCCAGGCGTTATGCAAACCTCTTTAGATCACATGCAGCCGCTGCTCTTGCGGGGTGAGTAGGAATGGGGGCCTCGGTCACTGCGCTTCTTAGGCAATCCCTTGCCTGTCGTCCACAGGGCTGGACACCCTGAACAAAATCACAGCCCAAGGGCAGTACGAGCTCCGGGTGGACCTGCGGGACCACGGGCAGTCAGCCTACGCCGTCTACGACAAGTTCAGCGTGGGAGACGCCCGGACTCGCTACCGGCTGAAGGTGGAGGGGTACAGCGGGACAGCAGGTATGCACAGCCATGCTCAGAGCCCAGGGAACTGCAAAACTTTCCCAGGTTTTCAGCCAATTCCTCCACTCCTCATTCCTTCCTTCATGGGTCCATCCGTTTATCGACAAATATTTGAATCCCTACTAGGTGCCAACCAGCAGAACTACAGTTGAACAAGGTTGGGTAGATATTTTGGTCACCAGAACATAGAGTAGGTTGGGAATTAGGACAATCAGGATGGACTTGTAGCTACCATCACTCAAAATATGTCTTTTTCTTATCCATGTTTAGATATCTGTTTTAGACTGAGAAAAAAGCAGTCTCTTGGGAGCCTTAATACTCATCTACTCCTGTGCTTCTCAATTTATTACATATATATGACCCACTGGGGGATCCTATTCGTGTGCTGACACAGTATGTCTGGGGTGAAATCAAGATGCTGCATTTCTGATAAGTGCCCACATCATGCCACTGTTGGTGGCTTTGCTGGTCTGTGGCCTGTACTCTGAGTAGCAGACGACAGTCCACTCCATCACCCAGCTGGATGAATCCCTTCTAAGACATTCCTGCCACGTGGCCGTCCAGCCTCAGCCTTCACACCCCCATGACCAGAAGCTCACTACCTCTCCAGCAGTCCTTCACTCCTTGACTGGTACATAACCTAGTTTGGGTTTTGAAGATTTCTTTGACTTGAAATGGCCTTTGTGTGGTTTTCTGGCACCACATTATAGGAGAAACAAATAAGGAAACAATATGCATTCAGGCCCACTAGGTAGCAGCTTCTTTTGCAGATACTTCATACGCATTACCCTCTTATAGTTCTCACCAAAAAAAAAAAAAAATATATATATATATATATATATATATATATATATATATATATATATATCTATCTCCAGGAGATATTGCCATTATACAGATGAGGAAACTGAGGCTCAGAGAAGTTTGGCGATTTGCCCAAGATGTAACAGCTTGTGGACGGTGAGCCCACAGTACAAGCCTGGCTGCTGAGGAGTATTCTTGGTAACAAGGGGGATCAGGTGTAGGACCATGACCACCCCATGTCACCCCCTGCCCACTTTGGGGAGGTTTTCAGTTACGTTTATTGAAACAGAAGAGACAGATGCTATAGGACATTCCCAAACTCTCAGCCCTGAAAGAATACATCCATAATGGGAAAAGCCTCCACATAAGATTTGCCAAAAGCCAGGCTCAACCTAATGAAAGACTGAGCTCTTTAGAGATCAGTCTGGTAGAAATGAAGAGAGAGACCCAGGGGCAAAAATTGTTTTCATTCTTGCATCCCTCAAAGAATTCTGACATTTTATTACCTGGCAATAAATACCTCTTTTGTTGAGATGGCTTCAGGCAAGGAGGATATTGTTACAGGGCAAGCAAAGGCACCTGAGGGGCAGGAATGTGGCCTCCACCCATCTCTCTCTGTATTTCCAACAGAAAACGAGCCATGATATGCCCCTTCACTGAGCTAACCCTTGGAGTTACACCCTCCTGTGTGTATTGATGGCAACCAGCCCCTCCACAGGAAAGCATCTTATTTCATCAATATCTAGCTGCCATCCTCACGCTCTCGATAGCTTCATCAGTTACCAAGGCACCCAAGTCCCTCTGGCAACTTGCTCCAAAATATCAGGATAAAAATGCCTTGATGTCTTGAAATTTTTCTGCACTGCATTGACCAGGGTTGGGAGTGAGGGGACACAGAAAGAAATGGCACTTAAATGCTCCTAAAATTCAATATATTCAATTACAAACTAGATTCCCATATAGCACTATATATACATGGACTTTTTGTCTAAGAATCAGGGAAAACGGGTCCCATAAACACTTTGAAAAATAACTGTACGATATACAAGCTATTCGGTGACATCTAAAACCCGAAAGGTTTGATTATAAGTATGGCTCTGTAGGCTGAGACTCAAGATAGACTGTCTCAGGATAGCTCTGGAAAACCAGCATGGCAGAGTGGAAAACTAAACTCATGCTAGAACTTGATAAATATTAGATGGGTGAGTGAATAAGTGAGTGAATGTGAGTTAATGAATAAGTAGACAATAAATAAATAAATACATGAAAAAAATTGTTTTAAAGTATGGCTCTGAATACTTGCATTTGAGGGGAAAGCACACCATTATTAAATACAAATTTCCCACCTTATTCTCTGAGTTCCTTTATGTAAAGTGAATGCAAAAACAACCATAAAAATAGCAACAATCATGACTGTTTGCACACCATACTACCTGTTTAGTGTACACCTTCATATCCATTGCTCCAACAGCCCTCTGAGGTGGATCAAATCAACGTGCTAGTTCCATTCTACAGATGGGAAAACTGAGGTTCAGCAAGAGGCTTGACCTGTTGCAGGGTCACAGCTAAGAGTGAAAGAGATGGGACTGGAGCTGGACCCTCCAAAGCCACCTGTAGCCCTCCTTCTACCACTTTATGCTGCTTCTATCAGAAACGAGGCTCGGGGATGACACCCATGTCCTATCCAGGCCCACGCTGGATCCTAATTCGGGGTCCAGTGTTCGAGGCCGGCCCACCCCAGGGCCCTTCAGTCGTCACCCTGGCGCTGCCCTTCACAGCCCACAAGGAGCTCCAGCTGGGCTCTCAGTCTGTGCTTTCTCTCTCCCAGGTGACTCCATGGCCTACCACAACGGCAGATCCTTCTCCACCTTTGACAAGGACACAGACTCGGCCATCACCAACTGTGCCCTGTCCTACAAGGGGGCTTTCTGGTACAAGAACTGCCACCGCGTCAACCTGATGGGGAGATACGGGGACAGGAGCCACAGCCAGGTGAGCAGACGGCGAGGCCCCGGGCGGGGCTGAGGCCAGGAGGCAGGGAGGACCTCAGGTCCAAGACAACAGGGTTCTTCACAGCAGGGAGAAATCTCCGTGGCACCGCAGGCCAGGAAAGACCACAGAGACAGCATGTCTTAACCCACGAAGATCCCAAGGAGAACCACTGGTCAGGGAGACACCACACATAGCAAGCTTTCCTCACATTAAGTCTTTGTCTGAACCCCAGAAGGAAACAGGTGAAAGTGGAGGCCGTCTAGGTGAACCAGGGGTGACGCAGGCCCAGGGTGCTGCCTCCCCACCCTGGCCTAGAGGTACCTCCAGCACCCCAAGAACATCTCAGAGCAAAGACCACAGATTTTAAGTCCCTTCCTTTTCTGATTCCTAAGATCGAGGTCCAGAAAAAGGTGACTTCCCTGAGGTCACAGAGCAAAGCTGGAGGCAGAGCCAAATCTTCCAGCCCTCCAAATTTCCCTGCACCACACAGGATGCTGTGACACAATTTCTGCAATCATAGAAACGGATTTTTTAGATTCCCTGTGGAAATAAGTGAGCAAAACCAAATTCAACCACTACCTCACACCAAGTCCTGCCTGCATTAGCAGTTGCCTGAAAAGTGGGCAAAGTCTAGTGGGCCCAGGTACTTAACCATGATGGTTCTTCTCAGCGGCCATCCCTGCTCCAGGGAGGAAGGATGGGTATTCACCCAGACCGATCACCCTGGGCTGGGCCTCGGCCAGTCTTACCCAGTCTGCAACCTGGGATCCCTTTGTAAAAAGGCAAAGGTACAAATCACACCAAACAGCCCCAGGAATTGATGGGTGGTCCCGGGTGGGATGCAGCATCTTGTCATCTTGCTTATTTACACTTTTGTTGTTGGGTTTTTTTATTTTTTGTTTTTACCTGCTGCTCTCTGCTATTAATGATTTTGATACATGTGTTTATGTTGATTTAACTACCAGCAAATGATTGTCGTGACCTTAAATGTAGACCTTGCCTTGACATAATTTCTGACACTTTTCAAAGCATTCTCGCCTTGTCTCCCATGTGCATCACTTTTACTCTGCACGGGGACCAGGACATGGCTTTTCATGCCTATTTTACAGAGGAGGGAAGACTTGAAGGACACCTCTGGACACCCGTCCTGTGTTTTCTCCATCTTATCATGTGGCCTCAATAACACATCCACTCTGAGAGCTACTGTATTGCCTTTATCTCCTTGTTCCCTAACACCAGGGTAACACAAAGTCCTTTGGGAGGAGGAGAAAAAGCTACATGCCAAAAGGAAACTTCTTTTTCCATCCAATTTTGGAAGAAGGAGATGACATAAAAGGCCACAGAACAATTATGGGAGTACAGTCCCAGCTCTGGCTCTGTGTGGCTCTGTGAAGTCACTTTCCCTCTCTGCCTTCAGTCTCCACCATAGTACGAGGAGGGCTTGCTCCCAGCTCTGAACCTCTATCAGAGGGGAGAACGAGGGCAGAGGAAGGCAGCACAAGGACCAAGCTGAGTAATTACAAACACATTTGCCCATAAAATGAGTCAGCTCTTCCCAAATCCCATCGCCCTGTCAGATACAGAGACTGTCCAATATCAGTCAATGCCAAAAAATAAGAATCAAACAAAACATCTATATTTTCCCTCATTTCACCAGCCATTATCTTCTCTGTGGACATGTTCCCTCCCAGCCCTATGAAGCTTAAAGAGAAGAAGTGTCAGTGCGCAGGGTGGAGGCCTTATAGGAGGACTCTCTGAAGCTGACCCCCACCCCCAGTAAAACAAGGGGTCTGTGGGATTCCATGGGCAGATTCTACCATCTGTAGACTTTGCTAAAGAGTCAGACCTGGAACTAGGAGGCCCGGAAGCAAATACAGTCTTTTCTTGAGGAAAATCTTTGGCCAAAATCCCGAGAATATCTCTCCCTTCTTGAGACTGGGGAAGAATATTTACTGAGCACCTATGATGTTTCCAGCACTGTGGCAGCTCCTTTACCGGCTCATTTAATCTTCACAGCATCCTTCCAAGGTTAGCATTATTGGGCCTTAAGAAAAAAATAATGAAACTGAGGCCCAGAATGTTTTGATAACTTGTTCATTTATCTCTCAAGTAAGAGCACTAAGATTTAACCTTATATGTCAGGTTGCAAAACTCGCGTCCACGTATGCTCTTTGTGCCGTTCCATAGGAACCCCTATTAAAACACTCCATAGGAATCCTGCGAAGTATAGACACCCCTGCATATAGCTACTCAATTCTGTAAGCTCCAATCATGATCCGAATTCCTGCAGCACCTAATCCTAATGATGGCAAGTTTCATCAGCCACCACTTTATTTCAAGATGGCAGATCAAAGCTCAGTGCAAACTCAGGTGACTTCTGCCTAAAGTAAAAAAACTGAGTCTGATTCAGCCAGCCCCTTTGAAAGTTTTCACTACACAGATCAATAAACAGCAAGAGACAAGAGACAGCTGTGAACTACCAAACGGTCAAGTTGAAACAGAACTCATCTTGTTCCGTCAACTCAACAGCAGTGGTCAGTGAACACCTTGCCTGATGGAAACCAATCTGAAGGTCTTGTCTTTTTCTCTTTTTCACAGGGTGTTAACTGGTTCCACTGGAAGGGCCACGAGTACTCAATCCAGTTTGCTGAGATGAAGCTGAGACCCAGCAACTTCCGAAACCTTGAAGGCAGGCGCAAACGGGCATAAATTCTGGGGACAACTGGGGGAGAGAAGAGTAGGGCCCAGAGAACGAAAATAATATTACCAAAGCATCAATGTGAGCAGTCAGACCATTAAGCCACACCTGGGCACCTGGCAGGAGCTAAAGTTGACCACGGATCACCCAGGCCGGCGGCAGCAGCACTGGCCTCACCCACTCTGCAATGACTTCCTTCACACCAAAGACCACAGTGTCCAACAGGTTTCCATTTCATTGTTTGATTCAGCAAAAGTCTTCCAGTGACAGCATGACAATGATTTTCCTTCTCTTGGGTGGCTCTGGGAATGAGAGCGGGGTAGGCTGTACAGTGGTAGTTTGTTTTAGAACCAGCTGTATTTTACACAAAGCTGTATAATTAATTATCATTATTTTTGTTAGCAGTGATTCAATGTGTGTCTTGAAGCCGTCCCTTTTTTTACATTTCAGAAAAGCAATACTGTTTCGATTTTTAAGGATATGATTAATATTATTAATATAATAATGATGATGATGATGTAAACTAAGGATTTTTAAAGAGATCTTCCTTTCCAAAACACATCTGGACAGTACCTGATTGTATTATTTTTTTTGTTTAATAAAAGCACAAGTACTTTTAAATTTGGCCATTGGTTTTCCTTTCATTGTTGAGCCTGAATTCCACCAAAGCCACCAAATTCCACCAATATGTTTGAGCAAAGGAGGGATGTTGGAAGGGAGAGGAAAGGAGGGATGATGGCCAAGCAGGAGGGGAAGAAGGAAAGGGAGACTACAGGCTGGGAGAGAGGAAAACATTTTTGAACAAAGCTGAATAAGTTTGGGAAAAGCTTATAACTTAAGATACAGCTTCCTGCTCAACACTTCCAAGACTAACAGTTTATCGTTTTAAAAGACACTTTTATACCCATTTTCTAACGCAGTCTCCTAAAAGTTCTATGACATAGATGAGGTGACAATTGTTATCGTGCAAGGGTTAAGGTCCCCAGAGGCAGACTGCCTTTGTTCAAGCCTTGGCTCCACCATTCCTTAGCTCCCTAACCTCTCTGTGCCTCAGTTTTCTCATCAGAAAAGTGGGGATACACGGACTTCTTAATTTCATAGCATTTTCGTGGAGAATAAATGGTATCATCCCCATGAGGCCCTTCGCAGGGTGCCTGGCAGATATCAAGCGCTCATAAGCATGGGCTGTCGCTACTATCACTTGATATATGGTGGACTCGGGGGCGTCATAGGATGGAATGACTTGCCCGTGGCTGTTTACCCAGTTAATAATAGAACTAGGATTTAAACTCAGGCCTTCTGGCCCCAGTGTTCTTTCTCTCCCCCAAGCCTCTGGTGAAAATCTCTCCTTCCCTGAGCGTACGTGTGCCGTGGTGCAGAATGAGGGGTGTGGGAAGCTACCTGAATCCTTCATCAGGCTCCTACAACCCCGAAATCTTAGAGAGAAAGTCTGTTAGGAATGTCTCCTTCTCCCCTGCTCAACATCCCCCAAAAGGAAGAGAGCCTGGGTCGCCCAGTCTGGTCCGCCTACATCTAGTGATGGAGGGAACTCACTGCCCAGCAAAGCAGACCGGTTTGTACTCAGAGAATGTGAGTCAGGGCCGCACATTATACATTTGTCTTTTAAAACAAGGATGGTGGTGGGCGTTGCAATTCTCAGTTCATTCTCTTGGGGATTTTCAACAAATCGACTTATTTAATGAAAACGTTTGGGCTGATAGGCCTCACTCAAATGGAATGTGATGGCTCCGAAACGAGGATCAGAGGAATTTATGGCTCCAGCCGGAGCCTTTGCTGCTGAGTTCATCTTGCTTTAATAAATGCTCTCATGTTATATACACAATTTGCTGTTCCAGATCATGAGACTTGTTGCCTACAATCCAGCCATAGCAACACTGGCCTTGCCGTGTAAACTCAAACAAACTGGCTCCCTGTAACAACCAAGCCTTAAGCGAGGGGCTTAACCCCCTACTGGCTGCTGACTTGGGAGCCCGCGAGCCCCAACTTAACCCCTCCCGAGAGAGAGAGATGTAACTAAGCTGGTAAGGTATTCCCCAGAAGCCACACAGGAATCGAAGTCTCTTGGTGAAGACGCCGCATCAAACAAGAGTCCTTAATCATGGCCTTCAGAAGAGCACAGACGCCTCCACATGGAGACTGGGTAGGCAGAAGGCCCGAGGCCATGGCATTCAAAACCACCACAGTGGGTTTCAGACTGTCTACACTCCACAAGTTCTGGACAGAAGTGTGGGCTCGGTATTCCTCAAACACATCTCTCAGTGGCTGGCTCTGTGGCTTTGTTCAAGCACCCTCCTCCATCTTGAAAGGTCTTGTGAAATTCTACTCCCCCTCAAAGTCCAAGCCCACTTCCACCTCCATGAGGCACTCTGTAGCTCTCCACTGAAAGTGCGTTTCCAGGGTGTTTGGTCCCCCCTTTGCCCCTCCCCTATCTGCTCTGCTCCCCTCTCCGTGCTCTGTATCCTTAAGACCACCCTTTATGAATTAGACCAATGGACTCCCACGCCCCCAGGCTTCCAGCGGGCAGCGCAGGGACGTGGAAGGGAAGAGACTGATGGAGACGGAGCGGGGGTGAGTCGGGGAGCTCCTTTTCCAGCTCCACCTCTACAGCATCATGGCGGGCAGGCCATCATGGTGGGAGAGTTTCCCTCAGAGGAGTTACACTGCCTGTCAATTGACTGTCTCCACACAACTGCTCCCCCCCCGCCACTTGCCCCTTCAGGCCAGGGGTGGTCTCTGCACATCAGCTGCTACTAGACCCGGGGAACCGTGCTGGCCTTTGTGGTTCTCCTCCAGCCTGCCCACCCCTTTGGAAATAGGCCCTCTAGTTAAACTTTTCTCAGGGACCCTGACGGGCGTGCCCATTCTCGGGGATACCCAGGCACTAGGTACCACTGTTACAGTTACCTGCTGGTCTTATCCCATTATTTCTGCTCATGCCTCTCTCCCTGTAGTGCACGGTGGTCGTTTATTGGCTTCCCTGCATCCCAGCTCCTTTCTGGTTTTGGAGAATTTCCCATTGGGTGAGGGTCCTTCCTCCCACCATGGAAGCCACAAGGGAAAATACTCTTTTCCTCTTCCCCATGGTAGCCGGGCTTGGGCACACAACTTGAGCTTGGCCCGCTGGATACCTGCGGAGGGACTTCTAAACTTCAGCAAGGAAGGCAGACCAAAGAGCCTCTGAGGCTGCTTCCCCACACCCACCATCACAGCATCTACCCACACAGCCCCGTCCTTTGGGACTACAATCCATCCCACCTGCTCCCTTTCTTGGCTTGCCAGTCCCAAGCCTTTCTCCTTCCCACCGCACCTCGCCAACTCCAGAGTATCCAGGGGGCTCCCTGTGGGCTGTGCCGAGCAGCTCTCTTCTCCCAATATTCTCATTCCCCTTTTCATTTGAAAGTCAGTACTGCGTAACCCCCACGTGTCCAGCACTAAGTGAACAACCTGCCCTCATGCAGCCTCCACGCCAGGGAGAGGATGGCAGTGTGAGTTATACATTCACAGCAGACAAGCGGGTGTATAACTGCAGACTGAAGGCATGCTTTGGAAGCAAATACGAGACGCTAGGAGAACATCTAATGAGGATCTGACCAGGATAGCTTCCCTGAGGAACAACACATGAATTGGGATCTAAATGGTCGATAGGAGTTAACCAGTGAGCAAGGCAGGGGAGGCAGAGGGCAGAACATTTTTAGAGGCCCTGAGGCTGCTAGCCTGCTCAGAAAGAAAGTCAGAGGCTCAGGAGAAAGAGAGGCTGCAGCGGCAACAGGAACCCTGTTCTGCAGGTTCTTTTGGTCCAGAATGAGGATTTTAATCTTTCTCCTAAATGCAATGGGAAGCAACTAAGGAATTTTGAGCAGAGAAGTATTATGCTCATGTCTGTTGTTTTTTTTTTTTAAATCTTTTTGAGAATGAAATAATGCCGTTTGCAGCAACATGGATGGACCTAGAGGTTATCATACTAAGTGAAGTAAACCAGTCAGAGAAAGACAAATATCATACGATATCGCTTATATGTGGAATCTAAAATAAATAAATAAATAAATAAAGAGACAAATGAACTTATTTTCAAAACAGAAAGAGACTCACAGACATAGAAAACAAACTTATGGTTACAAAAGTGGAAAGGGGGGGGTGGAGGGAGGGATAAATTAGGAGGTTGGGATTATCATATACATTCTACTATATATAAAATAGGTAACCAACAAGGACCTACTGTATAGCACAGGGAACTCTACTCAATATTTTGTAATAACCTATAAGGTAAAAGAAACTGAAAAAGAATATAAATGTAAATGAATGAATACGGGAATGAATCGCTGTGCTGTACACCTGAAACTAACACAATATTGCAACTCAACTCTACTTCAATTAAAAAAAAAACAACACCTTTTTGTTGCAATTTGTCTTTGGGCCGGGAGGTACAGATGGGAAAGAGCCGTAAGGAGGTCACTGCAGGAGTCCAGTTGAAAGGTGACTGAGTTTACATCTGTGGTCCTGGAGATGCAGCATATAGCTCTGAGAGACGTTTAGAAGGTAAAACCCATAGGGCTTGAGGTCTCAGAGAGCTTCTCCATGTCTACACCCCATTTTTAAGCTGCTCTCAATTCCTACAGGAGATTTTCCCTGTCGTCTCAATTAAGCCAGACTAATTAGGGATGTGGGGAGCTGAAGTCAAGGCTCCATTAGCCTCCGGAACAGGGGGGACTACAGGGTGCCAAGGAGCACAAGGGCACTGCCCTTCAGAATTTGGGTAGGGTGAGCAGGAGAATCGGGGTGGGGGGGCCTGGAGGTTACTGTGGCGATGCCAGGGGAAGCCGTGGCTGGACACCAAGGGTGAAGGTGGTGCAGGGCCTGGCCTTGCAGGCTTTGCATCCTCTGAGCGCAGCTGAGAGCTGGAGATATTTAGGCCAGGAGATACCAGCGTTGCCCTTCAGAAAGCTCACTCCTGCACTAGAAAGGCATCTGCTTGTGCACCTGTGTCCTCCGGCCCGTGGGGTGCTGTACTCCTCACACATGCGTCTTGCCAGGATTTGGGCTGGTGTGGTGTCTTAGTGGCTAGCACAGGGCTCACTCCCTCATCCTCCTCCCTCCCCAGAGAGCCCTGAAAAAGAATTTAGAGCTTGGAAGGGAAGCAGGGAAAAGCTGTCCTCTTGAGAATCGCTCCAACCCCACCAAGACTGGAAAATAGATTTCAAGACGTTTCAGAAAGAAAACACACACACACAGTCAAAAGTTTGCAGTTACAGGCAAAAAAGTTGCGTATCAGAGCGATGAGATGACTTCCCCAAGTTCACCGGCCCTGAAGTGCCAGAGCTGGGACTAAAACCTAGGTCGGCTGACCCCTCGGGCTGCAGCGCCTTGAGGAGCAGCCATCCATCCGCAGATCTATTCCTGTATCCACTTTTCTGTTCAGCACACACGGAACACCTGCCATTTGCTGGTTCCCTCACAACACTCACAGTCTGCAAAGCTGATGTGATCATACCAGCTTCTTTAAGTAATTGTGTTTGTAGTCAGAGCCAAGCTCGAATTCCAAGTTTTCCAATTACTGAATGATCTGGGTCTAGTCACTTAATTTTTCCGAGCATCCCTAAAAATGAGAATGAAGAGGACCTATGCTGATGAGAATCTGTGATGATTTAAAAGAGAATATGGGCAGCGCCTGGCCTTGAGAAAATGCCAGCGCAGATCTGTCTTTGACGTTGAAAGACCTTTGTCCAAAGCCGAGCATCTGGGCGAAATACTGAAGTCCACCAGCAGATGGCAGCCTACCCCGGCTTTAGGAGAGCACATCCTTGCGGATGTGTTGACGGAACGAGGGGCTCCCAGGCTCACAGACGCTTTCAGGAAAACACCTTCTCTACTGTCACTCTAATCCCTCTTTCGAGGAGGGGCTGACACCCAGCCCAGAGCAGCAGGGCATGGCAAGCACCTCTTCTGCTCTTTCCTCCCCCTCTGCTACACAAAGCCTCCTGTCAACAGCCACAAACCCTCTTGCTTATCACCTCTTACAAATGTACGCTGTGTGGGGAGGGGAGAGGAGCACAGGGTGGGGACAGGGAAGGAGGGTTTCTGGCCCACGTATCCAGTCCCCACTCAGATTCTGCAAGGACCCCTGGCGAGGACCCGCCTTGCTCCACTGTATTGATGTCCCATCACCAATTCACTTTCACCTGTTAACCCCGATTGCTGCTTGTGAAGGCCAAGCTCACACATTTTCTCCTGTCCTATGGCTGTTCCTTTGGCTTGCCCCTTGCCCCGCAGCAACAAGACCTCTGTCCTCCTTCCCAATTGCTTCTCTCTGCAGACAGAGTGAGGCACGTCTAGAATTGGGGGCTAGCTCCTATTGCCGTTGGTCGCTGTTGTTTTACTTTCCCTTCACCTCTAAAGCCTGGTTTAGATGCCGATCCCTCCAGATTATCCTGAGCAGCTTGGACAGCATTGAAAATGAAGCCAAGGACCCTCTGTCTCCCCAGAGCCATCCTCCTGAAATGCTGAGTTGTGTCATCTCATTCCGCTGCTTAAAGGCCTCCAAAGCTCACCTTCCGGCTTAGAGCAAAGCCAAGGTGTCACAGTGGCCTTTGAAGCCCCGAGTGATCTGTGCCCTGGTGCTTCCCTGACCTCAACCCCTCTCTCATGATGCGCTAACACACTGGCCTCCTGCCGTTCTCCAAACCCAGCAAGCACTCTCCCACTGCAGACCCCTGGCCTGGGGCACTCTGCCACACCAACCTCCCCCCCATGCAGGGCTCACTTGTTCATGTTCTTCAGGTGTCCTCCCAGTGTCACCTTCTCAATGAGCCTTTCCCTCACCTCCTACATAAACACACACTTGCATACTCACATGTGCAAAAACACACGCACACATGCCCGCCCATTCCCAGTACTCTTCTTTATTTTTCTCCATAGCACATAATTTCACCGGACAGACATACTACTGGTTTACTTAATTGCGTGTATGTTTTCCAGAAATCAAGCTCCGTGACAACAGGGACTTTAAATGCGTTTCCCCTCTGCTGTATCCCCACACCTAGAATGGAGCCTGTTCTGTTTTTCTCAATCATTACTTGTTTACGGAATACATGATCAGACCTGGGAGGAGAGGTCTATTAGCCTCACCTTATTTTTCTATTCAATTCACTGAGTATTGACTTTGTTCCCAGATCATCATTGTAAGTGGAAACAAACAAACTCAGAAAAGAAGTGACTTCTCCAAAGTGGCCATGCAGTCAATATGGATTCACACTCAGTTCCCGTTCACCCACCTCATTGCCTCAACAGGTCAAAAGCTAATGGTGGGATTTAAAGAAACAGGAAAGGAATTGCTCTGTCAAGAGCCCCAGATAGCAGCCTCTCCTAGGGAGGGACAGGCTATGGGCTGAGATTGTCTCACAGCCAAGGAGGGAGAAATCCAATAGGACATTTAGAGGAAAAAAACACCATAAGTATCAGTCATTTCAAAGACAGAGGATAATACGTGGCCAGTGAAAATTACTTCTGCAGGGACTTTCCACACATATGGGCTCTTGGAGAGCGTCCTCCAGTTTTGGACAGAGGTCCTACCACCCCACCACACAGAGAACCTTCATTTCTCAAGGACTGATGGGAAGTAAGCAAAAGCAGCTGACCGCTCAAGCCTTTTATTTGCAAGCGTTAACTTTGAAAGGTTACTAAAATAATAGAGAAAAAGAAAGAGAGAAAGGGAATTTTCCAGGTATGGTAGGAACATCACTAAACTGGATTCACCTAGTTGTGGGTTCAAAAGCTTCTCCAAAAAGTGCCTCTGTTTTCTGGTGCAAAATGAGGCCTGGATTATCCCCAGAGGCATTTAGCTTCTCCGTGTATATATTTCTCCACAATCAAGGTCTTCTAAGCAATTAGCAAAAGACAGAGTAGACCAGGCCCCAGGTGTGCAAATGAAATCTGGGAGAGAGGGACATAGTAGACCCAGCTCAGTAGAGGGAGAAGACCACACTCCACCTGGGCACCTTTCAGGTGAGCATCAGAGTCAGGTATGAAAAGGCATCTGTCTCCACCCAAAAGCCCAGTTCAGGGTAGCAAAGAGCTTCCAACTCAGTGCAACACAGGGTTAGCTTCAGAGTGGGCTACAAATTCCATGAGGAAATGGACTGTTCTGCTGTGTTCACATCCACAGGACATGGAGCTTAAACACAGTAGCTGCACAATTAATGTTTATTTATTAAGAAATCAATTTATAATAGTTGCCTGGAAGTTATTGGGAAGGACAGTGAGGTCACAACCAGGCCCATTCGAAAAGAAGGTTGCACTCAATTAATAGACGTTTCATTAATATATTTGTCATCCTTTGAACGGTGCATATTAGACAATCAGGATAGTGGGAAGACTAGAATCCCCAGCTCTTTAGAGAGAGAAAAATGGAATAATAAGCAGGTACATAACCTCTGTCTCAAAATCTCTGAAGGTCTGTCATGGAAAGGAAAGAGCAGACATTCTGTTAGGCGACAGAGGGAAGAACGAGGGTCCAATGGTTAAATCTACACGGCGACAAATGGCACTCAAATAAGAAAAGAAATTGTAGCGACCAAAGCCATCCAGAGAACAGGCAGTCACAGAAGCAGTGAGCCCCTGATACTGCAGGGATCCCAGCTCTTGGTAGTGGTTAGACATTAAACAGAGTGGTGTAAGGTCCCTTCCAGCCCCAAAATGGACTTACTCTGTACCTCTGGTTCAGTCAGTTGTATCATACAAGGCGTCCAGAATGTAGCTCTACTCCAGGCTTTCAGGCTCCATCCTGAGTCTGTAATACAACATGAGGAAGGGCTGTCAAGAAAGAGTTAAGACAGTGAAGTAAGTCAGAAAGAGAAAAACAAATATCGCATACTAACGCATATATGTGGAATCTAGAACAATGGTACAGATGAACCGGTTTGCAAGGCAGAAATAGAGACACAGATGTAGAGAACAAACAAATGGACACCAAGGGGGGAAAAGCAGCTGTGGGGGGGGGAATGAATTGGGAGAGTGGGATTGACATATATACACTAATACATATAAAATAGATTACTAGTAAGAACCTGCTGTATAAAAACTAAATAAAATTGAAAAAAAGAAAGAAAGAGTTAAGACACTACGAAACACAGATGTTGTTCTTAAGAAGAAAGTGGCCGTCTGGGAAGACAGGAGAGGTGAAGGAAAACCAGACTGCTGCCTGTCTCTCTGCCCAGACAGAGCCCTTCCTCCGGGGAACACCCTGGGGAGGAGCCATATTTGCAAGCTGGCAACACCATGGACCTCCTAAGATTTCTGGGTTTAATTAGTTTCTCCGAAGCAAGCTCCTTACAGAAAAAGAAATATGCAGCCTCAACCATGACTTATTGCCAGAGACTCTCACTGTCTTGCCTCCCTGGGCCAGGATTTGCTACAAGAGACTGCTCAAGGTCAAATTTCACTTTCTAAACTTCTCTTAGGAAATTATAGGAGGTTTGCTCAAAGACACAGTCTCCATAAAGGAGATCTTAAGTGTAAAACATATATAATATTATCATTCAGCTCCCTAACTCAGTCACCACTTCATCCTTTCTTCCCCACTTAAGCTAAATACCACGAGCATTCAAATGGAATTTAAATGGCTTCATGTACAGCATAAAATACACATTTTTAATACTAAGTCTTGAGATCGATCATAACAAGACCACTGGGCAAGGAGCTAGAAGAGTGCCTCTCCAACCGGATTGCAGGTGTGGAGAGGGCAGGAATCATTCCTTGGCAAACTCTGGCAAGGAAGATAGAGATATGCTCAACCAATGAATGATGGCTTCAAGCTCTGGCTCTGCTGCAGAACTAGCCGTGTGACCTTGGTTAAGTTCCATAACTTCTCTGAGCCACAAATGCTTTCATCTATAAATCAGAAATAATGGGCTTCCCTGGCGGCGCAGTGGTTGAGAATCTGCCTGCCAATGCAGGGGACACGGGTTCGAGCCCTGGTCTGGGAAGATCCCACATGCCGCGGAGTGACTGGGCCCGTGAGCCACAATTGCTGAGCCTGCGCTCCTGGAGCCTGTGCTCCGCAACAAGAGAGGCCCGCGCACCACGATGAAGAGTGGCCCCCGCTTGCCACAACTAGAGAAAACCCTCGCACAGAAACGAAGACCCAACACAGCCATAAATAAATAAATAAATAAATAAATAAATAAATAAATAAATAAAATTTAAAAAATAATAATAATAAAAAAATAAAGCAAATAATTTTTTAAAAAATTAAAAAAGAAATAATAATAGCTACCTCGAATGATTACAACAAATGCAATGATTTGTTTGCAATAATGCGTATGCAGTAAAGTGTCCCAGAAAGCATCTCGCATAGACTTAGGGCTCAGCAAATGGTATCCTCCTCCTACTCCCTAGATCCACACCGCACACAGTGAGTGACCGGTGAACCTTTGCCTGGCTGATGTATAGACGGAGCTGATATGAATGCTTGCAGTTAATTTAGGAAGAGCAGACAGGTGAGTTCATGTGCCTTGGGTTCAGGTAGCTGCTCCACGGAAGAGTTTGGGGCAGAGGGAGAGAAGGAAATCTAAAATTTAAGTATACCTCTGCTAAATGTGAGAGGCAGCTAACACTCATAATGTGATTTTCATCTACAGGATGATTTTTAATTTAGTGTTTCAGCTCCAAAAAGCAAAGTCCCTGGATCTGCCAGAGGATTCACATAAGATTCACATATCTGACAGCTTTTCATTAGTAAAACTGGGTACACAGCCACAGGAAATTCCACTCAGAGTCACTTATACTTAAAGGAACCACATAATAAATTCCTATTGTGTCTGGTCCGCCCTCCCTGCCCCCGCTGAGTTTATTTCTCCAAATGAATGTGTATCTGATGCTGTGATCAGGAGGAGAAACATATGTCATCCAGCATGTTCCCTCACTGCCTTAACTGCAAGGAAATTAAAGACAAATTCATTGGCCACTATTCCAGTCATCACAGCTCAGGTCTGGGGCATAAACTATTCCTTCTAGATCCTTCTAAGGGTCTCTGTTCTCTTTTTCATCCCAGTGATTTGATTTTGCTTCTGTTTAATCCATAAACCATCGCAAATCTTTCTGCAAAAAGGTAAGACAGATCTTTAAAATAAGAAAGTGCACACTGGTTCCCAGTGTGGGTTCCCCTAGTTTGAAAACAATATCTGATTTCTCTCCCTCAGAGTCACCATCTTTAAATGAGTGATGATACTACAAAATAATAACATCAAACACTTAAAACAGCTCCAGATATATGCCAAGTACTGTTATAAGTGCTTCCCATGTAGAAACTCGTGTAATTTTCACAAAAATCCTAGGAGGTAAAAAATGCCATTATGTCCATTATACAAAGGAGGAAACTGAGGCACAGAAAGGTTAGATAACTTCAAAACTACACTCTTGAGGAGGTGCTTTAGTTAATGCAATTAGGATTAAATGGAACACTTTAATTTAGAACCTCATGATCTGGGAACCATGAAGACAGCTGTGGATAGTCAGGCTGCCCTCCATATCCACGGTTCCACATCTGCAGCTCCAGCCAACCACAGATCCAATAGTACATATTTACTGAAAAATATCCGTGTATTCATGGACCTGCACAGTTCAAACTCGTGTTGTTCAAGGGTCAACTGGACACTGAATACACTGCAAAGGCTGGCAGTGGAGGCTGCCCACGCAGTACAGACACTGATTATACGGGTAAGGAATAAGTCTTTCCTCTACCACTCAAGTTTCACTCTCAGGAACTGCAGAACCTCACTGTACAAACAGCAAAAGCCAAGAGGTTGTGTGCTGTAACTGAGTCAGAAGGGAAGAAGATCCATACACATAAGGGCATGCAACCTACTGTTTTCTCTGCCTACAAGGCAGACACGTCATTCTGCAGGCTCTTCCTGACTTGATGCTTCTCCCCCAGTGTGGAGAATTGAGACAGGGTTCTCGAGGTCATTGTGAAAGGAACACCTGCATCCCCAGCTTCTGACCACAGTCTGTGACTCACACTGTATTCAGGCAAGCTGGTCCTGCTGAGCTGGTCTGTAGAGAAGTGGCTGCTGTCACCTGCGGCTCGGAAAACTATGGTCAGTGGAAGGCAGTGTCCTGCTGGTCTGCATTCCAGAGTCTCCAGAATTCTAGGGGTCGCTTCAGGCTGCTTCCCCTTTGGACCAAGACTCAAAAAGAGATTCTTTCCTGGTCTTAAAATCCCATCACCTTCAGGGTTTCAAAATGACCTACATGATAGAAATGCACCTTCATTGAGGTGTGTACACAAGTTGTCACTTCTCCCAACCTTTAGTGACATCATTGGTGTGGCCACACTGAGGGAGAGAAAGCCAGAGACAGGAAAGTGCTCTTTAAATGACAAAGCAGGACCAGGAAGTGCATCTTGTCCATTCCCAAGAGACTCCTACTAGCCTGACATTGTCTGCAGAAATAACACTGGACCTTCCTTCTGGTCTCCTCCTAAGTCCCCACTTCCTACTGCCTGGTTAGTTTCTGCTGGGTGCTTACCTTGCCTGCTGTGCCTGACTCCTCTGACATTTTCGACCCCAATATCTGATCATCAACCAAAGTTTTAGCATTCCTTTGGCACCTGCTCCCTGGACCAGCATTGGCATTTGACCCCTAGTCTTCTGTAATGACCCCAACCCAAGCCTGGTGCAGGTCTTGTTTGAACCTATCCCAACACCCAGACACATGTACCGGCTGGTAGGTTTTAAGCTACACTGTCCGGGCTGCCAGAGAAGAGTCATCGCAAGAAAAATATTGGGATGGAGTAATCACAGGTAGGTGTCTACAGATAGGATGCCAGGAAAGCCCCTTTGGAGAAGGCGGCATTTGAACCTAGACCACTAGTGTGGGGGGGAAGAGCGAAAGGCCCCGAGTGAGAAGCAGCCTGCAGCCTGCTGAGTATGGGTCCAGCAGACACTTCCTGTATCCGACATCGTCTCTGCCCTCAGTGTGGCTGCAGTGGACAGGTCATCCTTCAAGCACGTGCCTCTAAGTCTCTCCATCCTCTGCCTCAGGGCTTTCTTCAGAGCCTGGGAAGCCCACTCAGATCTAACTCAGGAACGTTTCCAAAGTTGGAGGTGGGACATCCCTGGGACCCCTCAACTAGTGAGGGATGGGAGGCCTGGATGAAGGCCCGGGCTCCTCTCCTTCCATGGGGCAACTCCGAGGCACGTTCCGCAGGCCTTCTCGCAGGAACTCCAGTAGGATGGAGCCATGGCTGCCCACGGCAAGAATTGCATACCAAAGCACACACTGGTCCTGCCCTCCTCCCTGCCTCACCCTGCCCACACCCTCACTCCTGCATCCTAGGAATACCTGCCAAGCTCTTGTCTCAGGCTGTGCTTTAGGCCTGATAAGCTGAGGGGGAAGCTCATCGTGGCTATAGTGAGAAACAGGAGAGCTATATAAGACCAGGTCCGTGAGGTCAATACAAGCCAAACCATGAACGGGCCATGGAGAAACTTTAGATTTTAGACTGCACTACCCAGTGGTCAAGATGGTGGAGCCCAGCCTGGGAATCCAGCCCTTGGACCTTCAGGTGGCAGTGGTGGCCGGGGATCTGGCCTGACTGGATCTGGCCTCCGTGAAGCCCGCAAAGATTCAGGGAAGTGACTGGGAGAGGCAGGGAGGGGACACTGAGGCAAAAGTCCGCTTACTGAAATGGGGCCACCTGGGAAGCCACAAGGTAACGTTCTGACTCAACCCTTATACAAGTGCCCAGAATTCATCTCTCTAGCACATTGGACATGGCATGAAAATAACCGCAGCTTTCCTGACTGCTGTCTCTTTTCAATCTGCTCAGCAGTTTTCATAATGAGCTCTTTCATTCTCAAAACGACCGTGTAAGGCATTCTCCCTCTTGTATAGATGAGGAAAGTGAGCCCACTGAGCACTAGAACCAAGACTCGAACCAGACGTACTAGGTTCCAAGTTCCACGCTCTGGCCAACCAACTACCCTGCCAGGCTCCCAGTGGTGCTGCAGCCCGGGTTCAATGTCAACCATTGACCCTGCGGCTATAAGCTTGATAGCTACAGGTGGGAGGGGTTGGGAGAGGTGGGAACTGATTCCCAGTGTCAACACGTACACACAGCACGTGTTCACCACACCACCTGGGGAGAGATGCTCCCTGTGCCTTAAATCACAGCGGCAGTGACCGTGTCCTAGGCGGTCACACTGCAGCTGTCTTCCCATCCTTGAGGAATGTTCCTCAGATTTGTCATCTACTTTTAGGGCCTTAAAGAAAAGGATTCTAGGTCAGGGTGGGCAGGCTGCTTAATTCTTTGTCACTTAGAAAAGAAACCACCGCCATGCTTATATCTGCAGGGCACACGCCCATTTATAAAACATATTCCAGGGTGTGAAGTCTCAGTGCTGAGCATGGGCAGAACAGGCCGCATGATTCCCACTCCTGAGAGGAGAAAACAGGATCAGAGATGCTGAGAGGCAGGACAGTGTGGTAGAAATGCCAGCCCCCGGCCATAGAGCGAGGAATGCCCGCTCTAGCCCAGGCTATGCCCCTGACTGGCCCTGGCTCACAGCTCCCTACTCGCCTTGGACACTGACTTTGCAGGCTGTGGGTTGAAGAGGGAAGAGTCTGCAGATGGAAGGAGACTGACTCCCCCAAACAACCCCAGAGAGCAGAGATCAAACCCAAGAGCACTGGGCCGTGACGTGAGCAAGCAATCAATTGGTATAGTGCTCTGCCACAGAGTGTATGGGGTTGTCTGTTGCGGCAGTTAGCCAACCCTGGCCAGTACAGTCCCATGCAGCCAAGACAGCTTTCTCCTCTGACCTGAGTCCAGCGGATTCAGCATCTCCATCTGGTACTTACCAAGCTGGACTTCACTGAGTGCGCGTTCCTTGGCTTCTGGGATGTTCGTTCCTGCCCCCAGTCCTTGCCCCATGCCCTTCTGCATTGCCCCTGAAATCAGTTAGACAGCAAAGCCATACCCCACCCAGCTCTCTTCCCTGTCAGAGAAGAGCCAAATGCCAGATGAAAGGGCTCCAGACACAGGCACAGGAGACCTGGTACTGAACTTAGCTTGGCTTCCAATTCACTACGTCACTCTGAGCACGTTTCCTCGGCTCCTTGGTCTAGCTTTCCCATTATTATGAGAATTACAGGGTCAGCCTCACTGATAAAGCATCTCGCTCACATTTTAAAATCCTAAGTAGATCTCTCAAGGCCCAAGACAGAAGGATATAGGTTAATTAGTCAAAGCTGTGGGATAATTAATGAAGGTGATTTCCCCAGACTCTGAAGGAAAAAAGATTTCATGGAAGTGGAGAGAACTGTTGAGCTGATGTCATGTTTATGAAGGCAAAAGATCAGACCAGTTCCATATTAGCAAGTCCCAGTATTGGAGAGGTAGCGGAAGAGAATGGAGAAGCCGCAGTCTGTGGATCTGGACAGACCTGGGTTCAAATCTTGCCTTCACGCCTAACTGACTGTGATGGCAGGAATTCACTTCACGTTTCTAAGCCTCTGTTTCATCAGCTGTAAAACGGTATATCTCAGAAAGTCATGGTAATTAAATGAGCTAGTTTGAGTAACACATATTGTTAAGTCGTGGCAGGGACTTCCCTTTACTCTTATGCTAGGGTGAGGGAAGAAGCTAGTTTGGGAAAGCAGGGGGAGCATTTCATTCATTCGTGTATCTATTCACTTATCTCAACATTATGTGTCAGGAGCTGGCAATACAGAGATGAATAAAGCACAGCCCCCAACCTCAAGGAATTCAGCTTCTAGGTGGAAAGACAGACACACACATAGGTTATTGATCCCCTAGTGTGAGAACTACTGCATACAAGTACAAGAAATATAGCAGTCCACTTCTAGAAGCATGCCACAGAGAGATAAACATGGTGTCCATGAAAAACACAGACAGCGGTTCCCCCCTTATTTTCGGGGGATACATTCCAAGACCCCCAGTGCATGCCTGAAACCGTGGGTCATACCGAACTCTCTATACACTATGTCTTGTCCAGCATCATTACTCTTGCACTTTGGGGCCATAAGGGTGACTTGAACACAAGCACTGAGGTACCACAACAGTCAATCTGATAACTGAGACAGCTACTAAGTGACTAATGGGTAAGAAGTGCTGGACAAATGTATGATTCACATCCTGGTTGGGACGGAGCAGAATGGCACGAGATTTCATCAGAACAGCAAGCAATTTAAAACTTACAAATTGTTTATTTCTGGAATTTTTCCATTTAATAGTTTTTGGACTGTCATTGACCACAGGTAACTGAAAGCGCAGAAAGTGAAACCATGGAGAGCAAGACCACAGATGAAGGGGGACTACCATTCAGAGATGTCCACTGAAATCTGGCTATAAATTTAAAAATCAGGGAAAAAATACTAAATGCCTATCAACAGGAGAGTAAATAAAATGTAGCAGATGAATAGCTAGAATCATTAGCATGTAGTCTCACGAAGATTGAATGAAAAATGCAGTTATTGGATTATATATACAGTTGGGTACCACCTGATTAGATTTTAAAACACACACAAAATATTTTGTATTTTTCACGGATGTGTGCATTTGTATATATAAAGGTATTTTTCCAATGGACTAGAACACACATCAAACTCATGAACCTGGTTGCTTCTGGGGAAGGTAGGAAGAAAACGGGTCTGGGGATAATGGTCAAAGGGGACTGTAATTTCATCTGTAGTGTTTCACTCGTGTCTAAAAAACTAGAAACAAATATGACAAAGCCTTAGCATTTGTTAATCTGGATAGTGGTAATGTGCATGATATTATTCTTTATACCTTTCTATATTTTTTTTATTTCTCAAAATAAAAGTAATGAAAGCATAGCAATGCATTTACAAAGAAGAAGGTTAGAAGCGCCCGTCCTTCAGTTAGCCTAAGCTGACCTTGGAGTGAATGTTAGAAGGCCATGGCCAGAGGGCGGGATCAAGGCTGGTAGGGGTCAGTCAGTGGTAGTGGAGGACCGTGGAGAGTTTTGGTGCATCATGTTACTTTCTGGAAGCCAGCAGAAAACTTTGAAGAAATGAAGACCTAGTTTTCACTCCTTACCACTTACTAATATAACAAGGTCACAAATGCAATCACACATCAACTTTGAAATGTATTACTTTCTCTAATGAATCTAGAGACCTAATCTTCATGCCAGTTAGCAGATAAAGTGTGGACTTTAAATTTTATATAATTTATACTTAACTTACGCCAATAATTTAAATAAACCCTTTAGAAACTTCTCAGTTTCTCTAGGAGAATAAGGTCCAATCTCGAAAGCAATGGTTTTCACCTGCCCCCCCACCCCCACCACCGCAACTCCTCTTCGAGATGGCACCTGGGTGTGGCTTACGGAACCTTAGGATGGAAGGGAAATGCTGGAGCCCTGAGGCACAAAGCCAGCTGGAGGCTGCTGTCAGAAGTAACAACCTTGATCTACCTAATTGCAGACTGACCTGCTAGTGCTTGCAACTGAAGTCTGCAAAAGGTGAAATTTGAGGTCTGCTGTGTTTCTCTCTTTCTCTCTCTGCTTGGGCAAAGTCTGGGTGCTCCCTGGCTTACTCAGCCCTGCCACTTCTACACCTTTCTGAGGTCTGGCTGTGAGTCCATTTGACCTCAGACCAACTGGTTTGTTATCTCTGCAGCCTTCTCCACAGAACTACCTTGGTCTTGCTATGAAGGATCTTCTAACCAGTACCCCACCCCCAGCACTCGGCTGTGCACAGCACATGGGAACCAAAGGCAACTTGAAAGGACTAAAGCTCTTGGCCTCACAGATGCTTCCCTGCCATGTTTACTTTTAGATAGCTGCCCTTACATTTGTATGATAGCTTGTGAAGCAGTTCTGCCTGGCAGCTCCGCAACCACAGAGTGGAAATAAGAACCACCTTCTGTTCTAGATGTTTCCTTCATTTATCTAAACTACTTCTCTTTTCTTGGTCAAATGCCCACACAGGATGTTTCAATCCCCTCTCCTTCCCACCCAGTCTCCTTTCCATAAAAGCCTTAGCTGATGTGATGGTTGCTTTTATGAGTCAATTTGGCTAGGCCATGGTACCCAGATATTTGATCGAGCATGTTTGGATGTTGCTGTGGAGGTATTTTTTAGATGAGGTTAACATTTAAATCAATAGACTCTGAGTAAAGCAGATTGCCCTCCATAATGTGGGTGGGCCCCATCCGATCATTTGAAGGTCTTAAGGAAAAGACTCACTCCCCCTCAAGGAAGAGGGAGTTCTGCCAACAGTCTGCCTTCAGACTCAAGCTGCAACACCAACTGTTCCTTGGGTCTCCAGCCTGCTGATCACCTTTTTTTTTCTCTAGTTTTCAAGGCTATGGTCTTACTAAGGAAGACAAGTACCTGTAATCTGAGATAATGAACTTGAAGGAGGTAGGAGACTACAAGGAAACCATGGTTAAAGGAGAAACATGTGAATTTGCTATTACAAATTTTAATCGCTATTACACTATGTGACCTTGGACAAGTCATTTCACATCTCTGAGCTTCTATTAGTCTCACAAAGTTCTGCAACTAATCAAGATATTATCATCCTTAGTGTTAGTACTTGTTTTTGGAGGTTCTACCAAGCACCAGTCACAATGCAAAATTTAACTGGGATCCTGGGATTGTGAGTGTTGGAGTTTGAGGTTTTGCAGAGGTGGGGATCAGATGACGAAGTTGGCACTCAAGGGTTACAGTTAGGGTTGTAAAGGCCAGATGTACGCAAGGTAAGTGTTAGATGACCAAGTCATGGCTGGATTATAAGATCCAGGTGGAGCGTAGAGCTGAGACCAGCACGTGGTCAGCTGTGATAGGACCAGTGATGTGGAAGCAGTGGGATCACAGCTGAGAGACAGAGAGTAACAATGGCTATTTCTTCCCACATCTCTTGTCCTAGAAGATGGGATCCTAGTAAGTTTGTCTTTGATCCAAAAAAAACCATCTGTGCTAGAGCCAGATTTACCTTCTGCCCTGCCAGGTAAGGAGCGAATGTTCTAGCAAATTCACCCATGGAGTCTGAGGATGGGAAATTCCCCTGGAAGCCCAGAATGAACCTGGGCCAAACTCTGGGCTTTTTCTGAGCAAACATTTTGAGAGAAACCAAAGTGATGATGATGTGGAAGAGCGACCGGGGCTGTCCCCTTTCACAGAAGCAAGGCTGATGAAAACACAGGGATTAGTACAGATGAATCATTGCCAGTCCTCTCCCTGAGAGCGTTTGCTAGTGGCAACCCAATAAATACCGGATCTCTGAAAGCGCTGACGAGTCACCCACCGGGCCTGGGAGTTAGAGAGCTCGCTTCCGAAATTGGTGGGAGGAGAAAGCGGGAGTGGAGACATGGGGGCGTATCCCCCTTCCAGAACTCATGTTCTTCCTTTTGGTAAGATAATTTCCTACTCTTTCAGAAGTGTGGGTGATTCTAGAATCTAGATGAATGGTGCCTGCAATCCCAACCTTCCGTCCCTCCGGTGTGGGTGGGAATTCATGCTCCTCTATGACTTCTGCCCTTCGATGGCAAGAAGGAGTATGCTTGGAGGCAAGGGGGCATCTGCTCTGCTTTGGGTTATTAACAGTGAGGACAAACTAAAGGTCTTTAGAGCACGTCTCAGACAGAATCTAAGGTGAGCAGAGCTTTAAAAGAGGCAATGTTCCGTTTGGTGTCTTGACTATAGTGGTGGATACACAAAGTGACATTCGTGGTAAAATGTATAGAACAACACACATAATACACACATGCACAGAGACAGAGGGAATGAGAAAAAGAGACAGAGGCAGAGACAGAGAGAGAAGTACAAGTAAATTTGGGGAAATCTAAATAACATAGTGGGTTGTATCAATCTCAGCATCCTGGTGTCAATATTCTATCATACCATAGTTTTGCAAAATATTACCATTGGGGGAAACTGGGTAACGGATATACAGAATCTCTCCATACTATTTCCTTAAAAAAAAACAAGTTTATAGAGATATGATTCATGTAACATACAATTCACTCATGTAATATGTACAGTTCAACAGCTTTTAGTATATTCACAGAGTTGTATATCCATCACCACAGTTTTAGAACATTTTAATTATCCCCAAAAAAGAAACCCTGCCTCTGTTATATATCATTCCCCAACGCCCCCATACCCCTAAGCCATAGGAAACTGCTAATCTACTTTTTGTCTCTATAGATTTGTCTGTTTTGGATATTTCATATAATTGAAATCATACAACAGGTGGTCCTTTGTGACTGGCTTCTTTCACTTAGCATTTATTGTACCATGTGTCAATATTTCATTTCTTTTTATTGATGAACAATATCCCATTGTATGGATATACCACATTTTATCATCTATTCATTAGTTGATGGACATAGGGTTGTTTCCACTTTTCGGCTATTATGGATACTTTTACTATAAATACTCTCTTAAATGTATACCTAGCAATGGAATTGCTGAATTATATGTTTACATTTAACCTTTTGACAAACTGCCAGACTGTTTTTCAAAATAGCGACACCATTTTACATTCCCATCAGCAGTGTGTGAAGGTTCAAGTTTCTCCATATCCTCACCAACACTTGTCATTTTCTCTCTTTTTTTATTATAATCTAGTGGGTGTGAAATGGTATCTCACTGTAATTTTCATTTGTATTTCCCTAAAGGCTAACGAGGTTGCCCATCTTTTCATGTGCTTATTGGCCATTGTATATTTTCTCTGGAGAAATGTCTTTTCAAATCTCTTGCCCACTTTCGAGTTCTTCATATTATTATTATTGATCTCTGTATTATTTCTAACAATGGCATATGAATTTACAATCTACAAAATTAAATTTTTTGAAAGAAAGAATATTGGGGAAAATGGAAGGGTATTTAGGGGGAAAAAAAGCAGCAAAATTTCAACAAAGAGGATATACAGATGGTAATCAAGCACATAAAAGACGTTCAACATCATTAGCCATTAGGGAAAAGTAAATTAAAACTACAATGGGATATAACTACACACCTGTCAAATTGGCCAAAACAAAAATTAATGACAAAACCAAATGTTAGTGAAGATGCAGAGAAACTGGGTCACATACCTTGTTGGTGAGAGATGTAAAACAGCATATGCACTCTGGAAAACAGTCTGGCAGTTTCTTGTAATAAAAAAACATGCAACTGCCCTAAAACCCAGTAATCACATTCTTGGGCATTTATTCCAGAGAAAGGAACATTTTTGTTCACACAAAAACCTGTGCAAGGTTATTCACAGAAGCCTTATTTGTAATAGCTGAAAACTGAAAACAACCCATTCAAAAGCTGAATGGACAAAGCACAGAACACTAGTCATTGGTAAGAGGAACAAACTATTGATACACTGAACGACTTGACTTGTGTGAATCTCCAGAGGATTAAGCTGAGTGAAAAAACAACCTCAAAAGGTTATATACTGTATAATGACATTTATGTAACATTTTTAAAATGGCAAAATTATAGAAATGGAGAACAGATTAGCGGTTGCCAGGAGTCAGGAATGGGTTGGGGTGCAGGAGAGGGAGGTGGATGTGACTATAAAAGGGCAACACCAGGGGACAGACCCGTGGAAACGCTCTACATCTTGATTATATCAATGTCTGCACCCTGGTTGTGACATGGTGCTACAATTTTGTGAGATGTTACCAATGGGGAAAAGTGATAAATCCAGTAATACACCAGATCTCTTGGACTGGTCTACCTTATCTCTAATAGTAGTGAATCTACAACTATCTCAAAATAACAGTTTAATTAAAAAAAGAGGGCTTCCCTGGTGGCGCAGTGGTTGGGAGTCCGCCTGCCAATGCAGGGGACACGGGTTCGAGCCCTGGTCTGGGAGGATCCCACATGCCGCGGAGCGGCTGGGCCCGTGAGCCACAATTGCTGAGCCTGCGCGTCTGGAGCCTGTGCTCCGCAACGAGAGAGGCCGCGATAGTGAGGGGCCCGCGCACCGCGATGAAGAGTGGCCCCCGCTTGCCACAACTAGAGAAAGCCCTCGCACAGAAACAAAGACCCAACACAGCCATAAATAAATAAATAAATAAATAAATATTTAAAAAAAAAAAAAAAAAGAGAGAAAGGCAGTTCCTTCACAGATCTACTTACAGTTCTATCAGTTATTAATTGTGAGATTTTTGGGCAAATTAACATTGTCAGTTTTTCCACCTGTAAAATGGGGATAATATCTACTCATGATGGTGGTAAGAATCAAATAAAAATAAAGGTGAAAAAAACTCATAACTAACGAAGCATTACTACTATTACTACTGCTACTACTACTACCTCCGCTATTACTAGAATATTCTCTGTCCTCAATATACATCCCTTAGTGGATGCCTCAATATCAGAAACGTCCACTCATCATCATCTGACTTCTCTGTTGATAATGTAGCCATTGTGAGAAAGGTACCAGAACACACTAATTCATACTCAGGCGGGAGTGATCGTGGTTGCAAACATGAAAGCATTCAGGTGCTTTGAAGGACTCAAGATTGGGAGGAAATGGCCAAGATCTAGGCACTCCTCAAGGCCTCTCAAAAAGGAGGGGCAGGAGAGAGCCACCCTGGAATCAGGTCACAAGTTTGATGGACTCTTAGTACCTGGAGGCTGGGACCTTTGACGTACCTGCCTGAATGTAAGTTTACTCTTAACCTTGTGGCCTGGGGAAGACCACTTCTCCTCCCTGCCTGCTAAGCAGGAATAACCATGCCTGCCTTACAAAGCTGGTCTGAGGACCACCCACGTGAGATAATTCAGTGTTTCCCAAACTTCAGTCATTCCTGCACCACCATCCTCATTTCTACCAAATTCACTTAACTCCAGAATTGTCAATTATTTACTGTTCTTTTTTTTTCATTAAATCAACCTTCCTGTTTACCCAACTACCCTTGTTTGTTAAAGAAAACAAAAACAGATGCATGTTTGTTCACATTTTAACATCTTTGAAAGCAGCATGCTTATACTCAATGGTGTATGATGGTCAATTAGCAGAATATTTCTTTCTTAATGGAATATACAATAATGATGTTTGTATAACCAGCAACATTTAGATTCTATTATATATGGAATGTCACTTCTTTAAGTAAAAAACTAGGTTGCTTATTAAAAATAGAAGGGGGGCTTCCCTGGTGGCGCAGTGGTTGAGAATCTGCCTGCCAATGCAGAGAACACGGGTTCGAGCCCTGGTCTGGGAAGATCCCACATGCCGCGGAGCAACTAGACCCGTGAGCCACAGTTACTGAGCCTGCGCGTCTGGAGCCCGTGCTCCGCAACAAGAGAGGCCGCGATAGCGAGAGGCCCGCGCACCGCGATGAAGAGTGGCCCCCGCTTGCCACAACTAGAGAAAGCCCTCACACAGAAACGAAGACCCAACACAGCCATAAATAAATAAATAAATAAAATAAATAAAGCCCCCAAAAAAGTAAAAAAAAAAAAAAAAGCTAAAAAAAAAAAAAATAGAAGGAACAAGTTAAATGAATAGATTTTATTAAATTATGCTTTAAATGAATTTCCAACAGAATTAAATAAATTTCAGCTAAAGCGTGCTGCCTGCAAATATGTTGGCCTGAAGCCTGCTCCTAATCTATTTAAAAAGAGAAATTTAGTGAGCAAAGAGGGTTAGCAATGACTACTAGCACTAAACTGATAGGAGCTTCATGATGAAATATAGTATATAAGTCCATGTTGCTGATAGTTATGCTATGCAGCACCTAAAGCTGTCTCCGTTAGCAGCAAGTATCTGCCTTTAAAAAGCACCTGGGAAAAAGCAATGAGTACCCTAGCACACAAGACTTGCCTCACTGCTTCTGCGAATTGGAGGCGATACACTTAGCACCCCTAGTAGAATAGAAGAGTACAGTGTAGTGGGTCCACAGAGATACTATGTAGCAGTTAGAAAAGTCAACTACAAGTACATCCATGGAGATGGATAGAGTCTTGAAATAAAATATTGAGTGAAGGGAGAAGAAACTGAATAAAATATATATCATGGTACCATATATGTATAAATTAAAAGCTTACACATTCACCATGAATACCACACACTTTAAAAAATATACGCATATCCTTATGATGGGGTGGGGGGAGGATAAGGGAGGGGACCAAGGGTGCAAGGAAGAAACTAATATTAATAAAATAAAAATGCAGCAAGAGGCTGTTGTTCCAATGATGATACTATGCTCTGAGACAGAGTATATAACTCAACTATCCCTCTAAAAATATAACTCTAAATGTAAAACTCCTATCAGTATCATACGTGTATACAGTAGGTATGCAATGAACGCTAATTGCTTGACTTTAGGATAATCTACAAAGACTGTCTAGCGTGCCTTCAAGAATTCCAAGTGGTAATGAATTCCAAGTGGTACTGAATTCTCAGTGGCTGTTTCTAGGTTGATGTCACACATCCTCTGAGTAGCCCCCTGGATTGGTCCTGGTCCCCCTACTCCTACATACATCACACACACACACACACACACACACACACACATCCTGGACTCCTCTAGTTCAGGATGACCCACAACCAACAATCACCCCTCCCCAGCACCAAGGGGTATCTGAAGCCAAGCTGACTTCCCTGAAACAGACTTCCAGACCTAAGAGTTGAGCCAGGTGGACCCTGCTTAGGGACTGATTCCCACTATCAAATTTTACAGGTGGGAAACTGAGGCCAGAGAGGGGCAGAGACTTGAGGAAATCGCACAATGAGTAAGAGGCAGTTCCATGACTAGAACCAGGCTGTTTTCCTTCCATACGTGCACACATCCTCCCCCTTCCACACACGGCCTGCAATGCCCTTTATCTGACCTACCAATATAAACCAGCGGCAAGGCTGTTGAGGTAGAATTTCCATGTTGATGGGGCAGATATTCATGTCTAGGGTGCTACTCACCAGCCCCTGGGGAACTCAGACATCAGGAGGCCAGGAAATTGCTATGGGGGCCATGAGTACCCCTGCAGACTAGACAGAAGTGCTAACCGCCAAGGGTGTCATTTCTTAATGCATAATCACTAAGATGATCACTAAGAGTGATAGAAAGTCAGGCCCGTAGGTTGCCTAGCATCTTCGCCTCAGAGAGAGGGTGGGTGGTAGATGTAATAAAAGTGGTGGTCGGGGGAGGGGCAGGGGCGTAAGTCATTTTATGAGAGTTGTCTCATATTCCCGAAGTGTATACTACTATCTCCTTCTTACAGACACTAAGAGACTTCAAAAGGCTAAGTAACTTGCCAAAATTATTCATAAAGCTAGTGAGAGGCTCAAAAGTGATTTCACAGAGTGTGTCTGTCTCCAAAGTCTTAGTTTCCCACTCCCCACCCCCCCCACCCCCACTCCTTAGACCCCAAGAAGACAATACGAGGTTCCATGGAGGTTTAGAGAAGAAGGAGCTAAGGTTTGAAAAGGGGGGAAGATCCAGGAGGATTTCACGTGCCTCCACCACTTGACACAGGTCTTAAATGAAGAATATGATTGGTACAGGTGGACCGGGGAAGGGCGTTTCAGCTGGAGAGAGCACAGGGATGGGAAAGCACAGTGCATGCTTGGTCCACCAAGCGGTGGTAGGATTAGAACCTCACGTGAGGGAAGTGGAGCAGAGACAGATCGGTGTGAAGGACGGCTCCCTGCAGATGGAGGGAAGCACCGCCAGCAGGATGAGGGTCAGTGTGCATCACAGGGGGCCCTGCAGAGTTCGGTTCATGGAGGGATTTTAAGGCGGAGAATGGCTGGGGCAGTTCCCCACCCTCCCCAGAGCCATTGTGGCTGAGAGAGGGAAGGGTCAAGAACACAGCTTTTGGGTCAAACTGACTTGAGTTTGAGTCCTAACCTTGCCAGGAAGTTAGCTATAATCTTGGGTGAGAGGCTAATCCTCTTATATAACACTTAGAACAGGTCTAGCACATAGTAAATACTCAATAGGAGTTAACAATGATGAGGGTAATGATGATGATAAAGAAGAAAAAGGTAATGATGACAACAAAGAAGAAGGAGGAAGGAGAGGAGGAGGGTGCAGTAAAAATGTGTTGTGATGTAGAAGGGAGGGGTCTCCATGAGCCAGGACTTACTGAAGAGTGGGGACTCACTACGTCTGTCCAGCTGGTAGGATTCTGAGAAACAGTCTGGAGACATGGTCAGGAATCTCTCCATGCCAAGACTCTCGTCTTCTGCTTTGCCTGTTCCGTGATAGTTCCCAGCACCTTGCTGGATCTATATACAACCACAACAATAACCAGGCATTGAGAAACCCCACGTGCTATCCACTATGCTGGGCACTAGAAATCAAAGCCTAAAATGAACTAGACCCCATTCCTGCCCTCAAGGAGTTTGCAGTCTAGACGGTGGGGTTGGGGAGAGGCACATACACACAGGCAACCACCTGGAGCAGAAAAGCCGAGCACTTGACTGCTAGGTTGAGCTTCACGTGAAGAGCTGGGTGCTGGGGCAGGGGGTGGGGGGTGCGAAGAGGGGGTAGGGGCAGGGGAGAAGAGAGCACTAAATAAAAGGCGTTCAGGAAGAAAGAACAGAGGCTCCATGAGTTCAGCTCCCTGAATCTGAGAGAAGACTAGAAAACCAAGTGTGAAAAGAACAGAAATTGGGCAGTTCCAGGGTCCTAGGTAGCAGGAAGTAACCAGTAGTTTTGACCATACCTTGCAATGAATGTACTCCAACTGTTTTTCCATTTTTGTCTCTTTTGCTCAGGATTCAAAGTCCTGAAGGTCCATTGTTTGGTTTCAGGAAGGCAGGACATGAGGAACTTTCATCATGGAAGCAGGTTCATTTCCAGAAAGAAAACCCAGGGGGTGTTGCCAAAAGTGAGGAAAAGATATAGATGACCAGAGAGAAATAAATATTGACTATATCTTGGGCAGACACAGCTAGTTTACCAACCAGTGTCCTCTGATTTGGTTCAATGAAGCAAAGTGCCCAGTTCAAACTCCCCCCACCCCCTCCCAGACATTCTTGCAACTAGAAGTAGTTGTAAGATCCAGTTCTGACCCATGAAACATGGGCAGGATCCAATGGCTGGAGCTTGTGGCTAACCTCTTTGAAAGGAAATGCCCCCTTTGGCATTTGGTCTTTCCTTTCTTGGCACCTGAAAACAGTTGTGACGCCTACAGGAGCAGCAGCCATCCTGTCACCTGAAATTGAAAGCAATATTCTAGAGCTGCAGATGGGGGGGCAGAAGGAAGGAGCCTGGGTCCTCGATGACTTTGTAAAACTACGTACTTTATAGTGGAGACAGATGGAAACTCAAGTAGTCTGACTCCAGAACCCACTTTACAATTAATTTGACCAGTGTCTGGGGTAGGGGGTTGGGGGAGGGTGGTCTCCTTTCATTGGAGCTCAACTCTCAAATGACTCTACGTAGGAAGCCTTGCCTGAGCCCCAGAAGAAGTCAAGAGGCCCCTATTTTGTAGGTTTGTGGCTCACCAGTCTTTTCCCCCAAGCAGTTACCACAATTATTGGTGCCACTGTTTGCATATCGCCTGTGTCCATTACCAGATTCTGAGCTTTGCAAGGGTCTAGTCAATATCTCTATCTCTATTTCTCTATATCCGTATCCACATCCCTATCTATATCCACATCAATATCCACATATCTATCACCTATCTATCTATCTAAAACCATTGTGTCCCTGGTGCCAGCACAGTGCCACGTATGGCATAAGTCCTCAAATCTTTGCTAAGTAAGTGAATAAATGAATGAATGCATTGAATGAAAGCCATGAGTAGAAACCATATCTTCAGGCTCTTCCATCTCCTTCATTTCTACTGAGAAGACATGGATAAACAAATTGGGGAGTGCTCGGTTCTTTATAAGAGCACAGAGAGCTCTGAAGATTCGGGGGCTGATTATTCAATGTGTTGTCTCTCCAGGGACTTCTTTTGAGTATCACCTGGCTTCTTAGGGTGCAAACCGATTCTAAGGGCATGTCTGTTTCCCTCTTTAGGAGAGCTTTGGTGGAAAAAAGGCTGGTCCCACCTAAAGTCTGGGGATCAGGTGGGTGAGATTACTGAGATTCATGCTCTCTGCCATTGCCCTGACTGTCCCCCACCACTGTTCGATCCCTGGGGCTGGTGGCAGAAAGCAGCAAGCCTGTCTGCAGCTCTGAATCAGGGCTGCTTTTGTACCATGCCCTGTCAAAGCCACATCAAAGGCTCGAGGTGGGTTGCCGGGTCTACACTGAAAGTCCTTGGAAGCCACAGCTCATGGAGGCTTGGGGTTCCTGAGGCGGCCGCTGGCTACCTGGGGGACCAGGTACTTTCCTGAAGAGAACACATCATTTAGCTCTTCCTGTGATTTTACTGTAAACTCTTGGTTTATTACGCATCTCAGAGGAAGGACGGGGAAAAGAAAGAGACACAGAGATACAGGGGAGGTTTGATCTGAAAGAAGCACAGCAAATAACACCGGGTTCTTACATGTTCAGAGCAGTGAGACACAGCCCCCTTCTGAGAAGCGGAGACCAAGGCCCAGAGAGGGAAAGCGACTGCCCGTGGACCGGGAGGCTGAGAGGGCAGGAAGAAAAATCCAAGCCTCGTGATGCTTTGCCCACTGCTCTTTCCACACATCTGGACAGCCGCTTTTCCTGAGACCCCCCAAAAGAAGGAGGGGAGGCAGCTTCATGCACTGAGGGCCACGTAGCTCATGGCTAAGTGCACCTAGATGTCCTCCATTCTACCAGGTGCCAGTCACTGCATCGGGCATCTTAGAAAACACAGAAATGAAAAAGCCAAGGGCTCTACCCTCACAGAGCTCCCAATCCAGTGCGGGAGACAGCTACACGCACAGCTCAAGCCAATGCCAGGCCCACTGGGAGGGTTAGAGGTACACAGAGGAAGCATGGAGGGTGAGGATGGGAGAGGTGCGGTGGACTGGGAATCAAAAGAGGCTTCGTGGCCTTTGGGGTGAGCGTGTGTTCACCGGAGGAAGGAAGGTCGCTGCAAGCAGAGGGATACGCACGGCCAAGGCCTCAAGGCGGGGAAGTACGCGGTTACATCCTGGTGAATCAGCGCTCTGATGACTCTTAGCTTGTTTGCGGGGGACAGTTGCAGAGAACTAACTAGGAAGGTAACTCCAACCAGCCCTGAAACCCCCAAAGCCAGGAACCTGGCCTTGTGCATGTCCGAGTGCCCAGTACAGGGCTGGGCACAGAAGAACCAGGCACTGAACGAACGGCATCAGGGCCTGATTGTGGAACCTTTGGGCCTTAATGAAATGTAAAAGAGTGTTAACAATGTCATCTACTACTACCTTGGAGTTTGTGTAGAAAACCCCGCCAAAGACCACTTACAAAGCAGTACCTATCAAATACCTTATATTCTGAAGCACGAACATTCTATGTCAAGACTTGAGGGCAGGTGGCCAGACTGACCCCGTCACTCACCTGCAGGCTTTATGAAAAGGCTTGCAATTCATTCTTCCAGAGGATGAAGAGATCAAAGAACTGGGGCCTTTATAGAGAAAGAATTTGCCAGGGTGCTTTGGTTTCCTTCATCCTCATCCCATCACAGGGGAGGGGAGGGGAGGGGAATGCACTTCCCCCAACCTCAATCCAAATGAAGGGTCTTTCCAGAGGCTACACAGAACGCTCCACCTGAGGCCCCTGGAGTGTGAGGGGTTTGAACTCTGGTAGGGAAGGGAAAACTACCTACTGGATCGTTCAAATCTCAACTTATTTTATACTTCGTATGTCTGAAATTGAACATAAATAGAACATATTTACATTCAGAATGTATTTGCAACATGGTTTTTTCACTCGTTTGAGTGATTTGTAGATTTGCCTTTGCTGTGGTACTTAGATCTAGTTCATTCAGTTTTAATTGCTATATGGTATGCCATCATGTTTCATTTATGCATTCCTTGCTTTATTATTTTTTTTCTAAACTACAAAAGGAATGGATGATCAATACAGAGAACTTGGAATATAAAAGAGGGGATTTTTTAAAGCCTATTACACAGAGCGGTGATTTAGACGAATCAATCCTAGAATCAGTCTGCAGCCTGGAGGCTGGATTGGTGAGGCAGAAACAGGAGGCAAGAGAGACAATCCTGGTTTGAGTTAACAATAACCTTGTCACACAAGTGATGACTGGGAGCCAGGCTTCAAAGCCCAATTTTGCTCAGACTGCAAACCTCAAGCTCTTTTTCAGGATGTCATGTAATATATCAGCAATAGGGTGCCTGTCAAGACACCAAACAGGGTATCTGTTGAAGGGATGGATTTTAAAGTTATGCTAGTCATTCTTCTATTTAGATATGGAAAAAGAAATTGCTTAGAAAAAACACCTTCTGGGATCCCTGAGTTACGTAAATGTAGGTGACACTCAGGGGCAAGGAGAGTCAGGAACTGAATCTTGTATTATTGCGCCAGAGCTGTTACTTCCGCAGACCAATTGCATACAAGGCAGCTTGCTGAGAAAGAGGGGTCAAGTTATATAAGGGGTACAGGGTGAGTCTCCTGGGAGAGAAGTGACAAGAGGACTCCACTGCTGCTCACTGAGATTTGATCAGAGGTCCAGGGAAAGGCAACAGACACCAGGAATAAAATTACCTTTAGGAAAAGGAAACACAAGCTAGCGTGCAACACAGGGAAAGCTGGTTCAAGTGCAGTACTCAGGCAGAGTGAAGTGAGGTGGGCAAAAATGCCTGGGCTTAAGAATGTAATTAAAAAGAACCATTACTCTGGAGACCAAGTAAGATTTTCAGCCTGGACAAGGACCTGGGACCAGCAAGCACATTACTGCAGACAGGAAAACCAGCCGCAGGGCTCTGCAGGACTGATCTACAACAGCTCCACTGTGTGGCAGGAAGAAGCAGGTGCTCAGAACCCAGTTTGCTCTCTGGGCTTGAAATTTAGAAAAGAACGGATTCTCATCAAACTGAGTAAGAATCTAAGGTTCCTAGAAAATCTGGAGAAGCGGCAAGAGTCTTAAAATGAAAAGGAAATACTTCCTTTCCTTCTAGTGGGAATGTAGGCTAACAAACAATAATGAGTGTGACCTTATTCATATCCATCACAGGTTGTAGGGATTTTAGAAAAACCTTTTCTCCAATCTATCAAACTCTGTTATCACGTACTTTCCCCAGTTCATATTTCAAAAGTCAAAAAAAGTGGGAAGCCATTGCCTAAAGCCATCCTCACCCACCACCCAAAGACAGCCTTAAAAAAGAAAAAAAAAAAAGAATATTTACCTATTTTTGTGAATTTCATGCATGTCTCATTGAGTTAACATTGGATTACGACATTCTTAGATTATTTGATCCTTGGAATCAAAATATGGAAGTGGCAGAGGAAAAAAAAAACTGAAAGCATTCAGGTCTAGGAACTGTCTGATACTAATGGAACTCACTTCTAGTATTGATGCTGTCCTACCCCGACGGGGCTAATCTACAAATCCCAGAAGTCTTTCCTTGCTCAGATGGAGTAAGGCAGAATGGAATTTATGCAGCTGAATGTGAATTCTTGCTCTGCTATTGATGAGCTCTGTGACCTGGGGCAAAATACGTAAACTCTTGAAGCGTGTCATGGGTACAATCACACACTTTATACTAATAGTATCAGTTCTGGGTATTTTATGACATAACACTTCCTAGAAGGTGGTGGGAACACAGTAAATAGTGGATGCAGGAGATGGGTTTATCCATCTGTTCCTCCCTCATTCCTCGCATTCCTCTGACCCCACCCTGGAAAATCCAATTTGTGGATTACAGGCTAGGCATGAGGGATGGTGAGCTGTGGCAAGCATTCCTACACATTCCCCCAAGGGATGCTCTCAGCGAGTGTACCTATCACCCACGCAGCCCTGGGGGAACTAGGCTGCAAGTTGGGGTCCCCAGCCAGGTCTCTGGTGCTGTGCGAGGCCACGGTACTCTAAGATAAGGTGGAGATCCCCAAACGCCTATATCTCTGCTGCAGGCAATCCCATCGAGCTGAATAGTTCCAGCATTCTAATTGGGTGTGGGAGTTTATGTTAATAGAGGCTAATATCAATCTGAAAACTTGAGAGGTATTCTCAGAATACCATGTATTTGAACTGTTTCCTAAACATGCATATATCCATTATCTCTTTTGGTCTTTACAACAAACTCATGAGGTTCACTGGGCAGGTACAGGTATCTCACCTTAGCAGGTAAAGAAACCGTAGCTAAAAAGTGAAGCATTTTGCTCACGGTTACAAAATTAGTAAGTAGTAGAAGTGAAGCCAAACCCAGAGGGTTCATCTTTATAGAGACATATTGGGTCAAGGGTATCCTCAGTTTTTATATCCATCCATGTCTCTGGGTATCAGCAATATGACTTATTTTAGTGCCTGGTCATTATGTCCTGTCATATGCCCCACAGGTTACCCATCCCACCTCACTGCTAAGTGCATTTATTAGTAGCCATGAGATTGTTAAAGAAATGCAAAGGGAAAAAAAAGGAGAAGTAATCACAATTCTTTTCATTCATACTTCATGTTAACACTTGCTACAAATGATACACTCCCAACTCTGTAGCAGTTTTTGAAGCCAAGATCCTGGATGTCCCAGTATATGCTAGGAGAGAATTATATTAACTTATGATTTCATCTAAAATTATAACAGCAAGTATTCTGATGAACAGGAAGACATCTTCATTAAGAAAAACATGTTAAATATGGAAAAGTATAAAAATGAAATATTCCATAATTCCAAAGTATGTATGTGTGTTTGTGTGTATGTGTGTTTCTGTGCTTTCCTTCTTTTCTCTGCTTATGAAACTTGTGACCCTGACTCTATTCTGCTTACACTCACACTCTGTGGCCAGGAGAATCATAAATCCTCCTGTTACCTCCTTTCTACTTATAGAGTGCAGTGTGGGGACACCATGACTACGAATCTCATCTGGCCAAAGATGCAGAAAAGCTGCTGTTTCAAAATTTCCTCCTGGTCTTTTTGTAAGCATCACTGCGTCCATGCTTTATGATGGTACCCCTTTCTTTAAAAGTAGACAGGCTCTGGGGGACTGCCAGTTCCCCAAAGAGACCTCCATTTATCAGGCAAAGTTGAGTTTTTACTCGTCACATAAGGGAGAACATCACCTTGAGAGGGTTTTAGTGTATCTCAGAAAGGGGAGGTCAAGGGTGTAGTCAACAGTACAGGATTGGAAAATCCTGAAGGGTGTGTTCATGAGTAAACAGTTGTTTGATGAGCAAGAGGGTTTGTGCTGTTGAGTAATCTACTGTCCTGAGAAAGGTGATATTTGCCCAGGTGAGCATTCAATCATCCTGAGCAGGATAAATGGTTTTTATGTGCTGCCTGAGGTTAAGAATGAGGTTATTTACTGGTTTGCAGCTTTATCTTTCTGGGGAAAAATTTTCTGGAACAAATTGTAAAGTCACGTTGGGCCTCAGCTTCAAGTCCTGATCACGGAGCTCTCGAAGTGCAGGTATCTCCATCCACCCCGGAAACCAGAGGATGAACCAAGAGAGGAAAGACCGCTCTCCATCCGCACCGAGCCCTGCTCCCGTGATGGGAATGCTCCCACAGTGGGCTGCCTTAGAGAATTAATATCTGTATTAATATGAGAGGATGAAGATGTGTTTGAGTGGTGCGTGCGTGTGTGTGTGTGTGGTGTGTGTGTGAGAAAGGAGGGGGGTGGAAATCAGGAAGAATCCTCGATTTCTACTTCTCACTGGCAACAATAATTTAATAATCATCAAACTTGGATATTCACCAGACCGGAGGAGGGGGTGTATGGTTTAGCTCCCAGAGGGACATTTGGCAATGTCTGGAGACATTTTTGGCCATCTCAAGTGGGAGAATAGTGCCACTGGCGTCTAATGAGGAAAGCACAAGAATGCTGCTCAGCATCTTGCAAAGCCCAGGAGAGCCCAGCCCCTGCCTGCAACAAAGGACTGTCCAACCCACGATATCAAGTGTGTAGAGGTTAAGGAACCCTGAACTATAAAAAATAAAGGTTCACTCAGGACATACGAAGAAGGAGGGCAGAAGCAGGGACCAGAAGACAGGAAAGCAAGGACAGGGAACGAGGACCCTCTGGAAAGCAGTCAACTTAAAAAGTGGGTTAGAACAATAGCGTACATTGTTAGTAATCTTTTATTATGGTTCAGCATTGTAGTGAAGCACCATTTCTGTTTAACATTCTAATATTACAGGACAATTATATATCAGAGAGGACTGGGGGTACCTAAACTCACACAGCAATGTAGCATGAGAGCTGGGTCTTGAACTTAGGGCATCTAACTGTTTACTCTTCCATACCATGCACTGCGCTCAGCTAGCTCATCCAATTACAGTCTATAAAAATACATTCCAGGGGCTTCCCTGGTGGCGCAGTGGTTGAGAATCTGCCTGCCAATGCAGGGGACACGGGTTCGAGCCCTGGTCTGGGAGGATCCCACATGCCGTGGAGCAACTGGGCCCGTGAGCCACAACTACTGAGCCTGCGCGGCTGGAGCCTGTGCTCTGCAACAAGAGAGGCCGCGATAGTGAGAGGCCCGCGCACCGTGATGAAGAGTGGCCCCCGCTTGCCGCAACTAAAGAAAGCCCTCGCACAGAAACGAAGACCCAACACAGCCATAAATAAATAAATAAATAAATAAATAAATAAATAAATAAACAAACAAACCCAAAGTTTAAGAAAAAAAAAAAACATTCCTGAAGATCTATCGCATAAATTAACTACTCTCCTTTGAATCCTGGAGATCAGAATCTCCATTTGCCCACATAACTAGCAGTTTACTTGAGCAAGAGACAGTCATAAAATAAACGTATCAATGACATCTTGCTGGTGGCACCAAAGCAATAAAATATAATCCTCATGTCACTTGCTTCCTCCAGCCCTTTAAAATCCAGATAAAGTTGACTCAAATCACTAACTTCATGCTCCATGGAAAAGCAAAGCCTGTAAGATTTCTGCAGATTTCCAGGGAGGGATTGCATTCTGATGTCTCCAAATCTGGGTTCCTGATTCTTCAAGTGCTGTTTATTCCATATTGCTACAAACCAGACAAAAAATCCAGCCCTTCCTCAATTCCTACATACACATTCACACACATGTGTGGCATCTTGCACAAAGAGCTGATAAGTATAGTATACTTACTTGAAGATGTACATAGGAGATAGGAAAGGGGTTGCATACCAACAACTTCAAATTGAACATTAAAGATCTTCCTTGTGAAACTTTCCTTTGGCCACCCTGCCACAAGGGAATTCCCATGGGATGTTTTTCCCAGGGTCACCTGGAAGCGGTAGAGGCACTCCCTCCATGTACTCATAGACCAAGGGACTTGGAGAGCAAAGCACTGGTTTCATTGCAGCCCTAACCTGGCCCCTCAGCCAGCCAACCTGAGCAATGGCGACTTTCAGAACCTGCATACAGTGGCTCTGGCTTTACCCCATGTAGTCCTCAGTCACAGACCATCTCTCTAGTCCCTCCTTCCCTGTCCCCCCCCCGCTCGACTCCCTTATATGTCCCTGATTTCTCCTTTTCCTCATTGATACAGAGATAGAGACATATCTCTAAATTCCTCTTAGTTTCCCAAGTTGGACAGCTTAGCCAGTTTTTCTTTTGCTTGAGCTCTTACCAACCCTCTTGGAGTCTTACCTGCCACTCAGAGTGACTTGACATGTGAGCTTTCCAAATAAGAAGAATCCCTTGATAGATGAATTCTGGCACCAGCTATTAAGACAATAAAAAGTTTACTGAGTTAGAAAACAAAAATATACAATACCTCCAAGACATTTTTTTCACAGAGGAAGATACATAAATATACCTCCCTGAAAAGCTGAGGCCAGGGGTGGAAGAGATCATAAAGTCCTGTCAAATGCCCCATTCAGTAGTTGTCACTCTTTGATCCACCTCCAAAAAGGGCCTGACCAGCCTCTGCCTAATGGAGAGTCATTCTTTGCCAAGGCAATTCTGACCCACTGTACCTGCCATCATTGGATCTGGTTCCATCACAGGATGAGGGAGAGGTGACATTTTTTATGGCTCCCACAGCACAGGTTCAAATGTTTTAGCATAGAATTTGAGATTCTTCACTCTTTGGAAGCCACCTAAATCTCTAGCCTTCCCTCCCTCTTCTCTCCCCTACACACTCTGGTTTTCATGCCTCTGGCCTTTGTATATGTTGTTTTTCCTGCCTGGAATTCTCTTTGTCATGTTCCTAAACCTGGAAAAGCTCTGTTCGTCTCTAAAATCCACTGCAACTTCCCCAGGTAGAGTAGTTCAATTGCTCCTCTGTTTTCCTGGAGCTCTCCTACATATCTTTATCATATAGCACATAGCAGACCATATTGGAATGTTTTGTTAAATCCTCAACCTTCCCCTACTACATAAAAGAAACTTCATCATCTATTTCTCCAGCTTTTAGCACAAGGCCTAGGCCACTGTGCATAATATACATTGGTCTGAATTACTGTACAAAAACTGTATCCCCTCTTTGACAGCCTTCAAATGCATGAAGACAATGACCTTGCCCATCCTATTCATCTCTTCTCCACCTAGACTCCTAGAATCTTTCACTAATCCTTCCTTCACATGGACCCTAGCTCCCTCTCCATCTTTGTCCCCCTCCCTTGTATACGCTCCCAGTTCCCGAGGTCACTCTGACAACTGGGACACAATGTCATACTTTCAGGAGAGTCCTGCAGGTTCTCAAGAACTGGCACCTGGAGGAAGAAGTAATTGTGCTCATGTAAATATTCAGGACTGCACTTCCCTGCAAGAGCAGGGATAGGGTCCCTCAGATCAGGCAGGGCCAGGCTCCTAGAGCTACCTCAACATTAGATGGGGACCCTGGGTACCTTTGCCACACACCTGGCCAACTCCAGAGTCCTCACAGCTCTGAGCTCTATCCTGTGCACTCTACTTGCACAACTGCCAACTTCCAGAATTTTTTCTGCATAGCTGGAGGGATATTTACATTTTTTTAATAAAATTTTGTCATCTCACACATGCCACTTTGTAAACTGTTTTTTCATGCAAAAATTATGCTGTGCACAAATACCTTTCCAGGTTATTAAAGATACATCTAACATAGGGATTCTTAACATAATGTTCCATGGACTGACTTTAGGAAAATTGAGATTTCTAAAATTGAAAGTTGACGTTTATGTGTATGCGCATATATGGCTTTTTATGGGGAGAAGATCTATGGTTCTTGGAGACTCAAAAGCGTCCATGAGCCAAAAATTAAGAACAACCCATCATCACTTTTATTGGACACACAATATTCCATTATATGATTGTGCCATGCTTTATTTTTAAAATTCCCTATTGTTGGACATTTAGGCTGTTTCCACTGCATTGATACTACAAGGAATTCTTCTCTGGCTATTCTTGTGGATACAGGTGCTCATTCATTCATTCCTTCAGATGAATCCCAAGAAGAGAATTGTTTGCCTAAAGCACATGAACCTTTTTAAGGCAATTCTCTGGTTCTTATTTGATTCCTATTTGAAGGTTCTAGCCCTTGGTTTTTCAAGTCCAACTCTGGACCATCTCAAGCTCTGCTCTGAAGCTCCCCGCAATGCAGCATCATCTCAAGTCTGCCTTCATCCAACCACCCTTCGCTCCAGTCAAGTGACTTCACAGCGAGCTCCTTTGGCTTCTCTCAGCTACAGGCAGCCTCCTTGAATGGATCTGAGACAGAGCATTGGACTTAGTCTCAGCAGACTTTTGCTCAAGCTACATCTCTGTCACATACTATCTGTGTAATCTTTGCCAATTCACTCAACTCCTCTGTGTGACTGGAGAAGATCATTTTTGCCCTGCCTAAGAATAAGTGTCTCATTTTACAAGTGAAAAATTTGACCCTGACTTGATGTGACTTATTCAAATAATGACCTTCTTTGCACTCCGGGCTCTAGAAGGACAGGTGAGGATTTAGAAACCGAGGCATCCCTTGGAATTTCCTTAAGAACTATCTTGCCATTTCCCTACTTTCCACCAGAGGCCTAATGAAAAGCTTCAAATTTTCAAAGAGGCATTTAATGATGTGAAATTAATTATGTGAGTCACACACTCACAAAGCAATTCAATTCTGGATTAACTGATTGAGAGATTATTTCAAACCTTCTCAAAAAGGGGCGGGGGGGGAGGGGGGGGAAGACTAATCGTTTTCAAACTGAAACCTGAAACCTTTAGGGAAAAATCTCCATGTGCTCTTTTCCACCTTCTTCTCCACAGTGACTTATGTCTGCCAAAGCACTAGGTGAAAACTATGGGGTGAGCCCTGAGCCACAGGAATGCATCTGCAGAGACAGGTAGCTGGGGAGACAGAGGAGAAGTTATGAGTCTCTAGGCAGAGCTTCACTCATAATGGCAAAGCTCTAGCCTCACAGCCTGGTCTCCTCTAAACAACCCTACGTGTCCCAACATGACAATGGTATTACCTGCTTTAGGACTGCACTAGATAGATAGACTATAGGTTTGGCTGATGTAACATAGACCCAAATTGGCAATGGTACAAGCAAGGTTATGTGTTAGTTCTCTTTCCAGGGCTGGGATGGTGCTTCCATAATTATCAAGGCAGCATATCACAGCATCCACTGGAGTCCACTGCCTGTGCTGCTTGGACCCACTTCTTCATATTAGTTCTGGAAACATTCCTTCAGGATTCTAAAAGGTTTATAGGGAAACTACAGCCCCGACCATACTGCTATTTGTCTTGGGGCTTTAAGTCAGTCATCATTCACTGCTCCACTATGCATTCTAGATTTTCCCTCACCCTCAGCTAGAAGTTAATGCCATGACCCATTCACCCATTCATCCTGGAAGAGTCTGAGGCCATGGTCACCTGCCCTCCTTAGACTGTGACTGCTGCATTTGTCCATTTACTATCAAGATGGGGTAGAAGAACACCAACAGAATGCCAAAGTGGATCACCTGGAGACCAAACATTACTTCTTACCGTTATTGAGCACTTTCTCCTCCTTATCAGAAATAATTATCTTCATCAGGATGGTGACACCTCTTCTTGCATGATGTTCCCTTGGGATAAGGAGCCCAAAGCTCCCTGGAAACAGTAATAAACTATATTTCAATGGTCTCTCTCCATGTTCCCTTGAAAGTATTCCCTTTTGTTAACCAAGACCTCCAAACACTCAGCGTTCAGGTTTTCCACAAGGGATGCATAAATTCTCCAAGTGAGGACACTCCCACTGCTACCTCCCTTGGTTACCAGTCCGTATAGTCTACATTTTGAGGGCACAGTGACATACAAAGATCATTGATTTAGAATATACACTGCATCCTGGAAGATGACACATCATTCTAACACTAGTGCCTCAGCTGTGTCTTCAACAAGCCATTCCATCACTCTATTAGGTTGGCAATTTCTGGATGAGTGGAATGTGATATGATAAGTGAATCTCCAAAGCCTCTTTAACTGTAAAGTGGGTCCCCCCTCCCAATCTGACACAATGTTACATGGGATCCACTGGCAGTGAATGGTACAGTCTTAAAGCTCCCAGATAGTGATACCAGGTGAGGCCCTGCAGGCAAGAAAGGCAAAGCCACACCTCACCTATGTACCTATTCCTGTCAAAAGGAATCACAGCCCCTTCAAAGTGAATCTTCCTAGAGTTTATCTCCTACCCCCTAGGAAGGGTATGTATGTGTTGTTAACACCTCTAACGTACTTGACAGTTCTTACACATATGGTCCAATTATCACGACATCATGAATATAAGTGAGACATTCTTCCTAATGTTCAGACAGTTCAGGTTTCCTCGGAATATATTATGACAGAGGGAAAGAGAGCTAACATAGCCCTGGGGCATGACTAATGTATACTGTTGTATGTTCTAAGTGAATACAAACTGTATCTCACTCCCTTTTCTGATAGGGATGGAAAGAACACATTTGTCATACAAGTGGCCACATTCCGTGTATCTAAGACCCTGTTAATGACCCTATTAAAGGTACCATGTCTTGTATAACAGCTGCAAGTAGAGTTCCATCTAGGTTGAGTTTGCAGTAGACTCGATCATCCTCCAGGAACCATCTGACCTTTGTAGGGTCCACACTGATGAATTAATGGCGATAAGGACAACCAACCCTATGTCCTAGGTCTTTAAGGTGACACTGATCTCTGTCACTTCCCACAGCATGCAATATTGTGCTGACAATACAAGGGAAACTAGAAAACATTTTGAATGGAATGACAATAGTACAACATACGAAAATTTGTAAGAAACAGCTGACACAGTGCTTAGAGGTGAAAGATTACAGCATTAATTTTTAATCCTTTTAATTTTCTAATGTAAATATGTAAAGGTAAAATTTCCCTCTAGGTTCCAGTTCAAATGCTGTCTAGTTTACTTTGTATTATCTTTTTGGACCTATGGATTATTTAGAAGTATGTTGTTTAATTTCCAAATATTCAGGAATTACCATTTTGTTTCTAATTTCTAATTTAGTTCTGCTATTGTCAAATAATGTACTCTGCATGATTTCAGTACTTTTAAATTTATTGAGAACTGCTTCGTGGTTCAGCATACAGTCAAGTCTATCTTGGTGAACGTGCCGTGAGTTCTGAAAAGAATGTGTATTCTGCTGTCATGGATAGAGTGTGCTAGAAATGCCATTTAGGTCAATTTTGTTGATGCTGCTCAATTCTTCTACACCTTTAGTAATTTTCTGTCTAATTTCATAGGAAGAGCATGAAGAACTCTTTGTAGGAAGAGCAATGTTAAAGTGTCCAAATATAACTGTGGATTTATCTAATTCTTCTTTCTGTTCTGTCCATTTTTGAGTCATGTATTTTAAAGCTCTCTTAATTGGGTAGTTTAGGATTATGTCTTCTTGATGAATTACCCTCCTGTTCCTATAAAACGTCCCTCGTTAGTCTTGATAATATTCTTTGTTTTGAATTCTACTTTGTCTGATATTAATATAGCCAATTCTTCTTTCTTAGGATTAGTATGTGCACATTACATCTTTTTTCAATACTTTGAATTCTAACTTATCCGTGTCTTTGTGTTTAAAGTGATTTCCTTATAAGCAGCACACAGTCGGTCTTGCATTTTTATCCAGTCTGGACTGATTTCTGCCTTTTAATGGGAATGTTTACCATTTATATTCAATATAATTAATAATATAATTAGGTAAATTTACCTTCTTGTTATTTGTTTTGAATTTGGCCCAAATGTTCTTTGTTCCCTCTTTTCTCTTTCCCTGTCTTCTTTTGGATTAATTGAATATTTTTTATCATTCTAGTTTAATTCCACTATTGGGTTATAAGCAATACTTCTTTGTTTGTTCACTAGGGTTCACAATATGCATCTCTAACTTATCACAATCTACCTTCAATTAATATTATACTACTTCACATATAAATTAAAAACCTTGTAATAGTATTCTTCCATTCACCTCCTCATGTACTTTGTGCTATTTTATCATAAAATTTATTCTCACATAGATTAAAATCCACAATATATTGGTTTGATTTTGCTTTCAGTAATCAATCATTTTTACAGAAATGTAATATACTTAAATTAAAAAATTATGTTACATTTACCATTTCTGGAGCTTTTCATTTCTCTTTGTAGATCCAAATTTTCATCATTTATTTTCCTTCCATGTGAAGAACTTCTTTTTTAACATTTCTTGTAATCCAGGTCTGTTAACCAAAAATTCTCAGTTTTTTTTTCTGAAGAAGTCTTTGTTTTGCTTTCAATATTGAAGAATATTTTTGTCAGATATATAAATCTAGTTTTACAGTTTCTTTTTTTCTTTCAGCACCTTGAAGACGTTTTTCCATTCTTCTGGCATGCATAGTCTTTTTTTTTTTAATTTATTTTTGGCTGCATTGTGTCTTCGTGGTTTGGTCTTAGTTGCTGCGCGGGCTTTCTCTAGTTGCCGCCAGCGGGGGCTACTCTTTGTTGCGGTGCACGGGCTTCTCATTGTGGTGGCTTCTCTTGTTGCAGAGCTTGGGCTCTAGGCGTGCGGGCTTCAGTAGTTGTGGCACGCAGGCTCAGTAGTTGTGGCGCACGGGCTTAGCTGCTCCGAGGGATCTTCCCGGACCAGGGATCAAACCCGTGTCCCCTGCATTGGCAGGCAGATTCTTAACCACTGCGCCACCAGGGAAGTCCCTGGAATGCATAGTCTTTGATGAGAAATTGGATTAATATATTTATTCTTCTATACATAATTTTTTCTGGCTGTTTTTAAGATTTTTCTCTTCATCTCTTGTTTTCAGAAATTTAATTAATATGCTTTTTTTGTGTTTTTCCAGCTTGAGATTTGATGAACATCTTGGACCTGTGGATTTATATTTTTAAATCAAATTTGTAAAATTCCTTGTCATTATCCTTCAAATGTTTCTGTATACATGTGAATTTAATATATGACAAATGTGTTTTTTAAGTCAGTGGCAAACATACATTCTGTGAAATAAATGGTTTGGAACCTTTACTTTTTTCCTCTACTTCACTCCATTCACAAAAATAAATTGCTTTTATATTAACAACCTCACGTAAAGAACAGAAATATAAAAGTTTTCCTTGAAAATAAAAGGATTGGGCTTCCCTGGTGGCACAGTGGTTGAGAGTCCGCCTGCCAATGCAGGGGACAGGGGTTCGAGCCCTGGTCTGGGAAGATCCCACATGCCGCGGAGCAACTAGGCCCGTGAGCCACAAGTACTGAGCCTGCGCGTCTGGAGCCTGTGCTCCGCAACAAGAGAGGCCGCGATAGTGAGAGGCCTGCGCACCGCGATGAAGAGGGGCCCCCACTTGCCGCAATTGGAGAAAGCCCTCGCACAGAAACGAAGACCCAACACCGCCATAAATAAATAAATAAAATTTAAAAAAAAAAAATTCTTAAAAAAAAAAAAAGAAAAAAAAAAAAAAAAAAGAAAATAAAAGGATTAGTTTAAGAACTTAGTGTCAAATATTCAAGTTATTGCCCTAGCAAAACCTGTATGTATTTATACAAAAATTACTGGCCCTGATAACACTTAAATATTGGCCAGCTGGGTAGGCACCCCCCAGCCATCCCCCAAATCAGATCTGCCATATGTGATTGCGTGGTTTATGGCAACCATGTTCCAAATATTTTTTTATCAGCTCTTCTTTGAAATAAAAATGATGAAAATCATGTGTTTCTTTAAAAAAAATGTTCCCTTGTATCTGGTTCAACTGCAACATATAGTAAAACAATAACAATAATGTTTTAAACAAAATAGAAATCTATTTCTCTCTCATGTTAACATAGCAGTTCAAGGCTTATATAGAGGCTTGAATATCATCAGGTACGCAGACTCCATCCCTCTTATTGCTTTGTGGCTTCCAGCTTGTGATCCAAGCTCCATGTATCTTACCCATTTATCTATTTTATCTTAGCCAGCCAGGAGGAGAAACAGAGGAGAAAATCACGCCCCTCCCTTTAAAAATATTTCCTGAAAAAATGTCAACACTAATTCCATTTATACCCTACGGTCAGAATTTAATAACATGGCCATGTCTAACTACAAGGAAGTCTGGGGAATGAGGTTTTGTCCCGGGCTACGGTTTCCAGGTAATTTTCAGGTGCTGCATTATTGAAGGAGAAGGTGGAGAACAGATATTAGGGGACAAATAGCCTTTCCGTATTGCTCATTCTTTCCTTCAACAAAACTGTCTGGCCACCAATATATAAGGCACTAGTAACAGACTCTAAGAATGAACTTACAGTCCCTCCCACATGAACTAAGAACATGTATCTTTTATTCCCTGCCTACAGCCTATTTTCAACCAGTTTTGTGTGTAATTATATTTTGTTGGTTTAGTTCCTACTAATCACCATTACTAAGCTCCACATAGAACTCAGCACTATATTACGCACCATGAGAGATCCTTGAGTGTTAGAACGAAAGAAAACTTCAGAGATCATTTAATCCTTTGTGGTTAAGAAAACTGAGGTCCAGAGAGAAGGGACTTACCCAAGATGCCTGCTTCAAATCTCTTTGTTGGCAGGGACTCAGATCTCTATCTGCAATCACCACAGAGTTTGTCAGGACTCTGAAATTCAAGAAGTAGAGGCTGAGCTTCCCTCAGGATTCCCCTGCTGTATGAGTCATAGAGAAAAACCCCTGGGGACAGCCAGCAATCCACAAAGCTGCTGCTGTAAGAAAGTAGCTTGCTAGGCACTTGAACTTCTCACTATTTAATGGGAATTGATCCCACCTAGACTGCTAAAATACCTTTCATACCAGCATCTGTACCTGGAAAGAAACCAGTTAGCTGAACGTGCTGGATTTAACACCCTAATCCAACACCAGCTGTGTGTCCTTGAGCACACTGCTTAACCCCACTGAGTTTCAAATTTCTTAGCTCTAACTTAGAGGTGATCATCCCTATACTATTGTACTAAAAGGATCTAGTGAAATACCATAGATGATACCTTGAACACAATACCCGGTACTTGATAAATGTAACTTTTATTCAATAACATTCATGTATCATTGCTTCCAGGAAGAACTTCCTTTACCAAAACCATTTTGGATGATTCACTACCTCAAATCCTTCAATGGCTCCCAATCACTTACAGAAGAAAGTCCAAACCCCCAGCCTGATGTTCAAGGTCTTTTCTTAAAAAAGGGAAGCTTTGATAAATCCAAGATGGAGTTAAAACATAAGTCAACTGACTCTTGTTCTAATAATCCCTGAACAAATAACTATAGTAAGATGTAGAAGGTTCTACAAGAGAGATTAATATAGAGCCCTGGGGTGGAAGGGAGGACCATTTGTCATAATAATGCTTACATCTTCTCAACCATTCCCGTCCAGGGATTGGAACACATCCTAAAAGAATAACTGTAGTCATTTCTAGGTGGCAGAGTTGTGGGTAGTTTTTAATAATTTTGTTATCAGTTTGAGTATTTTATATCAGCAGCAAAACATTTTTCATCGGTGTAATAAAAGTAATACGAAAATGATAGTAATATACGGTGCCTATAACTGAAGGAAGTAATGAAGGGGGAAGTTTGTGAATGAAGTCCGATATTAGGACGTTTAATGACAAGATAACCCCAGTAGTCCTTGGGGTCATAAGAAAGTATATGTCACACAAAGGATCACTGTCAGTTTATTCTATCTCAAGTCCCAAGGTCATTCTTCTCTTTCTGAGACTCTATGGCTACATCTTGAGGCTAGACTTGCAAATGAAGGGCACTCCTCAGCTCTAAGATAATCAGCCAACAAGAGATTCAGATCTAAAATATAACAGAAAATCATGCAAATCAATAACAAACAGAAAGCCACCCCAATAGAAATATGGTAACAGGATACAAACAGTCAATTTCCGAAGAGGAAGCCTCAAAAGCTAACAAGCTTTAAAGAGATGTTCAAAATCATCAGCAATTAGAGAAATGCAAATGACATTTTGAACCTAGGAAAAATTATAAGCATTTTGCACTAGCAAAAACAATTTAAAAAAAAGAAAAAAACTGTGTCATAAACTTGGTTGGTGAGGTTGTGGAGAAATTGGAACCCTATACATTGTTGGTGGGAATGCAAAATGGTGCAGCCGCTATGGAAAACAAGATGGAGGTTCCTTAAAAAATTAAAAATATAGCTACCATATGATCCAGGAATCCCACTTCTGGGTATATATCCAAAAGAATTGAAATCAGAATCTTGAAGAAATATCTGCACTCCCATGTTTAATGCAACACTATTCACAATAACTAAGGTATGGAAACAACCTGAAAGTCCATTGACACATGAATAGATAAAGAAAACATGGTGTATACATATAATAGAATATTATTCAGCCTTAAAAAAGAAGGAAATCCTGCCATATATGACAACATGGATGAACCTGGAGGACATTATGCTAAATGACATAAGCCAGTCACAGAAGAACAAATACTGCATGATCCTACTTATATGAGGTACCTAAAATAGTCACTCAGGGAATTCCCTGGTGGTCCAGTGGTTAGGACTCCACGCTTTCACTGTCAAGGGTGTGGGTTCAATCCCTGGTTGGTGAACTAAGATCTCACAAGCCACGCAGTGTGGCCAAAAAAAAAAAAATCCAACTCATGGAAGTAGAGAATAGAATGATGGTTCCCAGAGGCTAGGGAGAGGGGAAAATGGGGAGTTGCTCAATGGGGATAAAGTTTCAGTTATGCAAGATAAATACGTTCTGGAGCTTTGCTGTACAGCACAGTGCCTATAATCAACAATACAGTATTGTATATTTAAAGATTTGTTAGGAAAGTAGGTCCCATGTTAACTGTTCTTACAAAACAATCAATAATAATATTAATAATTACCCAAAGAGGCTCAAGGAAACTTTTGCAGGTGAAAGAAAAAGAAAAAACAAAACCGAACTAGTAGTGATGTGGGAACTAATGGCCCAGTGGGAGGATATCCTGGAAGGCAAACTAGCAACACTTACTCCCACTCCTTACTCTATGTGTAGATTGTTGGGTATATCTACACATACCCGACAATCTCCCTCCAGGGTGTAAAGCACAAGAAATTCTCACAAAGCTTCATCAGAGGACACGCCTGGAGATGTTTATTGTTGTATTTCTTTCTTGGAGCAAATGGGAAGATGGGGTGGAAAATAATTCTGATGCTCATTCCTGGGAAAGTGAGTAGGTAAAAGTAGGTAGAGACACAGCATAAAACACCATGAAATGTCAGACAGGAGTTCATAGGAATGGTTTAGGTTATTGTTATAGCAACACTGATGGATCTTAAAAACATTGCCCTTGATGAAAAAAAAGGGAAAACCAGAATGGATACATTTATGAAGATTCAAAATACATGCATATAAAATAATATGCATTTTGAGAGAACTCATGCAAACAGAGAGAGAGACATAAACCCAATAGCATCTCTTTGGCCTCTCCTCCTCCCACGCTCCCTGTGTGTCTACACTTTCCATGCCAACAATACTGAACTGCTTGTAGTTCCATGAACTCAGCATGCTGTTTCACTATTGTCGGCCTCTGTACATGCTGTTCCTTCCCCCAGCCCTCCTGTCTGGTTCACTGAGGGATGGGCACACTGAATCTTACTCACTACTGAATCATTGGAGCTTACAGCTTGCTATTTGGCGCAGAATAGCTGCTCAGTAAATATTGTTGACTTAAACTCAGTTTAGACAGCTTCAGCAGGCCTCCCCTGCACCACAAGCCCCCTCCTCTCCTTTCCCAATCTTTTTGTGTAATAGCTACCTGTTATTGAGTACCTTCTAAATCCCAACACCATACTAATATGTGGAAGGCACACACGTGAAGGTCAAGATTCTGGGAGCTCAGTATGGAAAGAAGACTGGGGTATAAAGTTCCATGTGTTCATTCTCATTTAATCCCCACCACCACACATTTTCTGTAAGATAATCCTTACCACTGTACCTGGCATCCACTAGACCAGAGCCCCTCTGGTTCATTCCCATCAAGAGTAAACTTCCAGCCATATACCAGGGCATAGGAGAAGATGTCACATGATGCAGTTGCTTGGGGCGATCTAGAAGACCCTTTGCTTTTACAGATATTCAACCAGTCCTCCTCTTGGAAGGCCCAACTTTGCCCTGTTCAGAAGTTCCAGAATCCAGAAACTTTCTAAGGCTCTAGGCTATAAATTTCTTTGCTCTCTTTGTTCTCCAGAACTTCTCAGGTCTGCTAATACCAATTGGACCAGTTGTCCATCTGCTTTCCAGCTTTCAGTATCCTTATCATCCCTTCTTCCCTTCTTTTTGTCCTTGAGTTTATGCCATGCATTATGCTAAATTTCAGTTACTGTCATTTTATTGGTGTTTCCGGAGAGAACAGGGATAAATGAGTATGTTCAATTTATCATCTTTAACCGAAGTCTGCCCATTCTCAGACAATGTAAATAGTTTAAGATGTTTTACTTAGTTTGAGGCAAAACAGGCAACTTGGTAAGATCCGTCTCGCATTCTTGTTTTGACACATTAAATCTTCAGATATTAGAGAACACCTTCATTTCCCCTTTACACTTTGATTCCTCTCTTCTCCAGGATAAAGACAAACCCCCCTCTGGTATTCATTAAAATTATTTTATTTGTGTGCAATAGAAACTACACCCAGCAAACATACAAAAAAGGTTGAGGGGAGACGGGTGCGCTGAAAGGAAGAACACTGAGCTAGCTCACAGCTGCCTACGCCATAGATCACTGGTTTTCAACATGCGCTCCCAGAGCAGCAGCAGCGTACTTGGGAACTTTCTGAATTGCAAGTTCTCATGCCCCACCCTAGACCTACTGGACCAAAAAGTCTGGGGCTGGCACCTAGCAATCCATATGTTAACAAGGAGACTCTGATGCACACTCAAGTCTGGGAGCAACTGCCTTAGGATCAGCTATGGCCAAGGACACAGGGACCTCAAGAACAAATCTGGCCACTGTGTTACCTGAGAAAGAGCGATTATAAACTGGAGAGCCACTCATTTGATACGAATTACACTCCAACCTCCCAGTAATTAATAGTACTCCTACGGAAGAGACAGTTAACTTCCAGACGGTCGGTGTTGAAAACGACTCCCAGGACTTCCCTGGTGGCGCAGTGGTTAAGAATCTGCTTGCCAATGCAGGGGACACAGGTTCGATCCCTGGTCTGGGAAGATCCCACATGCGGCAGAGTAACTAAGCCCGAGAGTCACAACTACTGAAGGCGGCGCGCCTAGAGCCCGTGCTCCGCAACAAAGAGAAGCCACCACAATGAGAAGCCCACGCACCGCAACAAACAGTAGCCCCACTCGCCGCAACTAGAGAAAGCCCGCGCGCAGCAACGAAGACCCAACACAGCCATAAATAAATAAATAAATTTTTTTTTAAAAAAGAAAAAGAAAATGACTCCCATCCATTCACACTTCAGTCTCATGCTTTCACTTGCTCTCTCTATTGTACGTGAGTGTCTATTCTAAGAGAGCTGACCCAGGTCTACAGCATCCTCTCCACTGGGTATTCATGGTGCTACTCATACTACAGGCTTGAAAACAGCTTTGTGCTAAAGTCTGATAGCCTTCTGGAGAGCTTTGCTCTCAGGAGCTAATGGTTTAAGGTTTTTTCACCAAGAGGTAATCTACAACAAAGACAGTGAATCTCCTATCCTTGGTTTGGTTTCATTCCAGCCTTAGAAAACATAGAGGGAGATGCACCCCAAAGAAAAAATTTGATTTTGATCGATACTTGAGTTATTATGATTCAGAAAAGTTTCTGAGAAGTTTCAAGAAGAGAGTTAAAGAATCATAAATTAAAAAAAAAATAATAAAAAATTTTAAAAAAGAGTCATAAATAAAACAATCTATTTTTTTTATTAATTAATTAATTTATTTATTTATTTTTGGCTGTGTTGGGTCTTCGTTTCTGTGCAAGGGCTTTCTCTAGTTGTGGCAAGTGGGGGCCACTCTTCATCGCGGTGCGCAGGCCTCTCACTATCGCGGCCTCTCTTGTTGCGGAGCACAGGCTCCAGACGCGCAGGCTCAGTAATTGTGGCTCACGGGCCCAGCTGCTCCGCGGCATGTGGGATCTTCCAAGACCAGGGCTCGAACCCGTGTCCCCTGCATTGGCAGGCAGATTCTCAACCACTGCGCCACCAGGGAAGCCCCAAAACAATCTATTTTTTTTGTCACAGGGGCATTGTTTCTCATCTCTGACCCAACTTGCTCAGAGAGCCACTAAGATTCTAATATACCAAGGATCCAATATATTGAAAGGAAAATAATGGTTTCAATTTGAGGGTCTATTGTATGCCCAACAAGGTGCAAAGCTTTTATATGTAGTACGTCAATTCACTTAAAGTTTAAAGCATTCATGAGTTTTATCCTCCTTTTAAATATGATGAAGCTAGGGCTCAGAAAGGCTGAACAGCTTGACCAAAGGCACACAGCTAGTAAATCAAGATTAAACTCCTATCTATCTGCCTGCAGCATCCTTGATCTTAACCACCTGCCACACTGGCTCCATGAACACACAGAGCTATGTTTCAAATAAAGCAGTTCCCAGTTTGGACAGAACTGGGTCAGTCCAAAAGGTATTCAGAGTTTTACTCTGCCCAGAACACATCTTAATCTCCACCACCACCAAACAGTCTTATCTGCCTAACAAATGATTGCATTTTCTTCAAGACCCAGTAATGGATCACCTCCTTTATGAAGCTTTCCTACCACCCCAAAACTGAGTCAGTCACTTATTTTATCCTGCTGCTATTTGTTTACCTGTATGTCTCTCCCACAAAACTGTGAGCTCTTAGAAAACAAGATTGGCTTGATCTCTTGCATCACTACCACCTAGGGCAGGGCTAAACACATAGGGTGTATTTAGTAGTTGCTTGTTGATTCAAAAAATAAATTAAAGAATGATGGATAGATAGATGGATGGATGGATGGATGGATGGGTCTCAAAGGGAAATGATAGTAGCAAATACATGACTTTAGTATGGATAGCTCAAGTGTCAGTTAGGGCAAAACCAAAGCTATTTATCTAAAAACACTGGTGCTTCAGTCCAGTGAGTCTTGCCCTTGGTATTTCTTTTATATCTCTACCAATTTCGCATGTCTCCTATCTTCCCCCTTTCCCCCTTTCCTTTACTTCCGTTGTCTTCCTTCTCTCTCTCTCCCTCTTTCCCTCTCTCTGTCTCTCTCTCTTAAATGCCTATAATATAGAACTTAAGTCATTCATATAATATTTTCATTTGTTATAATATATGATTCAGATACAAATAACGTTCCCCATTCTTAATTTCAAAATACAATGGATGGAACATTTTTATAATGTCTAAAAATAAGATCCAAAACAAAAACACCCACAACTCTCTCCCTTGAGTTAACAGCATACAGTAAATTGATTTTTTCTTTTTTTTTGGTGAGTCAGTGACTATCAATAGGGAAAAAATTATCCAACTCTGTTCAATGGTAAGAATTAACACAGTTTCAGCACCTACTAAGTGCCAGCAATGCATTAATCATAAATATACAATAATTAATCATATATAATATATATTAATTATATATTAATAATTAAGCAAATATCCTCCATCTTATTACCTGCATTTATAGGGAGACAACTGAGGCTCAGAGAGGTTAAGTGACTCTTCCAATACTACCCAGTAAGGAAGAGGAGGTGAGATTCAAATTCAAGACACATACTTTCTCACTCGATTAAACATTTTCTCACATGAAATCAAACAAGCCATATTAGTAGGAGAAAGGAAGAGGAAATTCCCCTAGCTAAAAACAAAAAGGATTAAGGAACACTTTTTAAAGGAGAATACCAAGGTTACTCGGCCATGGTTTTGTAATCACGGGTGTAGAGCTTGCATGCTGACACTTCCTATGATTCAGCTCTGCCGTCTTACTCGGCTCTTTACAGAATTAAACCACATTTTAGAAAAGGAAACAATATCAGACTGATAATAATTTCTGTTTAAAATCTGATAATTTAAAACAAAGGTGAAAGCCAGTGGAATGACAGAGATTTTTATCTCACCTTCTAGTCACAGAAATGTTGACTGTGAAAAAAGTTTGAATTCCAAATTCCAGAAACAAAACTTTCTTTGCTAACTCTGGAGGTTTGTCATATTATTTCACAACCTACACTCCCCACGCCCCCACTCTCATGAGTCTGCTTCCCCTTCCTCCCTCAGTCCATGCCATGAACCCAAAGACAGGCGACAGGAAGGGGGCTGTTAGGGAGGAGCCCAGGAGTCATTCCCTGCATGTGGCACTTCTGAGAATCTCTAAATACCACCTCCCTGTGATCCTTTCAAGCGGCTCGGGGCTGAGCAAGAAGGAGGAGGAAACCGGGCAGTATGTTAGCCCCGCTTGGGTTCTGAGAATTGCTACTTGGCCATAGTTTTCTCTGGCTTGAACCATAGCAGCAGGCAAGGTGGAAAGTGCAAGAAAAGAAAGTGTAACTGATGTCCTCGGGGAAGTCATCAGAGTGAAACCAGTGGGGTCTGCAGGAGACCTCAGTTCTGGCCAAGGCCAAGGTGGCCTGCCAAGTGTGGTTGTCAGGCTTGCACCCCGTCCAGACTTGAGGGAGCCTTGTAGCATCTGCGTTCTTCTCTCACACCTCATTAGGTTCCTATTGCATTTTGCACCTTCATTCTTAAGAAGTCACGTGTCCCATTAAATGTGAGTCTTTCCCAAGGCCAGTCTGAAGCCTCTACTCTTCTGGGCTGCATCTTGACAAGTTAGTACACTATTGTGGTTGAACATGGTCTGTGGATTTAAGCAGATCTGACTTCAAATTCTGGGTCTGTCTATTGCCATCTATGTGCCTTCATGTCATTTGGTCCTTCGACTTCTCTGTGAGAAGAAATCCCTAATCTATGTTTTCATTCCCTACCTCTAACATAGCCAACTGTCTGCTAAACATTTCCACTTAGATGTTCCTTTACTGCCTCAAATATGACAAACAAAAAGCATTATCTACTCTTCCCCATCCCCTCACATACTTTGTACTGTTCTTTCTTTCTGCTAATGGAACCACCAGCCATTGAGATCCATTTTTAACTCCCCATATTGAGTTAGAACATTAATCTTTTTGATTCTTCCTCCATATAGTTCTCTGTAGTCCAACTCTTCATTTCTAACAGGTTCTGGTCAGTTCATGACATTTTATTCCCCTATATGTGTACTCCTTTTGAAACAGGAGGGAAAGGGGACAGGGCACAACCTTTAAAAGAATGACATAGCCATAGGACGTGACAAAAACTGGTTAGAACCAGCTAGGTCCAAGATGGCAGAAGATTCGACTTCCAGTGGACCTTGAGCCTCATTATATGCTCATTGTAATACATTAGCATCTAAATAACACACCCACCAGCACCATGACAGTTCTGAGGCTAACCATAAAAGGCCAAAAAGCAGGCAGTGGCCCAATTCCTGGAAATCCCCACCCCTTCTCTGAAATAGTTGGAATAATCCTCCCACTCATTAGCCTATGAAATTACCCAGCCCATAAAAACTAACCACGCCATATTTGGGGGCCTCTCACCTTCTGAGATGGCCCACACTCTGTCTGCGGAGTGTGTTTCTCTCTAAATAAATCCACTTCTTACCTATTACTTTCTCTCACACTGAATTCTTTCTGCAATGAGATATCAAAAACCTGAGCTTCATTAAGTCCTGAGACCAGGTGTGTGATCTCAATTAAAAGACCATGGGTTTGGGCTTCCCTGGTGGCGCAGTGGTTAAGAATCCGCCTGCCAATGCAGGGGACACGGGTTCGAGCCCTGGCCCGGGAAGATCCCACATGCCGCGGAGCAACTAAGCCCGTGCGCCACAACTACTGAGCCTGAGCTCTAGAGCCCGCGAAACACAACTACTGAAGCCTGTGTGCCGCAACTACTGAAGCCTGCGCGCCTAGAGCCTGTGCTCCGCGACAAGAGAAGCCACCGCAATGAGAAGCCTGCGCCCCACAACAAAGAGTAGCCCCCGCTCACTGCAACTAGAGAAAGCCCGCGTGCAGCAGCAAAGACCCAATGCAACCAAAAATTAAATAAATGAATAAATAAATAAATTAAAAAAAAAAAAAAAAGACCATGGGTTTAAGTCCCAATCTGGTTTTGGCCAGGTTCGAGTTCTGGCATGTGGGTTCAAGTCCCAGTCTGAGTTGCACAGTTTCACTTTCAAACTAGCCTTTATTCCACAGCCAGAAAAATTCTTTCTGAAATCACCTTGACCAAAATACCCTTCCATTACCACCTTCACTGCCATTAAAACTATCAACAAACTTCCAACTGGAAAAGTGTATACTCCTTGACCTGGTGCTCAAGGCTCTTCATATCCAGGCTCAGCTTCTTCCAGCATCATCTCCCAGGGCTCCCCACCTAAGGCTTCTGCTTCCATCAAACCATTTCACTCAACATGTACTCATTCCATTCACTAAATATTAGTAGAATGCCCACATTAAGCCAAGTATTAGGGATACAGGGGGTGAATAAACAGACACAGCCTCTCTGTAGTAGAACAGTCTTTAGACACATAAACACATGTATGATGACAAATTGTGAACTCCTGGTTAAACATGACAGATTGACCATAGCATTTATATCTTTTCTTTCCTCCAATGAAATAAACGACAACAACAACAGCAAGAAACTGTTTAACGTATAAGTGGACAACACATCATGATGAAACTTTGGAAGACAGGCTATAGATAGATGAGCAATGATCAACTAAGCAGAGTGGAGAAAATTTCAACCTTAACCACCTGGAGAGGCATATTCTGACATAATCAGTCACGGACCCTGTGGAACCATCTGCAAGGCAAGGCTCTCATGGGCCTGATCTTCCACAGAGGCATGAGGCTGCACATCCGGACACAGACAGGATTAAACTCTTAGATTCCCCCTTGGCCCTGCAGAGCCTGACAGCCACCGTACAGGCAGAAGACAGAAGAGCTAGTGTCTGGAGGAATTGTTTGAGGAAGCTCCAGACTCATGAACATCAGGCACAGAGCAGAACAGAGATGCACGGGTCTGAAAATGATCATGTCAGGGCCCATCACCGTGACATTCCAGAACTCCATGGATAAAAAGATGATCCTAAAAGCTCCAGCTGCAGAGTGGTAGGGAGACAGGAGATGATCGTATGCAAACAAACAGGAATCAGAAGTGCAATCAAGCTTCTACCAGAAATGCTAGAAGTTGGAAAAGAACTGGAGAAAGCCTTCAGATTTCTAAGGAAATTTTTAATCTAGAATCCATTACTTAGCTACACTATCAGCAAACATAGGGGGAAACATATAAACATTTTCAGACATATGAAGGCTCAGAAAATTTACCTCCCATACACTCCCTCTTTTTTAGGAAGTTAATTGAGAACATCCTCCTGCTAAGCAAAGGAATGAAGCAAAAAGAGGAAGATGCAGAGACCCAAGAAATAAGGGGTCCAAAACAGGAAAGCAATGAAGGGAATTTCCAGGATGCCAGCGGGGCAAGACACAAAGAGAACTCGCTGTACGGTCAGCACAGGGTGGAGGGCTCCAGAACAAGGGCTGTAGGAAAATTAAAAATGACACACATTAATATCTGATATATTTTACCAATTAGAACAGGGCTGGGCAAACTCCAGCCCATGGACCAAATTCTGCCCGCCACTTTTTATTGGCACACAGCCATGCCCATTCATGTACATATTGTCCATGATTGCTCCCTCTGTAACAGCTGAGTTGAACAGTTGTGACAGAGACTGTCTAGACTGAAAAGTGTAAAATTTTTACTATGTAATCCTTCACTAAGAAAGAATTTGTCAATCCCTGATTTAAAAGGGAAAAAAAAATACTGATTTGATGGACTGGGTGAAGAAAGAATAAATACAAGGAAAAAAATTCACACCAACTGGAGGTAAAGAAGCAACTGTGAACTCAGGAAATACAAAGTTGTGCGAGAAAAGAAATGATCATAGGAAACTACTTAAACTCTGCAGTGGACAATATTCGCATGATCATAAAAACATAAACTCTGATTCTGATTTATCAAAAAATTATGATATGCATATCAAGGGAAGAAGAGAGAAGAAATGAAGAGATGCATAAAAGATCTAAATTTTCATCTGCTATAGCAGGAAGTCAACAGAAGTCTGTCACCGAGAAATCAATAGATAACAATATAAGCATATTTGCTAGAAATACAGAGGCATATGCCACAAGAAATAACTAAAAGAGCTAAAAGGTGGTTTGTCTGGTGAGCAGGACCAAATGAGGTAGGGATTAGTAAACAGGCACTGCTATCTTCATTATAAATCTTTTGACATGGTTTTTTTGTTTGTAATTGTGTATACATATTATTTAATAAAGTGGCAGTTAATTTTCAAAAACACACAATCTCAAAAATTACACAATAGGTGTTATGAAGCCCCAAAACAAGATGCCATGATAAAGAATAATGAAAGTGGATAAACTATAAATTTACTTTTGTCTTCAGAGAAGTGGGTTCTAAGGAGATAAAATTTAAACTGATAACTTGCAAGCTAGCCAGCCAGCCGGTTTAGGCAAAGGGGACTCCCAGGCAAAGGACTAGCATGTGCAAAGGCCTGGGGTGAGATCAAGCATGATGACTTAAAGGACTTGAAGTGGATAGGATTGGCTGAGGGTGAGAAGTGTTCAGGAACAAACTAGCAAAGACAGCAAGAAAGAGACCATGATGCCACCATGAAGCACGGCAAAGGGACTGCTGACTGACTCACTGGCTGAGGATACCATCAACGTGTTCATAACAACGTGTTGCAACACTGTGACCAACATTTGCAGCACATTTCTTCTTTTCATGATTTTTTTTTTTAAGTATAGAACTTTGTACAATTAACCCCTTATAGATACACACCGTTATTTATTTTTTTTATTATTATTTATTATTTTTGGCTGTGTTGGGTCTTCGTTTTCGTGCAAGGGCTTTCTCCAGTTGCGGCGAGCGAGGGCCACTCTTCATCGCGGTGCGCGGGCCTCTCACTGTCGCGGCCTCTCCCGTTGCGGAGCACAGGCTCCAGACGCGCAGGCTCAGTAGTTGTGGCTCACGGGCCCAGTTGCTCCGCGGCATGTGGGATCTTCCCGGACCGGGGCACGAACCCGTGTCCCCTGCATTGGCAGGCGGATTCCTAACCACTGCGCCACCAGGGAAGCCCCTTTTCATGATTTTTGCATTAGAAACTGACTCAAATCCACAACCCAATAGAAGGAGTTAACTGTGTAGTCAGAAAGTTGAGCCAGACTGTAGCTGTTTCTTTCAAGATGACATGTCAGACTCATCCATAAGCAGTGAGGTGACCTCCCAATGTCCCTGAGGGCTTTGCAAGTGACGTGCCTTTCTCAAATAAACTTCTGCTCCCATACCTTCCTACTCCATCCCCTCAGTTCCTCCACGAATTCTGGATGCAGGATTCCCTGCAATCTCTTCTCAGGCTCCTACTTGCCCCTCTTTAATCAAATTCCAAAGTCTTGGTTTTTGCCATCACTTGATTGCCTTCCTAAGTGCCCTATTATCCACCCTCTCATAATTCTGTCCCAAATGTCTCAAAACAGATTTGGATCTTCCAAGGAAGGACCCAAGAGATGCTTTCTCCATACTTTTATGAGGAAAATGGAGCCCAGGGTCCATTTCCCCAACATCAGGCAGCAAGCTGATGACAGAACAAGGGTCACAATGAAAACTGCACCACTTTCGGTTTGTGAGGTCCTCCCTTCAAGACTCTGCAGGAAAAAAACCCAAAACACAGCTACTACACATCTACGGGCAGGAGCCTGAGACGTTGAATTTCCAAGAGGAGAAATTTCCGTTTCGTACCCTCTATTAATAGAGTTTTTTCATCTATTAAAGAAATTATGATGAATATTCGGGAAATATGTTCTAGTTACATTTTACAATTCATGCCCTTCAGTTAATATGTACCCAGATTTAAATATTTCCATGAAATAGCACTTATTCTCTGTATATTAACTCTTGCTTCCTTAGAAGCATCAGGAAGCCTCTACATTATTGCTGCTCGCATTTTCTTGAAGGCATTACTAAAGATTAATTACAAATTATTTTTATTGTACTGGGACAAGACAGCACTGAATTAATAATGTGTCCTAAACATTAATTTAGTCAGTGGCTCTCAGTCACTTGGTCTCAAAACTCCTTAGCTTTTTAAAAATCAAGGACCCCAAAGCTTGAGTTGGTATAGGTTTATTTATAGATACTCTTAGAAATAAAAACTGAGAAACTTTAAGAATCTTTACTTATTAATTTATTTTAAAATACCAACAATAAATCCACTACATGTTAATATAAAGGACATTTTTTATTTTTTAAAAAAACTATAGGTAAAAAAAAGTACTAAGAAGAGTGGCATTGGTTTTGCATTTTTGTAAACCTCTTCCATGTCTGAATTAATAGATGACAGCTGGATTCTCACATCTGCTTCTTCATTCAGATGTAGATAAAACACATCATGAAGCCTCTGGAAAACTCCATTTACACTGATGAGAGAATGAGCTGGGAAAAGGCCAAAATCATTTTGGTATTGTCATGAGAATAGCTTTGACCTCATGGGCACCCTAAAAGGGTTCCAGGGATCCTCAGTTGTCCCTGGACCACATTTTGAGAACCGCTAGCTTAATTAAAATAAAAAAGCAGAATATATTTATTTATTCAAACGTTAGTGTTTTCACATGAGAGGTTTCACTTAATCTTCCCAATCAAGCAAGCAGAAGGTATGTTTACATCCTATTGCATATAAGAAAGTGTTTGTTAGGACATTGGTAAATTTGTTTTTAAACATTTCGACCCATAAGCCATGACTCAGGGTCTGTGGGACTCTTTGGGTGTACACCCAATGGCCAAAGTGATGACACTCAAAGGTGCTGGACTTACCTTAAGAAGTAGTTCACCCCGTTCTTGAATAGTCATTTGTGGGCAATTCATTTGGATCCATCATTCATTCAATAGCTTATCTCAATACTATTTCACTGTCTAGAGTATAGATTCCTATTTAAGGAAGCAGAGTGTCTTATTTGGGTGCCCCTTTGGGGGAAAAGCACTGCCCTAAACCTGGCATCTGCTGAGCAAAATGATAATCATAGTAATAATCAGCTGAGCAAACAGGGATTTGCACTTTGCTGAGTGTTGGAGTTGAGGGGGAAGAGAGGACCATGGCAAGAAACAATGCATTCAGTATAAGGACTGAGGTTGTGCATTAAGATGGTATTGGTTTCTAATCCCTTTCCGCCACTTACTAACTGTATGACCTGGGCAAGTCATAGGATTCTGTGAACCTCAGTATCTTCACTGGTAAAATGGGGAGAACAATGCCAATCTCCTGGGGTTTGAGGGAAGTTCAGATAGGATAATGTATGGAAAGTACCTACCACTGGGCCTGACATAGTGAGAGCTCCCAAAATGGCAGCTGTGATGATGTGGACCATAGTAGTGATGAGGCAGCAACACCCTGATGCTGGCACAACCAGTTGATTCCAGGACCCACAGAGGGGCTTCCATGCAGAAGCTACAGCTTCCCTCCCCTCGCTGTATTCCAGCCACAAGAGCTATCTTTCAGATTCTCAATTATGCCAGGTTTCTCCCAGCCTTAGGGCTTTCCTAAATGCTACTCCCTCTGCTCAGAAGCACTCTGAACCACTCCAAATTCACAGTCACCCAGTCTGTCATGTATGTTCCACAGCTAAACTCTCCAGATCTTCCAGAGAATCCATAAGTAACAGCAATGGTTTTCTTTGTCACCCCTACCCAGTCTCTTCAAGGATACAGTTCACACTGAACTATTTGCTTGATGCCAGCTAATCAGTTTACCCAGAAAATGTGCCCCTGAGTTCACTTTTCCTAGACTACCTGCAGTTTTTTTGTTTGCCCTCTCTTTTTCTCTTCTATAAATCCTATTTGGGACCTTTGTTAATTAAAATGATTGATCTCTTTTATCTACAAATAAACAGTGTGCTGATAATTCACCAAGTTTCTCTGCATAATTCTTTGACATTGCTCAGGAAGTGATGGGTCCTAGTACAATTCTGTAATGTGCCCAAGTTCACACAGGTTACAGGATAGAGAGCTATACCCTCCTCCTCCCCACCAAATCAACAAGATAAAAATTAGCAGACTGCAATTCACTTTTGCCCTCAAAACTCTTGTTTTATTCCAGTGAAGACACCTCACTTTGTTCCCAAATATTAAAAATTAGCATGGAAAGGGACCAAGTAAATAACACCATATTTTAGACCACAGCCAACATTTCAAAGATAAAACAACTCTTATTAAATTAATAAAACCTGATCAATGAATTCAGCAAAGTAGCAGGATACAAGATTAACATACAGAAATTGGTTGCATTTCTTTACACTAACAATGAAATATCAGAAAGAGAATGTTAAAAAAAAAAAAAACCTTTGAAAATCGCACCAAAAAAATAAAATAAAATACTTAGGAATAAACCTGACCAAGGAGGTGGAAGACAGATATACTGAGAACTATAAAACATTAATAAATGAAATTAAAGATGATCCAAAGAAATGGAAAGATATCCCATGCTCTTGGATTGGAAGAATTAATATTGTTAAAATGGCCATACTACCCAAAATGATATACAGATTTAACATGATCCCTATTAAATTACCCATGACATTTTTCACAGAACTAGAACAAGTAATCCTAAACGTTATAGGAAACCATAAAAGACCCAGAATTGCCAAAGCAATCCTGAGAAAAAAGAATAAAGCAGGAGGCATAACCCTCTCAGACTTCAGATAATACTACAAAGCTACAATAATCAAAACAGCTTGGTACTGGCACAAAAACAGACATATGGATCAATGGAAAAGAACAGAGGACCCAGAAATAAATCCACACACCTATGGTCAATTAATCTTTGACAAAGGAGGCAAGAATATAAAATGGAAAAATGTCTCTTCAGCAAGTGGTGCTGGGGAAGTTGGACAGCTGCATGTAAATCAAGGAAGTTAGAACACACCCTCACACCATGCACAAAAATAAACTGAAAATGGCTTAAAGACTTAAATATAAGACATGGCATCATAAAACTCCTAGAACAAAACATAAGCAAAACATTCTCTGACAAATATCATACCAATGTTTTCTTAGGTCAGTCTCCCAAGGCAATAGAAATAAAAACAAAAATAAACAAATGGGACCTAATCAAACTTACAAGCTTTTGCACAGCAAAGGAAACCATAAACAAAACTCAAAGACAACCTATGGAATGGGATAAAATATTTGCAAACGATGCAACTGACAAGGGGTTAATTTCCAAAATATACAAACAGCTCATACAACTCAACAACAACAACAAAAACAACCCAATCAAAAAATGGGCAGAAGACCCAAACAGACATTTCTCCAAAGAAGACATACAGATGGCCAATAGGCACATGAACAGGTGCTCAACATTGCTATTTATTAGAGAAATGTAAATCAAAACTACAAGGAGGTACCATCTCACACCAGTCAGAATGGCCATCGTTAAAAAGTCTACAAATAACAAATGCTAGAGAGGGTGTGGAGAAAAGGGAACCCTCCTACACTGTTGGTGGGAATGTAAGTTGGTGCAGCCACTGTGGAAAACAGTGTGGAGGTTCCTCTAAAGACAAAAAAAAGAATTACCATATGATCCAGCAATCCCACTCCTGGGCATATATCCAGACAAAACTATAATTCAAAAAGATACATGCGCCCCTCTGTTCATAGCAGCACTATTCACAATAGCCAAGACATGGAAGCAACCTAAATGTCCATCGATGGATGAATGGATAAAGAAGATGTGGCACATATATACAATGGAATATTACTCAGCCATAAAAAAAGAACGAAATAACGCCATTTGCAGCAACATGGATGCGACTAGAGATTATCATACTAAGTGAAGTAAGTCAGAGAAAGACAAATACCATATGATATCACTTAAATGTGGAATCTAAAATATGACAAAAATGAACCTATCTACAAAGCAGAAACAGACTCATGGACATAAGGAATAGACTTGTGGTTGCCAAGGGGGGAGTGGGGTGGGAAAGGGATGGACTGGGAGTTTGGGGTTAGTAGATGCAAACTATTTTATATAGGATGGATAAACAACAAGGTCCTACTATATAGCACAGGGAACTATATTCGATGTCCTGGGATAAACCGTAATGAAAAAGAATATAAAAAGAACGTATAACTGAGTCACTCTGCTGTACAGCAGAAATTTACACAACATTATAAATCAACTATACTTCAATTAAAAGAAAAAAATAGGGCTTCCCTGGTGGCGCAGTGGTTGAGAATCTGCCTGCTAATGCAGGGGACACGGGTTCAAGCCCTGGTCTGGGAAGATCCCACATGCCGCGGAGCAACTGGGCCCGTGAGCCACAGCTACTGAGCCTGCGCGTCTGGAGCCTGTGCCCCGCAACGGGAGGGGCTGCGATAGTGAAAGGCCCGCGCACCGCGATGAAGAGCGGTCCCCGCACCGCGATGAAGAGTGGCCCCCACTTGCCGTAACCAGAGAAAGCCCTCGCACGAACCGAAGACCCAACACAGCCAAAAATAAAATAAATAAATAAATAAAGTAGCTATAAAATTAAAAAAAAAAAAAAAAAAAAGAAAAAAATAAATTAACAAAACCACACGAGCGAGAACTGAGTCTCCACAGTGATTTTCTAATCACTGCCTCACATTTTCCCCCTTGGAGCTATCCAGCCTTGTCCTGCTGGATTATGTTTCTAAACACAGCTCTAAACTTACCATTCTTCTCAAAAATGTCCAGTGTCTGTCCTACCACTGCCCACAGCCTAAAATCCCAACCCTTTACCCTGCTATTTGCATCCTTCTGTGATCTGGCTACAGCCCACTTTACCAAACTCTTCTTTCTCTCTCTACCCCTCCACCTCTACCTGTAAATGCCAGATGGCCCACCGCAAAACTCTCTTGATGAAGGAAGCAATGTATTGATTTACATTCAGATGCAAGTTTCTTATGTCATTGGTACACAGACTAGCTACTTTGAATAGTGCTGCCAATACAGTTCTCTTCCCTGGAATGCCTTTCCATCATCAATATCTAACATCTATCTATCCTTTAAAGCCCCACTCAAATGCTACCACTTCCAGGAAGTCTTCTCTATTCATCTCCACTGAAAACAATCTGTCATTGGTGCTCCCGCTTATACTACTTAAATCATGTCTTGTATTAGCATTCTGTATACCCATATCCTGACTCTTCCAGTAGGCTGCTATTTGATGGAAGGGCTATGTCTTCATGCCTCTACATCTGCCTCCTTCTCCCCCATACTCTGCACAGCTCCTGGCATAGAGTAAGTGTCAACTAATGGCCTTAAGCAAACTAATAGATAAATAGATCAAATCTGATATTTACACCCTCCTGCCTAAACCCCTTCGATGGCTTCCACTGCACTCAAATTAAACCCAAACTCCCTAATAGCAGCTATAAAGCCATGTTTGATTGTCCCTGTTCACTTCTCCAGCCTCATTTGGGGTTACCTCTCCGTTTCCTTACATGTGTGTCTCTCCCCTATATGTCCCTTGAACACATAAAATTCTGTCTGGCCTAGGGCTTTCACACATGCTCTTCCCTCTTTCTAAAACCCACTTCCTCCCATTAATGTTCTGGTCCACAATTTCTGACATTTCAGTTTTCAACTTAAAAGCCACATCCTCAAAAAGACCCTCTAGGTTATCTATCAGTCAGGGTCCTGGCAGGAAACAGGTGTCATATGCCAAGTGGGCTAAAATGATGATAAAGGGGCTCTATACAAAGGTATGGCCAGGGTTTAGGGACACCAACAGGAGATAACACAGCACCCCATGGCTAGCAACAGTAGGCATCCATTACCTCTCTCAGGCCTGAAGCAGGAGGGGAGGGAACATGTAGCAGAACCTGGAGAGAGTAGTGTAAAAGCAGGCTATCTTAAAGTATTGGTGGCCACCAGTAGAGGGTCACAACTAAGCAGGGGGATCTGTAGAGAAAGGAACAAAGGAAGTAAATACCCCAGCCTCATTCTTCTCCCACCATCCAAACGGCCAATCCCCAACTGGGAGCAGAGGAGCCTTTTAAGGCAGTCCCTGCAGGCCAGCCTCCCAGGAAAGATGGAGAAGGGTAGGAAAAAGGATGACAGGGGTGAGCAGAAGCTACCCAGCCCACCATCCGTTCTCAGGTAGACCCTCCTGTTATTCTGTCTCATAGCAATCTGTTTTCTTCTTAGTATTCAGTAAACTATTTACTTTCATATCTTTTTGCTGAATGTCTATAAGCACTTTCAGATGGTCAATTCCATGGACATGTAAATCCCACATGTTCACTGCAGCACTCTGGATCTAACATATAGTAGGTGCTGAATAAATACTTGCTAGTTAATGTGTGAACACATGCATCAGTCAGAGACATAATAGCACATATAATTATGCACGTACACATTTCAATTTCAAAGGGAGAAACCTCCTCTACAGAATTAAGAAATGCCAGGAAATTTCACATCAAAGTCAATTCGATGAAAACAAAATGCTGCCTAGCATAGAAAATCACTCTAACTTCAAAAAGAGCTGATCATTTTCTAAGAAGAGAAGACAAAATGTCCTTCCTATTAACTTGCTGTGAAAACAGGCTGAGCCAGACTAGATAAGCTATCACTGTGTAACACAAAATTGTTATTGTCCCCAATCCACAATGCAGACTGAAATAAGGTCAAGTGGAAGAATTCCTCCCTGAACTCTTTCTTCTCGATAAAACCTTGGTAGCTCCCACAACTAACTTTATAGCTTCAAAAGAAGAAAAGTGCTAGCAAGCCCTAATTCCCTCCTCCTGGTCTTGGGGTTTTCTGCATCTTCCAAAAGCCCCAATTTCTCTGAGCTCTTGTGGTCCCATTATGAAGAATACAGACAACACTTTTAAGTCTAGTTCTACATATTACCTGGTAAGTGCATCTTATTGATAGCTGAATCTGATACCCAAACACAAACTTTCACACTTGCTTCTCTCCTCTGTCCCCCAACACATTTGCGCTTTGGTGAGAAGAGGCGAAATCTTTTTCCTGGTAGCATGTAACACAATATGATTCCAAACACTTCATCTTTCTTTCAGCCCCTCAGATGACTCATTTGCCTTGTTCTCTCCAACCACAGGACTCTTGTATTTGGGGCTCCCTTTTACTGGAAGATGCACCCCTCTTTTCTACAATTTGTTCTGTGAAAATGGGCTAATATTAATGCCTAGATCATAAAGTTGTTGTGAGGAAGAATCAAGGTAGTAAGATCATTGAGATCATGCATATAAGGCACGTAAAACAGCACCTGACACATAGTAAGAGCTCAATAAGTGTTGTCATCATTATTAATGATTACTTCCAAATTACCCTTCAGATCTGTAATCAATATCACTTGCTCCAGGGAGATTCTGTGTTCCCCCAAATGAGACTGAGTGCCCCAATCATGGCATTCATGTGTCTGGGTAACTTCCCTTCATAGCGCTAACTACAATCCCTATGATTCAAATACCATTAACCCTTGAACAGTGCGGGGGGTTAGAGGTGCCAATCCTCTGTGCGGTTGAAAATCCAAGTACAGCTTGTGGTCCACACTCCAGTATCCACAGTTCCTCCATATCTGCACTTCTGAATCCTCGGATTCAACCAGCCACAGACCATGTAGTACTGTAGTATCTTTAAAAATCTGCATGTAAGTGGACCATGCAGTTCAAAGCTGGGTTGTTCTAGGGTCAACTGTCATCATAAAATAATGTATGTGTCCCTAAATAGGCAAAAAAGAAAAAGTGAGGATTTGAGCAGCAAGTGAATTTGTTGTTGACCACCATTGTATTCCTAGTTTCTTGGAAACTGTTTCACACTTAGTGCTCAAAATACATGTTAAATGAAAAGATGAACAGACAACCTCACCTCCTCTGTGGCACAGTAATCACCATCCCTTTCCATACCTTTTTTTTTTTCATGTTCATTACTTCAAGAACACTAAAGGTAAATATTTGAGGAAACTGATGCATCAAGAAGCCACATGACCAGAGACTCCAGTTCCCAGAGTCACAAGTGGGCCAGAACACAAGTATCCTTATTTCCAACCACATAATATCCTGGGTCTCGGCAGAAAATGGCAGAAGGTCTCTGTTATGGACTCAATGTCTGTGTCCTCCCAAAATTCATATTTTGAAGTCCTAACCCTCTGTGTGATGCTATTTGGAGATGGGGACTTTGGAGGTAATGAGATTTAGATGAGATCCTGAGGGTGGGGTCCTTATGATGGGATTAGTGCTCTTGCAAGAAGAGAACAGAGAGCTTGCTCTCTTTATCTCTGCCATGTGAGGCACATCGAGAAAGCAGTCACCTGCAATACGGGAAGGGAACTCTCACCAGAACCCAACCTTGGTGGAACCCTGATCTTGGACTTCCCAGCCTCCAGAGATGTAAGAAATAAATTTCTGTTGTTTAAGCCACCTAGTCTACGGTGTTTTGCTACAGCAGCCGGAGCAGACTAATACAGTCTCCTATGGCGGGCAGGAGTGGAGGTGGGGGATACTCTGCTATACTCATGAGGCCTCGAGTCTTATTTATATAGTTTTGTATGCAATTGTTAACACCAACTGTTAAAACATAGTTCTGAGACAGCGTGTGGAGAAAATGCTTTATGTTTACCACACTATTTCCTGGACACACGGAAAGGCTACATTTCTCAGCCTCCCCTGTACTTAGACTGGGGTCCTATGACTGCGTTCTGGCCAGTAGAATTGCAGGCAGCAATGACATAAGCCATTCCCAGGCCTGACCCATAGGTATCCCATGTGCAATCCTCCAACACTTGGAGGCCACAAGGGCTACCTGTCGCTCACAAGGCTTCACATAAGTGAGAAATTTTGATTTTATTAAGTTCCTGATAGTTCAGGACTAACTTGTTACTGCTGCACATCCTAGTAGTAACCTGACTAATACAAAGAGGCAGAGTGGCACACTGGGAAATGAAATGAAGAAAACAAGAGTTTGAAGCCCAACTCTGTCATCAGCTTATGAGGTGACATTGGAAATTCACCTGTCTGGCTCTGAATTTTCTCATCCGTATTACTCAAACATGAACAGATCACCATGGATGGCTCTTGATTTTGCATATTACCTGGAAGCTGAACTCATACTTCATTATATTACTCTCTCCCACACACATTACACAGCTCCAAAAGCAATGGTAAACCACACTGTTTTACTGAAGAATTTTTTGGGTGATAACAAAATGGATTATATCTAGAGTGACCATATGTGTTAGGGTTTGGCTAGGACAGTGCCCATTTAGACCTACTGTCCCAGTGTAATTCAGTGTAATTACTAATAGAAGAGCCCCCTTTGCCTCTTAGGCATCCTGGTTTAAACAATACATTACAGAATAAGCTGGTTATATCACACACGACATATAGCAACTCTTACCAGACATCTTTCAGTTCATACTTTTATTGTCCGTTCACCTTGAGACTCCACCATCCCCCCCCAACATGTTCCCTGGAGTCCTTTACTGGATCCTCTGTCCCCAGCTCAGTAGCTAAGAGGGAGCTCAGGGAAATATGCCAACTCGTACCTCCTCATCATTGCTTCAAACTAGCCAAGCTTCAAACTCCACCCTTACTGCAAGGGAAACAGATAGTTGTAGACTTCATGGTGATCTTCAGAAACAAAAGCAATTTGGGGAGTTCGAGTAGAGGTTTAACAAAATGCCTTTGCTTTCTCCACAGGAAAGTGACTATGCATTAACCTCAAAGCACTATTCCCTGGCAACGGTGGAATGACACAGTGAACGGGGAAAATGATCTTTAATTGATAAACTGCCTTTAGACTGGGAAACCGTGAATGAGCTATGAATACCTGGTAGAAAGCCATAGATTTGGGCTTCTCACCGTGTGGGACCTAGAAGCTATGAAAAGAGATACTGGTTCCACTGGAGCTTGGGGCTTTTAAACCAGAGTGGCCCCTATGCCCAAGTGCATAGTCTCATTACAAGGACAACACCTGTGTTGCTGGGGACAGGGAGGAAACAGCTCTTGGACTGCCATGAAGAGACACACTTGGTGCCGCCTCTTGGTCTGCTGTATCTCCTCTGCTGTGCTCTAGGTGAGGCAGATCTCTGTGGTTGTGTAGGTTTGGTTATGCATCCTTGCTATTCGAAGTATGGCCCTTGGAGAGACAGCACCAGCATTATCCAGAACTTTTAAGAAATGCAGTCAGCACCAGCCCAGACCTACTGAATTAGAATGGACATTTTAACAAGATCTTCAGGCAATTCCTACGCATAATTAAAGTTCGAGAGGCAGTGGTATAGATGAACCCAGGACCAGAACCGGTCGTCACATAGAATGGTCATAACTGTGGGCACCAGCCAATTTCTGCCACTCTTAAGAAGCTCTCATTTCCAGATCAAATCAATATCCGTGCATATTTTCCCCTTGTTTCTACTTTTTACTTGTAATTCTTTAATCACAACATTATGATGTTCTCCAGAGAACTCTATAAGAGTGATGAGGTCCTCTTATTTTAACCTACAATTAATCAATTAGCCCTTAATCCCAATGCAGCAGGGGCTACAACTTCTACAGTGTTTTTAACGTATTAACATTTGAGCTTTATTTCCTCTCCCCAAAAATACTTATCAAGGTCTATCACATCAATGCAAGAAAAAGAGGAAAGAAAGGCAAAGCCATATGGCCTCAGGGGTGGCGTTTCCCCTGGTCCCATGAAGTCCAGGAGAGCTGGGCCAGTTTTTCAGCCTGGATGCACCAAGGGGCATTCACAGGGAAACCAAAGGCAGGACCTCACGAGAGGAGCTTGCCACCAAGAGCACCTTGCCAAGCCACGCCTGGGTTCGAGTCCTCTAAGGCGGCGGAGTGGGGGTGGGAATCATCTTCTAAGGTTTTGCCAAACTGGCAGATGAGCCGTTTATACTGATACCTTATGCTTTCTCAGTTCCCATAGAAGATTTTCAGCCTGTCCAGCTATTTGTCAGCTACGCCTATATTTTCCAACCTGAGGACAGAATGGGATACCCCAGAAAGAAACTTTAAGACCAAGAAAAAAGGGCACACAGCCTGTGTCAACCACTCTGTGTGCTGATTCCAGAGGGAGAAACTTAATTTTATTTCTTATATATTCCACATTCCCTGGAAAGAGGTAGTGAAAGATAGTACATGATATACAGACAAGGAAATAGCAGATTTCCTATGACCTATAGGAAACTACATATATTTAAAAAGAAAACAACTGTATAATATAGATTTAGTATGATCCCAAGTACTACTTGCCGTCTCCCCTATGGATACGGATTATGGGTTGCTTCTAGTATCTTCTATACAAAAAGCAATACATATTCATTATAAACAATTTGAGACAAACAAAAAAACACATAACATGAAAATAAAAGAGAAAAATATACTTGGTAAAATTGCAGCTCAGAAGTTATTAAACCAAGGAGGGCACAAGGACAAATGAGGAAAGAAAGGGAAAGAGCTGGGGAGGAGAGAAAGAGGAAGAAAGGAAAGGGAGAATAGACATCTTTTGTGATTTGAGCAGGGAAAATGGAGGAAGAGTTCTGTTGCCTGGATACGCACCCAGTGGCGTATTTAGCTAGACTGGCATCTAACACTTCAAGTCAGCAGAAGAATAGGGCAGATCTTTTCATCGAATGCAAACCAATTGCCCGCTATGTACCAGGAGGTGTTCTAAGGTGTTTTATTTTATTTTATTTTTTCTTTATTTTTGGCTGCGTTGGGTCTTCGTTGCTGCACGCAGGCTTTCTCTAGTTGTGGCGAGCGGGGGTTTCTCTTGTTGCGGAGCACAGTCCCTAGAGCGCAAGCTCAGTAGTTGTGGCGCACAGGCTTAGCTGCTCCACGGCATGTGGGATCTTCCCAGACCAGGGATCGAACCCGTGTCCCCTGCACTGACAGGCGGCTTCTTAACCACTGTGCCACCAGGGAAGTCCCTCTAAGGTGTTTTAAACACAATATCAATCTTTTAACCACCCTAAAAGTGACAATGATTGTTGTCACATTACCAATAAAAACAACTGAGACTTGGGGTGACTAAGTAGACCCCCCTCTCAAAGGTTACAAGCGTCTTACTGCGAGTGCTCAACAAATGTTTGTTTTGAGTAGAAGGAAGGGAAAGGGGATTTGAAGTCGGGTCTGTGTTTCCAGGACACTTCTCTGAACCTTCTCCAAACACCTACACTCCTCCATAACTTCACTGGGGATGCATTTCCCAGAGAAGTGCTCCACTACCTGTTCTCCCATTTTTCACACCGTTAGTGTCTCCCTCTGTTGATTATGCCCTGTGCAAGCACTCACATTTTGGCATTTTTCCATCTGCCAATACCCCCTTTCTTTGCACAGCTGAAAATTTGATGTTAAGAAGGCAAGGTTAGGTTGGGACTCCTTTGTTCTTCCCAGTAAAAATAATAGCCACGAAAAATGAATTGGTGCATTCTGTTGTGGTTCACATGTTTTCTCCTTTGCCTGGCCCTTTGCAACTGAAAATATGCAGCATTGCACAGCTAAAGCACCTGTTCAATTTGAATTGTTTACTCCAGGGATAAATAGATTTTTACTTCAAAACCAAGACCCATCAAGCTTCAAATTTCGTAGAACTAGAAAAAAAGAAAAGTTAGCCCACTTTAAAGAGAAAAGAAAAGGTCACTTCCTGATTTTGCTAACATCAGGAAACAACACTTTAGGACATGTTTCAGTGTCAACCTCCACCTCCAGTGAAATCCGAAAATCTAACACAATCAGAGAATAGAGGCTGGACTTTACATGACCTGTGTCAGAATGCCAGATCCAAGCCTAAGTTTCCTTATCTGCCAAATGGGAATAACAGCATTTATGGGATAACAGTAAAAATTAAGTGAGATTATTAATGTAATGTGAATGGCGTACAATATGAGCTCATTAAATGTAGGTGGTGGTTGTAATTATAAAATAATTATTATTACTCTCGTCATTATTGACTGGGGTATAAGTATGCTATGAAACCCTGCAGAGAAAAGAGGGATATATTTCTTACTGGAAGCTGAGGGTGGAAGCTCAGAGAAGAGACAACATTTGAACAGCAGCTTAAAAAAAAAAAAAAAAAGGAAGAAAAACCTGCTGGAGCAGGAGAATTGCTGGAGCAAGGTAGGGCATTTGATGTTGCAGTGAGGATGTTGCCTGCACAGAAACGGATTCTGGGGAAGGGTTAGCAGGTCAGAGGAACAGCATAAACTGCACCTGGAGTGGGGGGAAGGTTTAAGTGGGATCAGAGGCTGAAAATGAAGCCTCAGGAAACGCCTGGGAAGTCTTGCAAGGAAACACAACCAGGGCTCCACAGGCAAGGAGAGATGCTAAAAGATTTTACACTGGAAAAGAAAGAGAGTGAAACGACCTAGTAGAGTTTGGGTGGATTTTTACTCATTAAACTAATGTAGATGTCAAAGAGGTCACCTCAAGGAAGTCCCCTAGAGAGTGACAGGAGACCTCGAGTCTTCCCACTGTGCACATATAACACCCTGAATCATCTGTTATTAATATCAATCATGTTATAATTACTTATTTAATTGCCCATCTCACTCACCCGATTATAAGCTTCATGAAGGCAGGGATGACATCTGCCGTGTTCATTGTTATATTGACAGGGCCCGGCACACAGTAAGCTCCCAAACACCCAATGGGTGATGTAGAACACATCATCCTATATGTTCCCGTATCTTTTTTTATTGATATGGAAGGACCTTTCCTCAGCTTTGCAAAAAGTGCAAACTCACCTCTCTTTTTTGAATAACAATTGAGTTCTTAAGGACCATCTAACTTAAGAATTTTCTAGTCCTTCAACTCTACTGTAAGACCCTAGAGGCTAGGAAAGTGATGCTTTTTTTTTTCTTGAATCTCTCACTTCCTTAGTATTTATTTATCATTAGTTCTGCTTCATTGAAAATCATAAAACAACATTTCTTTTTAAATATTCCAGTATTTTCACTTGTTAAAATGGCTTTTATCCTAAGTCATTGCAATGTCATAATTTAAATTCATAGATTACATTCATTTGTCACTTGAGAACATGTTATACAGATCTTCCTCGACCTAGGATGGAATTATGTTCTGATAAACCCACTGTAAATTGAAAGTACTTTTTATAATTTAAAAGTTGAAAATGTATTTAAAACACCTAACCTCCAGAACATCATAGATTAGCTTAGCTTACCTTAAATGTGCTCAGAACTCTTACATTAGCTTAAATCTGGGCTAAATCATCTAACACAAAGCCCATTTTATAATAAATGCTGAATATCTCATGTGTGTATTGAAAACTACACTGTAAGTGAAAAACAGACTGTTGTATGTGTACAGAATGGTTGTTTCCCCTCGTGTGATCTCGTGGCTGACTGGGGGCTGCAGCTGCCGCTGCCCAGCATCAGGAGAAAGTATCATACCCATATTGCCAGCCAAGGAAAAGATCAAAATTCAAAACTCTAAGCGAGCTTTCTCCTAAATTCATATTACTTTCACAGCATCGTCAAGTCGAAAAATTGTAAGTTGAACTATCTTAAGTCAGAGACTGTATATTTCAAAGCACCTATACAAGCAACAAAGGGTCTGTTTCTCTGTTTGAACTCATCTGCTTTTTACCATCAAAGAGTTATGCAACCCAATGTGTTTTCTTTCTTCTTTGCCCTGGTTACCAGGAAACTCAGGGGTATTGTGCTCATCAGCCAGGGTTCCTAATTCATGCACTTTACACTCTACCTTTATAGTTTGGCTCCTACCTTTTGCCTTGTTTTAATGGCTTCAGTTCTTATACATCTGTGCATTTATTTTAAGTTGTCTCAAAACCTTTCTAAAGTAGGCAGGAGTAACATGTGTGTATTCATGTATATATTCATATATATATGTTTACTACATATTATTTATAAACACACACATATATCCAATACTAAAAGTATACCTATCTATGTATTTCCCAGATGTTTTCTGCCATACCTCACTCTCAGTTCTCATGAAAGCATGACTTAATAATGTAACCATAAGTGAAGATTTTATAGAAGAGTCTTAGGAAACGCATTTCTGTTCCTTTCTCCAGATCCCTTCTTTGGTTATTCTGCTTTGAGTTTAATACACTAAACCAGGGATCAGCAAACTTTTCCAGTAAAGGAGTAGATAGTAATTTTTAGACTATGGGTCATGATGTCTCTGTTGCAACTACTTAACTCTGCCATTATAATGCAAACAGAGTCATAGACGTGCATAAACAAATGTGCACGACTGTGTTTTGATAAAACCGTATTTATTAAAATAGGTGGTGGGTTGGATTTGGCCGGTGACCACAATTTGCTGACCCTGCCCTAAGCCTTCCTCTACTATATCTGTCGTCACTGGACCGTCTCAGGGAAGTGCCACTCTGGCCAACTCCAGTGTCCAGTCTCTCCAAGTTAGTTAGCCTCAGCGAAGCAAAGGCCTCTCCAGTTAATGGAACGGGCCCTCCCTCCTCAATAGGCAGTTTCATTGCAAGTTGTATTGCTTGAAGATACCCCGGGGGAGTTTGTCCTCTCACATACACCAATAGTTTTTTAAAAGATTTCTTGCTACTACATGCAGTGATCACCGCAAGAGAACTTTAGGTAAATACGACAAATATATCTCCATCTGCATAAGCAACAGTATTTTTGCAGCCTACAGCCACATTTGAGGTTAGAAAGAGGGCTCAATCCAGGGATTAAAAAACAAAAAAAAGGAGTCCTCATGCCAATACTCTCCTCTTCATGAGCCTTAGTTTTCTCACCTGCACAATAGGGGGTAGAATTTCACCTGCACAAAGGCCAGAGTCTGGACCAGATGATCCCTTATAGGTTCTTTCTGGAAGCTGGACAGGTTATTTTCCTAAACCAATGATTTCCAAATGGTTTCAGGAATCAGAATTCCCTTGGGTGCTCTTTAAAACACAGATTACTAAACCCCAACCTGAGTTTCTGATTCAGTAGTTCTAGGGTGGAGCCCAAGAATTTTTGCAGTGCCACCAAGTTCTGCTATTGCTGGTTCAGGGACCATGCTTTGGGAACAACTAGTCTGTCTACATGATAGAGATCTCACAGTCCCTCTTATGGGGAAGCGATGGCAGGGGAGAAGGGTCCTACAGCTGGTTCCTCTTCATATTTTCAAAATGGGGTTCCTTCTTGAAGGGATGAGAGATTAGTTCTGTTTGCCCGCTGAGTCTCAGGTGCTGCAGCGACACCTCAGCAACTGATTACAGGCTGAAAGGAGGCTGGTGGTGACTCTCCTGGAGTCATGGTGGAACGTAAAAGGCAATGGGTGAGCCATCCGGAGAAGGACAGGGAAAGGGGGGGGTCCACTGAGAAGTGACCGATATGCCATCACACAATTCCTTTGTATAAGCCAACCCTCTAGAACTTTCTCTTTCCATAAACATAAAATCAACACAATCATCAACTGCAGATTGACCATATGTAGGCCCAGCACCAAGTAATGCAAGGACTCAAAAGACTGGAAAAGTGCAGACCGCCCTCAGGAACTCTTAATCTTATGCGGAAGGCAAAGTTCACAACAGGTGTCAAGACAAGTAGATGATGAGATGCAATGTTATGTGGCATGAAGGCAGAGGGCTCTGGAGAGAGGCTGCTGGTGGACTTGAGAGGTCCAGGCAGGCTTTCCTAGAGGATGGAGCCAGGCTGGCAGGGGCCTCGAGGAACAGGGAGGATCTGAGGCGGTGGGAGAGTGAGGAGAACGTGGCAAGAAGCCAGGGTGTGCCTAGGATACTAGCAGAGAGGGCATGAGAATGAGCACAGGGTCTTCTAAGTATGTCTCTACCCCTCCCCAAGGAACCTCCCTCAAGTCATTTCCATTCCTTTGTCTCTGTTTCCTGATTTGAGGATTGAGGGCTTTGAGCTAAATCACAAGTTTCCAAATTGTGTTCCATCCCAGGTTATTAAACGATAAATGAACAGTCTGTGCTCAGCCCTTCTCCTCATCCTGCTTCTGCTTCAACCAGAGAACTCCACTTTCCTGCGCTGTTACACTCACTGTACAGTTTCACTTCCAGAAAGGATTTGAAAATCACTGAGCAAGAAACTCTGGAAAAGCTCTTTCCATTTGTACACTGGTTGGCTGGAGAGAGAGGAGAAAGAAGCCAGTTAGCACAAGGGATGGGACCACTCGGTGGGCCAGGCTAGCTTCTGGCACAGCTTGACAGCAGAGAGGAGTTTAGACCAATGGAGGTGAGAATTAGGAAACCATTGATGGTTCATGAGTGGAGGAGTGCCACAGGGAGAGGAGTGAAATTGGGCCCACAAGCAGCCAGGGAAGCAAACTGCTCTGAAAATCTCAACTGCTCAGAAGGTTCTGAGTGAAAAAAAACAAAAGGGTGATTTTTTTCCCCCTTGTCAGCCTTCCCTCCCAGGACATTGTACTGTATGCAAAATGTGTAACTGTAAGACAAACATTTTTTTCCACTGCCCTTCTGAGCCCCACGGGCCTTCAGGAAGACCTGCACTTCAAGCAAAGCCTTTTTATTTTTCAACACCCACAGCTTCCATTCAACAATCAGAAGTTTTCCACTTTCATCAAAGAGACTGCAGAGAAAGGTCGAGGGGGCAGTCTGTTCTCAGCAGCTCTGGGAAGGTTACAGAGCCCCCTGCTACCCACTCACTGCTCATGCCCACCACAGGACACAGTCTTCTCCCCGAATCAGCCGGGTGCATACCCCACAAAACACTGGCTTGCTTCATTCCCACCTCCGTTACAGATCAAATGAATGCGTGCACCTACTTCTTCCAAAACCAAGTCCAATGTGGGATCAAGGGGACCTCAGCTTCTTTGACTATAAAATGGGTACACTTTATACCACTCTATTTAGCACCCCCAAAAATTTACCTCTTGATGGCTCTTCCATCTCCAGAATCTATCATTTTATGGATTCACTTGGAAGGAATATCCAGACCAATTCCTAGAGTGACCCAACTTAGGTGACGGTCAGCAGTGGGATCTCTGCAAAGGTGGCAGTGGTAATAATCCAAGCTTGGCTTTGGACACAGGACCTTTCCTTGGGGGGATCTGGGATTTCTGCTTGCTCTCAGAGATATACGGCAGCCAAAAAGTGAGCAGAAAGGGGAGGGGTGCTACCAAGACCCGGGTACTTCCAAATGAAGTTTTCAAAGAGCTACATCCGGAGGCACCAATTATGCAGTGATTCACTTTTTAAATGGTATTTTGAAATGGAGATCATTAGTAACCACAGATGTGACGCAGCTCTGCCCCCCAGAGAATCTATCTACTCTGTCTAAATTCCAGACTATTTGGAACGTTGAACCAGAATGGTCCAATACCATCTGCCAAGTCTATTCCCGTTCATGAAGTACTCTTGTATCACTATCTCATTTGATCTTCATGGTGGCTGTCAATGCAGATGGGGAAAAGAGAGGGGCATAAGGATTTGTACAAGGACCCAAGACCATTATGTGGTTGGGCTGAGACAAGACCTCAGGTTTTCAGCCTTCAAGTGCAATGACAGTTGAAGGGGCCAGACGAGTATAGCTATGCACCCAAGTTATCTTGCAACTTTGACTGAGGCAGTGTTCATCCTCTCTGATCCTCAATTTTCCCACCTGTAAAAAAGAAATATTAGCTGCCTCAGAGGGCAGAGGTGAGGGTGAAGTGAGGCATTGTGTAAATCTCCTAGCACTGCGCCTGAGACAGAAGAGGTTCAAGTGTAGTGGTCACATACACACACACCACACAGCACACACAACACACAACACACACATAGGCACACATCATGCACCACGCGTCACGGAGGCACACCACACATGCACAGCATACACGTATCACACACCCACCGTCCACAGGCAACACGCGCACACACCATACAGAACACACACCCCCCCTGCGTTCTGCCCCATACCGCTTCCCCACACCCACCCTCACTGCCAATTCCTTCCCCTTTTTCTGAGTTTTATGGCAGGCCCAAGTTTATATGCAAATTTAACAGATCCCAGTACACTCTGCAGGAATTTTTGTTCAGAAGATCAGTGTTTCCAGATTCCTGCTCTCAAACAGTATCTTTGAACCTGTCACCAAATTTCATACTGCCATGAGCTTATCTCCCTTTGGCTCAATCTCCACATTTGTGGGCCCTTCGTTCCCAGATATCTGGTAGTATTTCCAGCTTTTAGCAGGAGCCAATATTATCAACCCTTTTGAGTCATTCTACCACAGTCCAAGAAATCCAGCCTCCCCGAGGCCCAGCAAAGAGACATTTTTCTGATGAGGACTTCTGAGCCACAGGCCTTGCTAAAGAGAATGTGCAGCTTCTCAAGCCGGAAGGCGTTTTGTGGCTGAGTGTGATTGAAACAGAAGTTGCTTTGTGCGCGCGCGCACACACACACACACACACACACACACACACACACACACACACACACTTACACAGCAGAGTAGGGAAACCGTCATTTTCCTACTCACCCTCTGACATCAGCCACCTTCTCTGTAGCTACAGTTTCTCTTCACTCACATTAATCCCTGGCAATGAAAAATGAACCTCTCCCCCACCCGCGCTGCTGCCTTTCGCCTCACGCCCCCAGAGAAGCATTTCTTCGTGAGGCAGACGGTGAAGGTTTTTTTCCAAGTCACATGATCCGGGATGCAGGGGGAGAATCCTTCTTGGAACAGAGATGGGCCCAGAACCGAATCAGATGAGGAGAGATAAGGTGTGATGTGGGGAAGACTATATAAGAATGGACCCAGGGCTGCAGCAAGCACTCAACCCACTGGCCCCTTCTCAAGACCCAGCCATGCATGTGCCCGCAGGCTCCGTCACCAGCCACTTGGGAACCACTAGCCGCGGTTATTTCTATTTCACCACGGCCTCACTGGCTCTGTGTCTCCTCTTTGCGGTGGCAACCATTATGGTGTTGGTAGTTCAGAAGACGGTAAGTGAACTTCTCTTTCTTTGCCTTTGCTTTCTGATTTATGTTCAGTTTTCTCCAGAGAGAGAGAGACTTGTAAATGAACTTAAAAAAGAACCTGTATCATGCAGAGAAAGGGAGCAAAGAAATGGGAACTTAACTCTGTCAAATAGTTTGGCTTTTTGAGAGAAAATTTTGTTGAGCCATCATCTCCAAACTTTCCAGACTCACAGGCGCCAAAAGAAGGGCGAGGAGCTCTTAGCCTTGAGAAATTAATATTTAAATGTTGCTGAGCCAGAGCAACATTCCTATCAAGGAAGGAAGTGAGAAGGAAACTTGGTAACACATTTGTACAACTTGGTATCATGTCTTCGATGCCTTCAGACCAGATTACAAGGTTCTATATCCTCTGTCCAAATGTTCCTGAGACTTCGGAGGCCTCATCCAATGCTAAGAGCTTTTTTTAACCTGGAGCTAAGTTTCAGAGGCCAAAGTCTATAAGAGAAAGAGGCAAGAGAGAAGATCAGGGCTTCTTAGAGCTTGGGCATTTCAGCGTTAAAGCTCACAAGACAGACTGAACGCTTCCTCCTGAGCCACTGCTTTGAAGAGCTTAGCTCTTCCACAAAAACATAAAAAGCACAGAGGCAGAACCTAGAGATGTTTTTCACACCTGTTGCCTTGAGACTGCTCAGAATTCTAAAACTACAAGCAATTATGGGTACACACTGTGAGGTCAAACGGTCTCAGGAAATTCACCTTTTTTTGAAGTAAATGGTAAGATTTATTGTGAAAACAGAAGAGATGAAGGCGGAAGCTTCTTCATATTTTAGGAAATTGGTGTTTACAGAGAATCCACCAGCATGTATTTTATAGAAAATACTGTACTGATAGTATATATTGCTCATGAATTTTTTTTTTTTTTTTTTTTTTTTTAAAACCATGATGTACTTTTTTTTTTTTTTTTTTTAAAGGATTTTCTTATTTATTTATTTATTTATTTATTTATTTATTTTTGGCTGTGCTGGGTCCTCGGTTCGTGCGAGGGCTTTCTCCAGTTGCGGCAAGCGGGGGCCACTCTTCATCGCGGTGCGGGGACCGCTCTTCATCGCGGTGCGCGGGCCTTTCTCTATCGCGGCCCCTCCCGTCGCGGGGCACAGGCTCCAGACGCGCAGGCTCAGCAATTGTGGCTCACGGGCCCAGCTGCTCCGCGGCATGTGGGATCTTCCCAGACCAGGGCTCGAACCCGTGTCCCCTGCATTAGCAGGCAGATTCCCAACCACTGCGCCACCAGGGAAGCCCCTGCTCATGAATTTTTTAATGAAATAATTTTGATAGTTTAAGAACTGTACCCCCCCCAACCTGCCACAGTAAGTACATTTTTATTTATTTCTTCAAAGCTCCCATTTTTTATGGTATTATCATCCTGCAGAATTTGTTCTGGTTTCCTTTAGTTGTCTTAGGTTGAATGATCTTTAACTTATTGATTGCTAAAAAGAACCAGGCTTTAAAAGGCTTTGGTATCTGTTTCTCAAGCGTCATCAAGTTTTGAAATTTAAATGAAACTTTGAGGCTCATATCTCCATAAAAGTGAAAGAAAACAGAATTGCTAGCATTTGAGATTTAGATTGTAGAATTTATGAAAGTCATCATTTAATGGGCTCATCTACATCTACTAGGAATAATACTCTTGAAAACATTCTAGGACACTTTTTTTTTCTGTAGAGGCTCTATAATTTCTATAATTCTAATCTGAAGTAAACCAGAGGTGTATCATTTTATAGCAAGAGCCAAAGCAAAGAAATTAAAGTGGTCTTTGAAAAGTTCTGTAGTTAAAGGTTGCAGCTAGAACTGCTATGAGACAGAGAGAGAGACAAGGAAGGAAGGAAGGAAGGAAGGGAGGAAGGAAGGAAGAAGGGAGGAAGGAAGGAAGGAAGGAAGGAAGGAAGGAAAAGAGAAAGAGATGATGGGGGTGTAAGGTGTGGTGGTAACATATAAAGCTAGAGAGAGCTCCAGAATGGTCCTTATTCAAATCCCACTTTTGTTTGAACTGATTCTTTCCATGAAGGAACTAGAGTGGAACTTTCGCCCTCATTTTTGTAAATGTGGGAAATGAGGAACAGAAAGGGGACAGGGCTTGACCTAAGTCGTCCTGAGAAAGTGGTAAAGACTGCTTGACTATTTAATCAGGACACCATTCCCTTTGATGATACAGCCAGCCACAGAAGCACTAAGAAACTCTGTTCCTGCTCTTCTCTTGGGAGCGCTATCTTCTCGGCATCCATCTCCCTGACTTACCCTCACGTTGGGATATGAAAAGATTCACTTTAAAGCCTGATTGTAGGGTTTGGTGTACTGTGATTTGTTAGCCGGAGAAATACCAGTTACTTGCTTAAAAGAACTGCAACGTTAAAAGTTAAGTGTTTCACACATACCATTTCCAATAATTTGTTCAGATATTAACTGTTAGAAGAGCTAAGAGAGAGTTATCCCCTTGAGCTTGAGTTATCAGGAAAGGCTTCCTACAGGAGGAGGGAATGCAGGCTGGCTTTAGGACAGGTACAAATGACAGTGAAGAGACAAATGAAGAGACTCTAACAGGACTTCTGATAAAGAAGTCAATGGGAGATAACCAAGGACCTTAAACTCATATCCCAATTATTAAAAATGGAATGGATTGGTGGCCACATAGCACTCTACTGTGAGGGTGGATAGGGGCAGGGGTGAGGACCATACGAATGGTTCTATTGGCCTAAGAAGTCACAGTTCTAAATAAAAAGGCACATGCACAGACAAAATTTAAAACGAGCTTAACTCATAATATATAATAAGCGATGGAACGTAGGCACATAGGGCTACCATGAGACCACAAGTTAAGGAGACAGAACATTTTCCCAGGCAGATCTAAGAAAAACTTCACTGGAGATTGAAATTTCAGTTTGGCTTGAGAAATGTGCACAATTTCAAATGGGTGAAGGGAGAATAGAGGAGAGAGCTTTCCTGGCCAGTGGAACAGTGTGAGAAAAGTGATGGAGAAGAAAAGTGAAGGGCATGTAGGAAAATCAACAAAGATCACCTTGAGATTTGGTTCAAGGCCAAATAACTCCAAGGCCAAATTCCTTGGGGGAGGCAAAGAAAGAACTTAGGTTTCAACCTCAAATATTTATTGAGCATCTGCTCTGTACAGGACATTGTTCTAAGTAATGGGTATAGAGCCTTGATCAAAGCCAACAAAATCCCTGCTTTCATGTTACTTATGGAACTTATTGCCTACTGATGTCTTAAGTCTCTGTGGTGGCTGTATTTTATTTACCTTTAAACTATTATATTTAAAATATTATATTCTTGTGGTTTAAGAAAAGTAAATAGTAAACAAGGGAAAAGAAAGAAAAGTAGAAATCTCTCACACTCTCCCCACCCAACCACCAATCCCTCTTCCCTGAGATAATGACCATTAACAGATTCTTCCATGTCCTTCCAAAAATCTATGCTTCTACAAATATACAGTATACACATGCCATTATAGTAAACTCAGAAATTTGCACCTTGCTTTATTGACTTGACAGTATATCTTGGAGATCCTTCCATGCCAACACATGGAAGTCCATCTCATTCTTTTGAAGAGTCCCATAGTATTTTACTGTACTTCATATTTCATCTGTGCCTAGTGAAGGACACTCAGGTTTTCCTCTAGAAGTTTTGCCCACTGTGCACATCTACAAGTATATCTGTGGGACAAATTCCTAGTGGTGGTAATATAATGTGTTTTTCATTTCTATAAATAATGCAAATCAGCTTCCAAAGAGATTGTACCAATATACTACTCTTGAGGAAGTAGAAGTCCTACCAACAAAGAGACAGATCTTCATGGGAAAGACAGAAAATTGATTTCTTACTGAGTAAGCACAACAGAGTACATGCATATGTGTCAGGATGAAATTTCACACAATTCATACAGCAAAGAAAGAAAAACAACAAAAAAAGAAAAATAATAAAATTTCTCATATCTCCTCCAGAGACAAAGGGTTATATATAGATTATATATAGGCTACAAGGTTGACACCAGAAGTGTTTACAGTTCAAGTGGCTCTGAGGTCTTCAATCTTAGAGACATCTCTGTTACAAACCAGGAGCCTGGAATTATCCAACCCCTAGAGAGATCCATTTACAGTCCACAAGTTTAGAGCAAGGGCTCATTATGTCCTCTAGAAAGAAGAGAAAGCAGCTGCCTTCTTTCCCTTTATCAGCAAAGAAAATTCTTTTTTAAAAAAAATTTATCCTTACAATACCACTCCTACTTCCCCACCAAGAGTGGAGTATAGGGGTGGTGACTGGTGGTCATGGTGGTAAGGTTTTTTGGTTTGCTTTTCAGCCCAGTAAAATATAGGGGAGAATTGAAATGCCCTGTGATTCTTCTCTCTACCCAAGTTACTCTCTCCAATGCATTCAATTTATCTATCCAAAAAAGTTCACTGAAAATCTTCTCCAGGGAAAGCCCTATGCTGGGCCGTGAGGGAAGGACCCAAGTAGGTAAAGCAGGACGCTTTTTTCCGAGAATCTCTAAGTTGGAGAAATGAGGCCCAAACACTCAAGAGATTGAATTTGGGGCAGAATGGTACTGAATGCCATACCAGAGGAGAGGAAGACAATTTCTGCTTGGGATGAGGGAAGGCTTTGCAGAAGAGCTTAGAAGGGAAGCTGAGCCTCCTCCAAGAATTAGTAGGATCACGTCTTATGCCCAAAGTTTTATTTTGATAAACTTTAAACCTACAGAAAAATAGAATGGTAAACACCCATATAACCTTTCACCTAAATTCATTGTGTTAGTATTTTGCCATATTTCTGCTCTTTCTATATATATGTAAGTAAGTTGCAGATAGTGTGACCTTTCACCTGCATGTATTTCAGCACCCATTTCCTACTTACTGCAGTGCCATTATCATAGCCAAGAGAGTTAATGTTAATTTGGTAATATCACCTTATTATAATATATAGTCCATATTTTAATTTCCTCCACTTGTTCAAAAATGTCTTCTACAGCTGTTGTGCCTTGTTTTGTTTGTTGATCCAGAATCCACTCTCAGGTTATCTGTTCTAATCTAGAATGTTACTGTTTAAAAGGTGGTCCTTGGAGCTTGTTAGCAATGCCAAGCCCCATTCTAGACCTGCATTTTAATAAGGTCCCTGGTGATCTATAAACACATTAAAGTTTGAGAAGCACAGATCTAACAATCTCCTCTGCTCTTTGTTGTTTTTCACGGCATTGACTTTTTCAAAGGGTCAGTTCTGTTGTAGAATAGTTTACGTTTTGGAACTGTCTTAGTGTTTACGCGTGATTATATTCAGATAAAACATTTTTGGCAAGAATAGTACATAGGTGATGTTATATACTTCTTATTGCAGCAGGGCTAGAGGTATATGTCAGGTTGCCCCATTATTGGCAATAACGTTTAGTCACTTGATTCAGGCAGAGACCACTGGCTATCTCTTTAGTACAACACTTTGTTCTTTCTTATTAATAAGTAATCTATGGGGTAATACTTTGAACACATACCAATATCCTTCACTCCACGTTTTTGGCATTCTTTGATGATGACCCTCATCTGAGTCAGCTCATGCACTGAGGGTTGAAGAATGATAATTGCCTAATTCTATGATTCCTTTTGCGTTTATTAGCTGACATTCTTCAATGGAGAAGAGCTCTCCATTGGAAGGATGGTGGCAGGTGGAGATGGTGCCGGGCATTCCAGGTGAGGCAAGAGTGAGGAGACGCACAGCCTGGGAGAAGGCAAGCCCAAGTGTGAGGACAGGAGTTGCGGGGCCAGAACAGAGGTCAGTCCAGACTGCACAGGGGGGCAGCAGGACTTAGAGCTAGGTGGCAAGAAGCATTGATAGAGGAAGATGAGAGGATAGGAAGCCACCCTACAAACAGACTAGGAAGACTTCCTAAACCCATACATGAGCTCAGCTCCACACTCAGCCTCCAGAAGCCATTCCCCATTCCTTGGGGAAGGAAGGCCTCAGTATCCTGATTGCCTGTTGAGTAACGTCTTTAAGCCCTTGTTATTCAAAGTGTGGACCCTGGCCCAGCCGCACAGGTATCATCTGGAAGCTCATTAGAAATGCAAAACCTAAGGGCCCATCTAAGATCTACAGAATCAGAATTAGCATTTTAACAAGATCCCCAGTGGGAGAAGCACTACTTTAAGCCACTGTATTCCAAAGACCACTTTCACTAACATTACCAAAACAAAGGCTGCCAGGGAAAATTTTCTATGACCTCCATCCACTTTCTCATGGAGTCTCAGGAGGATTTCCTGCCCCAGCTTCATCCTGCCCTACCCTAGAGAGGCAACGTGGCTTGGCATTGAAGAGCATTGCCTTCCAAGTCAACACGCCAGAGTTTGAATACTTTCCTTGCTATTCACCATCTATGGGACCTTCTATAATCATTAAGTCACTTCTCTAAGTCTTAGTCAATCACTAACTCTTGGGGTAAAGATCAAATAAGATAATGCATGTAAAGCATTTAGCCCCCGAGGATTAAGCACCCTCATTAAGTGCTTAATCACGTTCACTGGAAAATAAGAGAGGCATTCCTGGCAAAGGTCTCCATGGCCCACATTACAAGATGTGAGGCCACCTGGCATATTCGAAATATTAGTTGCCTTTGGCCATTTTCCATCAGAGAGGGTATCTTTTTTCAAAGTAAATTTGGGAGCTGACTCCCCTGCTTTTCAGCCCAGATAAAATATAGGGGTGAATTGAAATGCCCTGTGATACTTTGCTCTGCAAAAAGAAATAAGACTTTCAAGGTATTGAGGCAAATTAAGCACCTCATTAGGATTAATAGGGTAACCAAAATAACTACAGTTTTCAAGTACTTGCTAACACTCTATGTATAGTATCTTATTATGTCCACAACAACCCAGCGGAGGGAAGCATTATTAGCCCTGTAATCACAGTGATTAAAGGAAATGGGAAAACAGACTCCTAGGCGGGGAAGATGGTCGGAACAGGCCATTTCACCTGGAAACAAACAGGTTAAACGTGACGTTTCCTCCCTCCACACACAGAAACATTGTTGAGGATACCCATTAGACACACAGAGTCTGGGGAAAAAAAAGAGAGAGAGAAGTACACTTAAGGAAATGTACCTGGTTGGTAACCTCGGAGATGAAGTTTCCTGAGCTACTCAATGGAGCTGAGAATGACAACTTGGGAGGGTCCATTTGCTTGTGTCTATGTCTAGCCTATGTACTATTGACCGCAAAGCCAAGTTGCTAAGCAAGGTAGTTCACGTTTCCCCAGCCAAGACCCGGATCCCCAGGCTAGGTATGGGAAAGAATTCTAAGACTGGGAGGTACCTTACTAAAGAGGAATAGATAGATGGGCAGCACTGAGCATAGCACCTAGGGTATAAAGAGTCCTCAGCAAAATTTAAGTCATCATCTCTTTACACCCTACTTCTGCACCTCCAAATACAAGGACTACTAAGGGGCGGGGGGCTGGGGAAGAATAAGCTTTTCTATCCTTGGCTTCTGAAGATAGCATCTCTCCTGGGGCATAGAAAGAGCACTGGAGAATTTCAGTCTGGGATCTGGGATTCCACTGACTTATGAGTGTCTCAGTCTCCTTGCCTGTGAAACTTAGCTTGATGGACTAAAGGATGCCTTGGTTCCCCTCTGGCCCTGATTCTCTGATCTTGTCTACCATGGGTAGCCAAGGGAAGCGCTGGAGACCTGTCCTCATCCCAGGAGCTCTTCAAGATAGGAATAGTCACACTTCTGTCTTAGATGTCATGGGTCCTGGGTGAAGGTTCAAGCAACAGGATTCTTTCCTGTACTATGAAGCTTTGTTTCTGACATCCTCCTGTCTGAAGCTAGAAGACCAGAAAGCCCTCAAATGGCAGAGACTCCCCCTGTACCCCCAACCGCCCATGTAAATTAGATCTCCTTCCAGATATTATCTCTTAAAACTTTTCTACTCAAATTGTGTTCTGTGGGCTAGGAGCACCGATGTCACCTGGGAGCTTGTCAGAAATAGACTCTCAGGCTCCACCCACACGTGCTGAATCAGCACTTGCATTTTAAGGCGCTCCCCAAGTGATTCATACACATGCTAAAGCTCAAGAAGTACTATTTTGAAACACTCTGCCTCTCTCCTGGCCGCTCTTGGCACAACTTGCAATTCTAATTAGATATTTACTTGTATATCTTAAATGACTGCTTTAATGATCGAGCCATAAAATCCACAGGACGTATTCCAATGACTAACTTAGAGCCTGGCACACACCAGGTGCCCAATTCAACATGTGCTGAATGTATGATTCTCTGGTATTTCCCAACTGCCAGTGGCCGCTGGGATGGCTCCACGGGGTCTGCTGCTCTGGCAGCCTCTCACTGTCCCTGGACATGTTCCTGGGCATGTTCCTGGGCAGCCGATGAATTCAACGGGTCTTAGCACCACATTTAAACGTAGATGTTTTCCTTCACGTATTTGCACATCACACTAATCGACGGACATGCTTGGCAGTAAACTAGGTGTTTATTAAATTATGAAATGCTGTTTGTTGTCTCACAGAGGCAACCTGGAAGGGAATTTTGTGACATCAGGTTTTCCTTTGAAATACATGTGCAACTGAGAGACCACAAATGTACAGCACTGTTAATTAGGTTAAGAGCTTTCAACTAAAGCAACAAAATCATAGACTGTTAGAGCAAGGAAGGAAGGACCTTCCAAGCCAAGTTCACTTCTTTTCCCTGATAAGCTGAAGCTCCCAAATCTATACTGACTTCCATCTCCAGATCAGTGCTCTGCCGGGGCTTTGCTTCAGGAGTCTCCCTCGACTCACCGCCACCCATCTGGGCTGGAGAAGAGAGTCACTGATCAGGAGAGCTGGCAATCGAAGGCAAAGGACAGAGCCCCTAGAGCAATGGTAGAATAAAGAGGGAACTCTAGATGGTCCCAGGTGTTCATACAGAACACTAAGAAAATAAGATGTGGGCAGCTGCTAACTTCTTGCTCCGTTAGAAGTTGGGAAGTTGTTTTCACCCTTGTAAATGCTCACATTTCTCTAGGTCTTTATTAATATTTCAATCCAATGCACTATAGGAGATCCTGACCAGGATAGGTCAAAAGATAAAGAAGACACTTCATTCCTTATTGGCAGGACAACTGAGGGGTGTCTCTAATGGCTGAGGTGGGGAGAAGGGGGAGGGAGACCAGGGAGGAAGCTAGTCTCTGAGGAATTAGGGGTGAAGAGCTGTGCCCATCTGCTCCTGTTGCCCGTACTCAGAGCACCTGGGCAAGACCTCCTTTCATCCCCACCACTCCCCAGCCTGGGGGCCCTCCTTCAGAAGACGATCTGCTATCAGATTATCTGCTATCAACCTCTTACTTAACTATGTAAATGTTTATGTATATATTTATGCTTATTACAGAATAAATAACATAAAACATGTGAATATTAAAATAAATAATAGACATTTATGCTTATTTATGTTATATATTTATAAGTATTTAGATGTTATAGTCAACTATAAACTTGTAATAAATCCATGAGGGCATGGACCCAATTTAATTATTTTTGGTATCTTCGCAATGCTTGGCACGTGAATGTTCTATTAATTCAGAATTTCCAACCACAGGAGAAATAGAAATGGACCTTCCTAGGTATGTTTACAACATACTTTCACTGTCTACTGAATCAAACATAGAAAAAAAAAAACAAAACCCACATATATTTATATACTACACTTGTTTGCTCTTATGTTAATCAAAGTAGGAAAAAATAACACATGTGGTGATAGAAACAAAAAGCACTGGACTGAAAGTTGAGTTGCAGATTCTAGTCCCTGAGCTGCCATAAGCTTTTTACCTCTCGGCCCACAGTTCCTCACATGTGAAATGAGGATAGTAATCCTCCAGTTGTGTTTCTGATAAGCAGGTTGTAAAGCAAATGGATGAGAAAGCCCACTGTAAACTAAGTCAGTGAATTAATTTTTTTTAAATCTAAGAGTCAGATGGAATATGAATTCTAAATTGCACAATACTTTGAGGACAACCAAAATGGAAAAGAAAAAGACTAGCTGTTTCAATCTGATGACATTCTCATGCTGCCTTTTTTTTTTTTTTTTCTTTCCTCTTTCTTCTCTTCCAGGACTCCATTCCCCACCCGCCGGGCAAATTCCACCTTAAAGGAGGTAAGACTTTGGAATGAGGAGTAAATGTGCAGGGGCGCATCCAAATCACATCACAGATGATTAATAACCAGAAACATCATGATAGTGTCCAACAGAAGAGTGGGTGGAGGCGGACGTGGGCCGTCAGGGCAGAGCTGATGCATCTCCATTCATGTGAGCAGCCTCTGAGCTGCACTCACATCCCCACAAGTTCTCCCACCAGCCCTCACCTCTCCCACTAGTGAAAATTGTACCTCTGGCATAGGCTGTCACACGGACACAGAGAGGAACACAAAGCAGCGTTGTGTTAAGAGCTTAAAATCTGGAGTCAGGCAATATGGGTATGAATCTTGGCTGTACACCCCACCTGAGAAACTCAGTTCCTCATCTGTGAAATAGGACTAATAATACCCACCTCATGAGGGTATTGGAGAAGCTGTCAGATCTCTTCCAGATATTGCTTGGCATGGTGACCACACATAGTAATCATTAAATAACTGATAACAGACAAAATGCATAATGAAGCTGAGGGCTTGTGAAACAGACCTCTCCACCCCTCATATTTCCTATCACTTAAGTCACTAATTAATGCATTGTCTCTACTAGCCCCAGAGTGGTGATATGCAGAGTTAGGTTAACATGGAAAATGAAAAACTTTGGGATCCTCTGATGAATGTTTTCATTGCACAGAAGAGGAAAAGTAAGACCAAGTGAAGGGTCTTGTTCAGAGTCATATGAAGTCAAACCTAGAACCCAGATGTCCTCATCTCTAATCCAGTGTTCTTTCAACCCAAAATCTTTAGCCCCATCTCAGTCCTGTAACCTTTAGAACCTAGCTAGCAGCTGGATAACCAGATAGCTCAGAGAAAAAAAAAGTAAAAGAGAAAGAGTGGGTCATGATAGGCACCTGGATAGAGACACCAGGTCATGCTTGGGGCCACAGGACATAGGTGTCTGGACACAGCTCCTCACGCCAGCAGCCATCGCACTTGGAGTTTCCTTCAGGACACCCTTAGTCATGCTTCTCCTGCTATTTGTCACCCAGAGACTTAGAAAGTAAAGGCAAAATCCCCTAAAAGGAGCAGCATTCTGGATCTTTCAAGGCAGACTAATAATTACAGCTTTGTCAACAATAGCTTAACTTTGGCTGGAATTACTTAGCATGTGACCTCAGTTCCCACAATGCCTCTGTAGACAGTCACATTAAGGTAAAAAGGAGCATGGCATAATGCAGAGGTAAGCAAACTTTTTCTGGAAAGGGCCAGACAGTAAACATTTTGGGCTTTGCAGGCCATAAGGGTCCCTGTTGCGAGTCCACGCCACTGCTGTGGTGCAGAAGCAGCCACAGACTGTGCAAATGAGCAGGCATGGCTGCGGGCCCACAGAACTTCATTCACAGAACGAGGTGGTGGTCTGGGTCTCACCCACAGACCAGGGTTTGCTGCCCCCCATCATGGAAACAGTACCGGCTTTGGAATCAGAACACGATAGCTTGCAAGAAACCAAACACACTGAGTAAATGTCATTTTCCCTTCCCCAGTCCCACTGTCCCACATCCATCCAGATTTTCCAGGTTTTGACGAGAACTTCATTTTTCAAGAGGGGGAGATGGATCTTTAGGGAGAACATGACCTCAATGACAAGGACAATTTTGATCAGGCAACACGACCTCAGCCATTCTGGGTCTCAGTTTCTGCACTTCCATCGTAGGTCACCAACTACAGAGGTTCTAACCAGTGATCCCCCTTTTCCCATGGCCAACTATGCTTTCCTCTGAGAGCACCTCCTTTTCTACAGCTTTTTTTTTAAAGGGAAATTTATTATTTTTATTTATTATTATTTATTTTTGGCTGTGTTGGGTCTTCCTTGCTGTGCGTGGGCTTTCTCTAGCTGCGGCAAGCGGGGGCTACTCTTCGTTGTGGTGCGCGGGCTTCTCATTGCAGTGGCTTCTCTTGTTGAGGAGGATGGGCTCTAGGCGTGCAGGCTTCAGTAGTTGTGGCACGTGGGCTCAGCAGTTGTGGTTCATGGGCTCTAGAGCGCAGGCTCAGTAGTTGTGGCGCATGGCCTTAGTTGCTCTGCGGCATGTGGGATCTTCCTGGACCAGGGCTTGAACCCGTGTCCCCTGCACTGGCATGCGGATTCTTAATCGCTGCGCCACCAGGGAAGCCCTCTACAGTTTTTTGGTATTAAAATGTCCTTTCTTTTACAACATGAAGGTGATATAGATGGGAATTAAGTTGGTTTGCTTTTAGTCAGAGTTATTTTGTTTGTTTGTTTTAATGGTCACAAGGCAAAATGATAAGCTGCCCATTGTATACTGGTCACTGAATTTACATTTTGGAGTAATTATTTTGATCCATAAAATTCAAAGTTGTGGAAGCTGTGGACTAGATCACTTACCAGATCACTTCTTACATGGGCCATCACTGTAGATATCAGAACACAAACTAATCCAAAACCAACCACAGTTTACAATTCAATGTTTCTGCAACCAGTTAGAAAATGCTAATAATTCTCGCCAGGGCCATGAAACGTTCGTTAAAGACCTTCCCACAGCTCCCCTGGATTAATCTTAGCCTCCATCCTGTAAGCAAACAACATGGGGATTAATAGTCCCATTTTGCAGATGATGAGCTGAGGGAATCAAGGTGACTTGCCCAAGGTCATCTAGGGAGTTGATGGCAGAGCACAGATCAGAATCCAGGGCTCCTCTCTAGCCCCCGCATGATGTGCTTCAGCCATAAAATGTCAGTGACCTACTGTGCGTGGTCCCTAGCTTTCTCCTGCTTTTAATGCAAGTTTCCACTTCTCTTAACTTGGCAAACTACAGACACAGTAGCACGGTGAGGTGGAAAGAACACTACCTTGGAGCAAGGCCTGGGCTCCAGAACTGACCTTCACACTAGCAGGCTGTGTTTCTCTGGGCAAGTCTTTCCTCCTCTTTGGGTCTCATCTATAACCTAACAACAATGTACTGAATGAACTGGAAGGGCCCTTCCAACTTTGACGTTTTATGATACTCTAATCTTTCATTCAATATGTAAATATAGAAGAGAAAAGTCTAAAAAGATCATTCCTAATAACCTTGAGGAAGTCTGCATCCGCAGCCTCCTCCCCCAACAAACCCCTCTTAAACAGGCAGAAGCAGCAAACTCCCTTTTGAAAAGCCATTGCAAGACATTCCAGGCAGAGAGGCATCGTCTCCCAGAAACTCCAGGGAGGAAGCCCCAGGCGGCAGCATGTGGTTTGTCACTGGGGCGGACAAGAGCAGAAGCCAGACACTTCCCAGGGAGACCTCTGCCACCGACTGGCGGAAACTGCCCACCATCAGCAGGAAGCCGGCAGCAGCCCAGAGCCTGGAAAACAGGGCCATGTCCGTACACTAAAGTAATGTAACACAGGATGACACTTAGCTGCAGGGAAACCACAGAAAGCCAAGCCTTTTTTGTAATGAAAAGATGTCTGAGTCTCAACACAAGCTTCCCACTCCCAGCCAGGAGACTTGTCACTGGCAGCCTGCCACCTCACACACACTCCGTCGTGCTCAGGACTCAGTGGCCCATGCGGGGGCCCAGCCGGGACTAAGGGCAGGAGGGGAGATGGGAGGAGAACCGTTTCCCACACGCTTCTCCTCTTCCCTGGCAAATGCAGTCATGAAGGACTCCTGCACAGAGCCACTACGAGGGTGAAACGGGACAGCAGATACGACCCTTGTCTGCCACGTGGTCGAGCATAAGTCCTCTGGACACAGAGTCCAGGCGGGCTGGGCGAGGGAGGCTGGTGCTGCTTCTCGTCACTTCTTGTTCCAGTTTCCTGCCTCCACAGCGTTTTGACTCTCACCTATGCTCGTGTATGTGCCTTATTTGCCCAAACCCCGGAACACAGCCCCCCATGCCTGAGGTCCCCAGAGCTCCAGAAGCACCCGCAGCTGTGTGTAGCAAAGCTGACAGTAGCATTTAGGGTGCTTGGAGAAGCCGGTGGGGCAGTGCCTTCCGTCACGGAGGGTGAGGCAGACTTGAGCTGCAGACCCCCCTGTGCTTGTGAGGGCTCTGCACCCCAGCCACCGGGGCCTTCTCGAGGGACTGCCCTGCTCCCTGGGGTTCGGCCCACCGCCATGCATACTGCCCTGCTTCCACGCTCTCCTTCCCATTTTCACCACGCCTTCGCTTCCCCTCACAAACTCTGCAGACATTCAAATTCTACCGCCTTTATTGCAAACTAATTTTGGTCACCTTGGTCTCAGCCCCAGGCCTTCCTAACTTCCCAACAACAAAATACCAGTTCCTAGCTGTACTGGAGGAATTCTGTAGACAACCTGTAAATCAGTTTTCCTTTTATTCCCTTACTAGGGACGTGTGAGGATCTGGTGGAGTGAAAATAATAAACACTGATGGGTCACTCACTCTGTGCCACGCACTGAGCCGAGTGCTTCGTGATTCACTCGTACAGTCTCACAACAAGTCCGGGGGATAATTATGGGCCCCTTATTATTTATAAGTAGGGAAACTAGAGCACAGAGAGCTTTACCAACTTGACTCGCCTAAGACTGCACAGCTAGCAAGGAGTGGGGAGACCTCCAAGTCCAGGCTGACCGCCTTGGAGCCCTTTTGCCGAACCGGGATTGTACGATCAGATGCTGAGTACGGCACGACTGTGTTTCCTTCCGGTGCCCCTATCAGTCCTCCAAGGCTAGGAATCCTGCCAGGGCTCTCTGTCACTTCCTCAGCACCTGCTCCTGCAGCTGTTTGTCTTCTTGTCACTGAAGTACGCTCTCTGTTGTCGAGCTCTGAGACAGAGAGGGCCACTAGGGCAACCACACACGTGGGTTTGCACAAGAGGTGAGGTGGTAGGGGGCATGAACGGCCCACGGCAGGGGATCTAGAGGCCAAATTCAAGCCCCAGCTTTGCAGCTGAGGAGTCATGAGACCTGGGATGATTCCTTCCTCCCCACAGCCTGCCAGTTAGAAGAGTTTGTCTTTCCTGTGAATGTCATGTGGCCCCTAATATCCCAAGGTTCCCTGGAGGCCCTGAGGAAGTGGGAACAGTGGATAGACCACATGAAGTGGTCCTGCACCCCTTCTGTGCATTCCCCACCCTCAGCCTGGATTCAATCTCCAGCTGGGGATGAGGTACAAAAGGCAGAGAACTGGGTTGAACTCTGGAATACCTACATTCCAGTCCTAGGACGTGAACTCCCAGGGACTGGAGTTTCCTGTTCTTGAAAATATCAGGCATGAGGGGGGCAAGCCAGCTGACCTGACCTGGCATGGATTTTGCTCTGAATAGAACATTCCAGGAATCAAATATCTTAGGATTCTTTGACCATTTCACCGTTCTAACAATTTATAATTTTTGCATGGCTCGGCAGGCTACCTTCCTCCCCATTTCCCCTGCTAAAGAGAAAATGTGGGCATTAAAAGAGATCAAGTTGGCTCTCTAATTGTAACTAGTGAACCCACCCCCAGGGAAATAATACAAGCTGCCCATCGAAGGCAGTGAACCTAAACCAAGGAGCTGGCTACTCACCAACCCCCCCGCTCGCCCTGGTGTCACACAGCTGGGATCCAGATGGCTGCAGCCCCACCAGGATGCTGTGCTGGCCGCAGAAGAGGCAGGTAGAGAAGCAGCAGCCCCCTCCCCTAGAAAGGCTGAAAGACAGCAGAGACCTCACTTCTATCAGGTGGACTGATCTGGATCTAGACTGCCCAGTCTACAAGTTGTTGTCGTTTTTTTTTTTCCACAGCAAGTGGGGATACCCCTGCTCATGGGGTAACTGCTTTTCAGATAGTCACAGGCCTCAAAGAGCTTATTGGCTTCTCCATTCACGTTAAACCCATTCACTTAAAGCCCACTCTTAAACTGTCTTTTTTTGGGGGGGGGGCCTCACTGTGAGGCACGCAGCATCTTAGTTCCCTGACCAGGGATCGAACCGGGGCCCACAGCAGTGAAAGCACAGAATCCTAACCACTGGACCGCCAGGGAATTCCCTTGGGGTCTTTTCAATCCTGACCTGTTTCAATATGTAAGATAAAACTATCTGACTTGATAGTTTTATCAAGCCTCGCCATGTGGCCAAAAAAAAAAAAAAAAAAAAAAAAAGACCTCAAAATCCTAAGTAACCTTCAAGGGATTCAAATGAATTTCAGCTTGATCTCAATTTGTACTTACTGGTGACTTTCTATGTGCTTAACACTGAGCATGCCATAATGGCTATTCCCCAAATGCTGTTTGTAAACCCAGGGTCACCTAGTTGTCCTTTGTTTAACAAATAACCCATCCTGGAGTTTCTTCTGTTACTAGTTGGCCTGGTGGCATCGAGAAAATGGTCCAACTGAAGCCAGCTGAAATGACCCTTAGGTTAAGGATTCATTTTGATTCTGAATTCAACTGATAGTAGACTCTCCCCTAGATGTCACTGTTGGGACTCTGCTAGATATTCCGCCAAAGGGAGGAACTAAGAAGCCAGGACATAGTAGATGCAGAGTCATGAGGATGATTCCTCTCTTTCTTGGAAGGATTCAAATATTTTCAGCAGATGGGAGGAGGATTATTCACACTTCCCTGGGAGCATCAGATGGCTTCAAACACTTACGTACATAATTGAGAAACTTCAATCCATCAGACAATGCCATGAGCTCTGGTTTAATGAGCATTTCATCAGCCAGATCATTTAATCAGCTAAGCAGCACTGCTAAACTGTGCCACTGTAACAACTAGGGAAGGAGGAGTGGGGGAGGAAGGGGCTACCATGTGCTGCGCCGGCCACTTGATATCCATAACCTCATTGCATCTCTGCAACATCCTTACATTTGGGTTGTTACCATCCCCACTTCACAGATGCAGTAATTGAGGGTCAGTAAGGGAAAGTGACAGGTCTGAAGTTAAAAGCCTTGACCAGGACCCAGGTGCTCTCTTTGAGATGCACTGTGTTGTTTGTTTTGCCCTGATATCAGCCTGGAAGGTGCCTGGCACTCAGACCACATACTTTCTGGCTGGAATGATAAGTGTGGTTTGTTTTGCCCCCTTGGGCATTGTTGCATCTTAATGGAGGTCTGATTGCCCCTGACTTATGACTTGGCAGTGTTCAGCACACCCGCCTGAAGTCACCTGCTGCCATTTTCCCAGGAAGAGGGAGCCCAGAAGGCTCATTTGTGCTTGTTTTCCCAGCACCACAAGCTGTCTCATCAGTTTTCAGTGCAGCGTGTATGGTGGCCACAAACCCACTTCTTCCTACATTTAACCCTTCCTGCTACATGGAAAGACTAAAAAATGGGACTAAGCCCTGGGCTAGGAGTCAGGAACCGTGTGCTCTGAACCCAGCTCTGCCACTGACCTACGGTGGGGTCTTGAGCCAGACCTTCAGTCCCTCTGGGTTCAGTCTCCCCACTCATAAATCTAGGGTCTTGGTTAACTTGGCATCTAATGGTCCTCTTGGGTCTAATGTTTTGAGATCTCAAGGTGGGTTCCCATCTTCAGGATGCCATTATTCTGACCTCTAGAACATGACCCTTTCAACCACCGTAAGCAACATCTCTCTCCCTATCTCTGTCTTATGTGCACCTGTCCAGGACGGTTTCATTGGCACATATTTCTCTCCAGGCTTCCAAACAAAGCCCAAGAAAGTTCCATGATCCCCCTAGAGGAGGCCAAAGCTTGGGAGAACGCTTACACATCTTGCCCATCTGAAGGCCTTGGTCCTCAGAAGTATTCACAGAGTACTTGAGTTGTCCAAAAGATGGAATGTCCCACAGGAGCACGGAGTCCTGAGTTTTGGCCCTGCCTCTGTCACTGACTCATGGGGTGACCTAGGACAAGTCTGCTGGGGGGGTAACATTGGGGAACACATGTGTTACGTAGTTACCCAGCCTGGACCAGATGAGTTCTCAGGGAACTTCCATTTCTATGAATCATGAAAACCGTTACAGAACCAGGCTCTTCATAACTTCGATTGTCCCCAGACCTAAAATGCTCTGTTCTACTGATGCAGGTGTCTGGAAATCTTAATGTGTGAAGACAGATTCCTAGCTGGGGTAGAGCAACATGCCTCAAAAGACAGACAGTTGGAGCTGGGACTGACTTTCTGTCCCCACAGCAAGCCTGGTGGTGTACAGCTGGGTCTACACAGCCTGCTAGAATCAGCTAGAAGGGCCCTTCTAGATCATCAGATTCATACTGCTCTTCATCTAGCTAGGGACATGACAGCCCAGAGAGGGACAATTCCTAGATTCTAACTCCCAGGCCATCTACTCTGCCATGACTTGCAGATTGTTCTCATTTCCCCACCCTAGTGTTTAGTTCTTCAAACTAAACCCCTCCAGACAGCAAATCTGGTTGGGAAATGAATGAAACGGAGGTGTGTTTTGCTCCCAATGCTCCCAAAATTCAAAATTCCAGGAATACTATAGGATTCCTGTCTCATAACCAAAAAAGAAAGTCAGAGCATGGATTCACAGGGTGATGAGGAGACTCAAGCCACATGACTAATGACCCATGAACCATTCATCTAGGTCTTGACAAGAGCCTCACGACCCTCACATCAGTCCAACACGACTTTGAACAGCACTAATTGGTCAAATATTTGAGCTGCTGGCACTGTGAGTTACAGTGTGAGTTGTGTGTCCTTAATGAAGGTCTTCCCACTGCCTCATCTGAGAAATGGGAACAAGAGTGGTGTTAACCATTAGCTGAGTGCATCATCTCCTTAAACTTTCATGGAGCCTTCGTGTTTGGGCCCCCGAGAGCCGGCCCCCATCAGCTCTGGCCCTCCTAACAGCCTTGGCAGCTGCTAAAGGCCATCAGTGTGCCCTCCTCTGGGCTCTTCTCCAAGTTCAGCAGCCCCATTCCACCAATAGCTCCTCCGGTGTCCTGGTTTCCCAGCCCCTTCATTTAGCCAGCTCTAGCAATGTCATTCTTCAAGGGAGTTGCCTCTGTTTCCCCTTTCTCTTGAAACGTCTAAAAGATTCTTTAAGAAAAACTAAGATACGCCATGGCATTTGACTTCAGGAAATGCAAATGCTTCAAAATAAGGTGTTTTTTTTTTTTTCCATCCTTGGGTTTCTCAGAATTACAACTGAGGTCAACCCAGCAAATATGCAAAGACCAAAGGGGAAATAAAAAAACAAGAACATGCATGTGTGAGAGGCAAGCCCAGGCTTGTACTTCTACAGCCACCCATTTACAGAAGCTCACCTGATAGATGCCACCACAAGTGACATGGTGTGAGGGGGTCTTCAGCCAAGGAGTAGAGCCTGTTCCTGGTGTGATGTGCTGGCTTCAGCCAAGGGCTTGAATCTTAACCTCCCGTTTAATCTAACCTAACCTGCAGAACCAATGGGAGACTGAGGCCAGGTGTTATTCCAGCCCGGAAGGGAAAGCAAGCCAAGACTCTGCATTCACCTCACTCAAGCCTTAAGAACTTAGCTGACACCCACAGAGGGGAGTAAGAGAGACAGACTAGATGATTCAATTCAACATTTGCAGAGCATCTTCTGAGCTGGCAGTGGGGACAGTTAAACAGTAGTCTCTGCCCTGAGGATTCACCATCTAACGGAGGAGGTAAATACCAAACAGACGGAGGGGTCAGAGAAGGGTTCCCAGAGGCTGTGCTTTACACAAGGAATAGCTTATCAGTGAAGAGGGGAATTCCAAGTGGAATGGAAAACCAACATGGTGTATTTTGGGGCACCCCAAGGCCCCAACCTTCAGTAAAATGGTCAAAAATCCACTCGGGCATTAGAGTCAGATAGCCTGGGTTTGACTCTCCACTCCACCACTTACTAGCTGTGCGGATGTGAACTTTTTAAAGCCTCCGTTTCCTTATGTACAAGAGAGAAGTCATTAGAGTTCCTTTCTCGTGGGACGATTGTGAGAATTAAGTAAAATAATGCATGTAACGTGCTTGGCAGAGTGCCAAGAAAACAGCCATCAGTCAATATGTATTAGCTGTTATTATTATTATTACTAGCACTACCACTACTACTATTGGGACAAGTACAAGAGAGTACAGGGAAAGAGGGAAAGTGAGGGAGGAGACAGCAGAATTCCGTAGGGATTAGAACACAAGGGAACATGAATGCCATGTGGAGGAGCTGGGCCCTGATCCTGCAGTCACAGTAGTGTCAGAAACGGGTTCCAAGCAGAGGAGAGATGCAGCCAGACGTGCCTCTCTGCGATTCCTTTTGACTTGACGTTCCACATCCCAAAAAGAGAAGGCTGGGCCAGGGGGACTCCCTACCAGTAGTCAGAGCACATTTAAGGATGAACAGCCCTCGGGAGTTCCCTGGTGGCCTAGTGGTTAGGATTCCGGGCTTTCACTGCCATGACCCAGGTTCAATCCCTGGTCAGGGAACTGAGATCCCGAAAGCCGCATCTCACGGCCAAAAAAAAAAAAGAATGAGCAGCTCTCGTTGCCTCGTTGTTGTGAATGTGGCTGGACACACCCCGAGAGCATGCGCTGCAGGCAGGACAAGAACGCTAGTTGGAGGATGCGTGAGAGATGGCATCAGAAGAATGGCAGCTGGCCTACCAGCCCTCCTCAGCCGAGAGACCTTCAGACCAGAAGCTCTACATGCCTTGAGGGAAGAAAAGGATGAAAACTGCCCCCTGCTTCTGCTGTGGGTGCCTCTAGCAGTGAGCTTGTTCAGACAGCAGAGGGGGCTCTTCACTTGGCTTTGCACCACTCCCAGGACCCCACCCCGCTTTAAGGAAGGCCAGGAGGGATCTTCCCAGGCCTGGACATAGAAGGCAACGGGGAAGATGGTGAGCCCAACGTATACTACTTGAAGATCCAGTGAACAAGCCTACCAGGACGTGGCCACTTCGACTGAACGGCTGCCTAGTCTCTGATGGATGGAATGAGTGATCGTCTCTGGTGACACCGTCAAAAAGGTGTCAGTGTCAGGTTTCAGATCTCCCAGTTTTACAGATTAGGGAAACCAAGACCCAAAGAGAAGAAAAAATTTGCCCAGAATAAGTTGAATTCATGAGTCTTTGCAGGAAATGTATAACTTGGTTCTTTGCATACAAAATAGTTACTATAATAAGAAGCTAAGCTGCCATCACCAGTGAATATATTTAAAATATTTTTATTTCTTAAATTCCACACTGACATAAACATTGTCTTTTTTCCCTGCCGAGGAAGCTCCAAATAGCAGGCTCCCTGCTTAGATCTCTTTGATCCTATATCCTCTTTTTTTTTAATTATTATTTATTTATTTATTTATTTTGGCTGTGTTGGGTCTTCGTTTCTGTGCGAGGGCTTTCTCTAGTTGTGGCAAGCGGGGGCCACTCTTCATCGCGGTGCGCGGGCCTCTCACTATCGCGGCCTCCCTTGTTGCGGAGCACAGGCTCCAGACGCGCAGGCTCAGTAGTTGTGGCTCACGGGCCCAGTTGCTCCGCGGCATGTGGGATCTTCCCAGACCAGGGCTTGAAGCCGTGTCCCCTGCATTGGCAGGCAGATTCTCAACCACTGCGCCACCAGGGAAGCCCCATGATCCTATATCCTCTTAAAATTGAGCACCAGGATGTGTTTATCTCCTTTGTCTAGCAAAATGGCCCTGAGGAAGAAACCTGATTCTCTGGAATCAGATAGACATGGGGGTGGATCTCAGGGTTTCCACCAACTTGCATGACCTTGTAGCAGTGACCGTGTCTCGACATTGTCTAGGATTAGCCTTACAGTTATTCTGAGAATTAGATTAGATGAAATATGTATGTTTCAGCTAGTGCACTCTTAAAGGAAGGGTGGCAATAATTACTCCCAACCTTAGTGTTCTGACTACCACTGCCTGGCTGAGTGACTGATGTAGGACAATGTACTTAATCTGTCTGGTCCACACGCTTTTTTCCATCTCTCAAAGGGACGTAATAATACCTCTCTCATGGAGTTATTGCAACGATCAAGTGAGGTGGCATATATAAAGCAACAAGAATGCACCTGGTACATATAGGGACTCAGGCCCTATCTGTTTCCTCCCCCCAACTTCCACAGTCTTTTGTAAAAGCCCAAGTGGGAGCAATCACGTTTTAAAAAACCTTCTAAGGTACTTGACAGCAAAATGAGAAATAAACAGGTCTCCTTTTGTCCCCCAAACGGAAACAGAATAGTAATCGTCTCCATCAAAGGGTCACAGAGAAAGATCTGGTGGCTCCAGTTCCCGGAGCAGAGAGAGGCATTTAACATGGGATCTCCTTATTTTTAGGGAATTGTTCAGAGGACATCTCATGTATCCTGGAAAGGGCTCCATTCAAGAAGTCATGGGCCTACCTCCAAGGTCAGTAATCGAATCCAGGAACCCAACCACATGAGGGCCACTTCTTGTGGCCTTTCTGAAATTTCTAAGCCAGAGGTCACAAGCAGAAGCCCACGGCCAAATGTGACCTGCATGTGCATTTTGTTTAGCCTGCATGATATTTTTTATAATTTGAATTTAAATGCCTTAGGGGGTGAGGGGAGAGCATTACTCTTGAAAGCTACAAGGTTCCCACTTGCTCAGCCTCATTCACTCTCTCAAGTTTGCGTCCCTGGCCTGTGAGGTCATTTGTGCCTCACTGCACCAGCCCTCTTTACTCATCCATCTACGGGCTGCAGGCCAAGTGTGCAGTACTTTTCCTCAGGCACGGGAAGCAGGCTCTTAATCTCTGCCTCTATCAAGTTATTCATAAGGGAGCCACAAAATTGCCCTGTGCCCAGATTGACAGCTTAATGACCATGTTGGCACAGGGTCTATTTGCATATTGCAGCATGCTTCGGGAGAGAGGCCCCTTATAGATGAAATAATAAGAGGCACTTACACTGGGAGAGATGAGGTACAGAGGAGATGGCCAAGATTCTCTGAAATAGCCATTCTGCTCATTTAAAAAATTCAATTTTGCAGTCAGCTTAGTTCTCATTCTTCAGCTGAACTGCAACGAGGTTTAAAGGGAAGCAATTAAAATGAACATGCCAGCTTCCCAATTCTGAAAGACACCCTGACCAATCAGTGCCGATTTTCACTTGTTAAGACTCAGAGACTTGGCTTCCAACGCCAACTTGTCAGCTTAGAGGGTCTGCTAATTCTTTGCTTTTCTATAAAACCCAGCTGGGAAGAGGCCCTTAATGTGCACTTGAGGGGTCTACAAAATTATGGCTGGCTGCCCTTTTAAAGAGAGGAAGACATTTAAAAATTCAGACAATGAATAGTTAAGGGACGTATCTTAATGTGAAAGTTAACAAATTGAGATTCTCCTGGACCTCTTGATGCCTAAATTGTTCACTAATTGAACAAAATTGTTTTTTTCTCTGATACTTTGTGCAATGCCTACCAAATAGCAGTCCCCCATTGATCAAATATTCCTTGATTGGTTGATTAAATGTCCATGTCCATGATAGTCCAGAACTTATGGGGAATACAGTCCAGGAGCTTATAGTCTGAAAAGGGAAAAATAATAATTATAATAATAACAGAATGATACAACGATTAAATGGGAAACAGTTCCGTAGGAGGTAAAGGTCTAATACCGTGTGTGTTCTGACCCTCCAGCTTTATGCATTAGAGAAAAGGCAGGGGGTGGTTTTGTACCTGTACCTTGAATACTCAGTAATGCCTAGGAGTAACATGGAAGATATTCCAGATGGTTGAACCAGCAGCCAATATTATAGAAAACACAGGACTTGAATGGGGAACCTTGAATAAAGACTTCAAATTTTCCAATCCACATCTGAAATTTGCCTAATAATTCTGAGGTTCTTTTGTCCTTCTCTTTCCAGTGTCAAAGCATATAAACAAAACCAAGTTGTCTTGGAACAAAGATGGCATTACCCATGGAGTCAGATATCAGGATGGGAATCTGGTGATCCAGTTCCCAGGTTGGTACTTCATCATTTGCCAACTGCAATTTCTTGTGAAATGCCCAGAACATTCTGTCGACCTGAAGCTGGAGCTTCTCATCAACAAAGATGTCAAAAAACAGACACTGGTGACAGTGTGTGAGTCTGGAGTGCAAACCAAAAACATATACCAGAACCTCTCTCAGTTCTTGCTGGAGCACCTCCAGGTCAATGCCACCATATCAGTCAAGGTGGATAAATTCCAGTATGTGGATACAAACACCTTTCCTCTTGAGAACGTGTTGTCCATCTTCTTATACAGTAGTTCAGACTGAACCATCCCTCCTGGCCTTCAGGAAGAAAGCAACTCTCTACCATACAGCACTTCATCCTTCCAGACATTTGGGCAAAAAAGAACACTTTAGGCCAAGACTGAAACCACAAAGGGAATTAAATAGTACACTTCTCCTTCTGTTTCCTGGGAAGATACAACTCTGGGTTAAAAAGAGAGTTTTGAGTGAAGTATCTTCCAGATAGAAGGCAGGGACGCAATGTGGTGTGGTGAACAAAGCCACACACGGCAATCAGAAGGGATGGGTTTAGGCCCAGCCCGATCACTAACTCACTGTATGACCTGAGCTAGTCCTTTCCCCTCCCTGGAACTCAGATTCCACGTCAGAAAAATCAAGGGGCTGAGTTTGAATCTCTCCAAAGGCTCTTCCATCTCAGAAGATCAGGCTCCCTCATCACAGACCTGTGAACTAAGATTCCAGGCAGGGCTTCCCTGGTGGCGCAGTGGTTGAGAATCTGCCTGCCAATGCAGGGGACACGGGTTCGAGCCATGGTCTGGGAGGATCCCACATGCCGCGGAGCAACTAGGCCCGTGAGCCACAACTACTGAGCCTGCGCGTCTGGAGCATGTGCTCCGCAACAAGAGAGGCCGCGATAGTGAGAGGCCCGCGCATCGCGATAACGAGTGGCCCCCGCTTGCCGCAACTAGAGAAAGCCCTCGCACAGAAACGAAGACTCAACACAGCCAAAAATAAATAATAAATAAATAATAATAAGTTAAAAATAAAAATAAAAAAATTCCTTAAAAAAAAGATTCCAGGCAATGTTCTCGAAGCCCCCGACCAAAGGAAAGTTCCCCGCACTGGCATAAAACCGATGGTACTAGCAGTATCTGGCTGCGTGTCACCTCAGCAGAGTCAGTATTTGGGGACAAGGTTCAGGGCACCTTAACAAATGGTGTGAACAGTGGGATCTAAAATGTGTAAAACTGACCATCCTGAATCTAATACCTTCTGGGTATTTGGAAAACCACCTGACCAGGCTTGACTCCATTGCAGTTAAGACTGACAATAAGTCAACAACAGACAGCTTTTGTTTCCTGTCAGGAAAGTGCCGTGAATTCGGCAAGCGCTCAGGCAAGGTGATCAGTCATTTGCTCAGAGAAGAGCTGCCGCCATCGCCCACGTGAACTCTTTCCCTGCTTCAGATACTCTCGGGAAACCATTTCTGCGGAGGGCTTTTAAGGCCCCACAGCATTGATGATAGACAGTGATGACTCTGAAAATGGTGAGAAGGACTTCTGAGCGGCAGCTACCTCCCCTCCTGACTTTAGGCACGACATTTCAACCCACATTCACATCTGTCCGTCTTCGAAGGAGCACCTTGTCTGTTTGAGAGAAGGACCACTGACTTGAAATATAAGCCCGTGAGGTTATGCTTCAGAAGGAAAAGGGACCCTTAACTGCTATGCAAAAGAATGGAGCAAAATGTACATTTTTCTCAATTAGCAGGAGAGAAAAAGGAGTAGGAACTCAGGAAAGTTTGTCAGAGAAAGACTAGAAATGATTTAAAAGAAGAAAAAAACAAAAAACAGCAGCGGTGGTACGGATGAGAGGGACTTGGGAGAACAGAAATAGCTAAGGGAAAGATTTAAGTAATTTGCTGAGCAGGGTGTTACGTCGACCCCTTCCTAGGTTTCCACTATGAAATATTCAGTAAAGTCTACATTTCTCTTTAACACTTTCTGGGAGTAGATTCTTTGGGAGGAGCGGACACTGGAAGAAGTGTTGAAATCATCAAGCCAAGTGGTATGTGGTAAAAACAGACAGGTTTTGAGGACCCGAGGTCACAGAATAAGGGGGCACCTGGCATTTATACCCTAACTCTGTAGGACAAATGAATCCTGCTTAAACCAACTCACGCACTCTTGAAAAGATATCTGCAACCTAAGCGTGTGTAACCTAAGCAAGTTTTCTACCGTCTCATATTCTAATTTGAGAAAGTTTCCGTTTTTGTTTTTCACCAACCCTCCTCTGAGCAGAGGTACCTGACTGTCACCTCGTGAGGGGCTCCTAATCTCAGTCTCTGTCAAGCAATGCCCTGGAAGTCAACATCTGAAGACACAAGGGGGCACAGAATTTGAAGGAATCCAGCAGCATGACAAAAAAGTATAAGAGAATAATCATTAATAACCCAAGGTAGGGATAACCCATAGGGAGAGGACAGCCTAGGAAGTTTAAAATGAAATTCTGTCACTCCCCAAGGGTTACGCACCCCCTGGAAATGCTGTGAGCAAATGACACCATCTACACAAGTAAAACAGATCATTCTTCTAACTGGGAACCCAGGTTACCTGAAACATATGCCTCTTTGGTAAAAACTCACCTGGAGCTCACTGATTCTGCCCTCTCCCACCTCCAACACACACACACACACACACACACACACACACACACACACACACACACACACACACACACACACACACACACACACACACACACACAGTATACTGGTAGAACCTGGACAAGAGGCTGATGGGTGAGTTGATGAAAAATAATGAGTGTAAATGTATTTCTGCCTTTGGGAAAATTCATAGGACTTTCTCCATATTCGGTGACTTTCTTCACCCCGTTTCTCCATCACACACCAATGTCTCCTGTAACTTCCTTGTCCAGTTCCTTCTCAGAATCCCGCTGTCACACAAAGGTTGGCTCAGAGAAGGGCCCAGCACCTCCAGGAGGGTTGATATGAACAGGCACTAAAGCAAGGAAGTGCTGAGGGAAACTGGGCAGCATTCCCCAAACAAGGGAGGCTTCCAGAATCCCTGGAATACCACTGATTGTCCTGGCACTGGGGGACAAAGCCCTTAAGTTAAGAGGATACAGAAGTCAGTCAGTGTCATCTCTGGAAAGATCCTGAGAGATCAGCTGAGCCAGTGTTTGAACGGAAGCCCAATATGGGACAGAGACTAAAATCTTCACATGTGGCGGCAGCTGAGCGGGGATTTGAGCCCAGACTCCCTACGCCATTATTCCCCACCAGGCCATACTGGTCCCCACTGTAGCCTTTCTGTAACTCCTCAGGTCACATCTTTCCAGCCCTGCACTGCAGTAGGCCCCAACCTTCAGGGATTCTTCTGTTTCTCCCTGCCCCTCTCAAAACAATCTGGGATCATCATTCTAATGTGAGACACAGGTGGTCTATAGATTCTGTACATGGTCAAATCACAGAAAAATGTTAGGGTCCCACGATGTCAAAGTTCTCTCTCTCAGAAACTGAAGAAATATATGATAAGGACAATATTTTGCAATAAAAATATTAAAAGCTTGTCTTAATTTGAGGTTACGCATATATGTGTGTATGTATATATATGTATATAGGTGTGTATAAGTAGGTATGTGTATATGCATGTACATATATGTATATTATATATACACATATGTGTACATGTGTGTATATGCTTTCCCCTAATAATTGTTGTATAGGTCATCTGCTTAACCTGGGGTCCCGGGAAGAAACCTGATTCTTGCTCTGGGCATTGCAAAATTTATATACTCTTGTATTTATTTTTAATTATGGAAAGAACAGAAAGTAATATTTCTCCCATGCCTCACCAGTGTATTTAATAACTATTAATATTTTGCTATATTTGGTCTGCTTCTTTTAAAAAATAAAATAATACAGATAGAGCTGAAGTCTCACCCCTCCAACCATTTCCCTATGCCCTCCCCAGAGGTAACAACTACCTGGGAGTTTTCACGTCCCCTTCATTTACATAATTTCATATTTCTTGTCCCATAAGAATATACAGTACAATTTTGTGTGTTTTTAAAATTTTCAATAAATATCATATTTTATATAACATTTGTGACTTGAAATTTTTCATATAATGTTAAGTTTTTGAGATTTTTCCAGGCTGACCCACGTAGATCTAGGTCATTCATTTAACTGTTATTATACTATTTCATTGTTTGAACACACCAGAGTGTGCTCATTCTCCTAAGGAGAAGCATGTAGTTTGTCTCCCGCTTTTGCTGCAATAAGGATCTTCCTGTACAGTTCCCCATCCTTTTTGCCATTTTTCAATACAGCAAAAATCCTCTTTGAAAATTAGAAATAGTACCCTAAAGCTACCGAGTTAGCCTTGACCAGTGAGGGTTTAGACCCCTCTGTGGTCACAGCTCATGAGCTGCAGCCTTGGAATCTAAAGAGCTCTTTCCGTCTTTCCTAAGAACCTCTCTGCTCTGTACAACCGTTCCACGTGAAGTCCCAAGTGCCAGTGTGGTGCCAGGCCCCGGGCCAGGTGCCAGCCTATGCTTCAGCTCAGCGTGCGCCGTGGCTCTCCCAGGCTGCTGCAAAATCAGCTCTAGTTCGCGTGTGCTTAAAACGCACCTTTCCAAAGCACTCTGGGGCTCCCCTGGATCCAGTTCTCTTTCTGGAGAATAAATGAAAAATCCCAGACTGCAAGACGAATGAGCACAACCCCAGAAGGAAATTTCTCTCCCAAGACCAAACGTCCATGTTCCTTGGGCTCTGTTCCCTTTTCTCTTCAGACTCCACACTGTCTCCCTGGGTGACTTCATCAACCCCCTTGCTTTCAGATGACATCTTCTGGCCAATGACTGCATCATCTCTACCTTCAGTTTGGTTCTTTTCCTAAAATCCAGCCCCATACATTGAGTAGCTATCGCACTCTACCCATTAGTTCTCTCTGAGACCTTGCAATGGAAGATTGGAGTCAACGTCTAGTGCAGTGGCTTTCAATTTTTTTTTTTTTTTACCATGACCCAGAGGAAAAAACACTTTAGTTCGCAAATGATTGCATGTACGTGTGCACACACAAACGACAACAATACACACACCTAAGACAAGCATTTCATTAAGTAATACTTACGCTTATTATTTGTAACTAAGGAAAAAAATCTTGTTATGACCACCTGAATTGATTTTATGATGCTCTAATGAGTCACAACCCACAACTGTTCAAGCTTGCCTTTCCCTGCTCCAGAGGTGGGGAAGCTAAAGATATACTTTTCTTACTCCCTTGCAGCTTGGGCTTTAGAATAGTTCGGTCTGAGATGGACAAGATTTAGGAAGGTTCGTCCATTCACCCAGCAAGCACAGCTGTGGAGGCCTGTGGTTTTTCTGTAGCTGCATTTGCATAGCTTCCAGTGTTCAGATAGTAGCTTAGCAGGTATGGCGCTCCTGGGTGTAGGGAGAGGCGCATCCATTCTGCTGACATGGTCTGTTGCAGATTCACATTGGTTCTAGGACTGGCAGCAGCAGTGGCTTCCTTACTGGGGTGGTTTCCTGTTTGAAACAGCAGTGTTGTGGCTGTAGAGGGGGCAGCTTCCTGACTGCAAGACTGTTGAAGAGACAGCAGCGACCATAGTGGCTCAGTTCCCAGGAGCAGCGTTAGAGGTTGCTCCTGAAAGCTCAACCTGGATTCTGTTTGCTCAGCCCTCCGACAATTCTGTAAGCCATTTAATACCCTGGGATAAATGCCTTCCTGCTAAAAAGCTGGAGAGAAGTCTGCTCCCTGCAACTGATCCCTGATGGATACAATCTCAATATGTATAAAACTGACCTCATGATACACACCCCAGACTTGTCACTATCCCCATGTTCCAAATCTCAAAGACTACCTGAGACTCTCATGACCCTTCTTTCCTGTCTCGCATCCAAACAACATCTGTCCAGTTTATCCAGTTCTCTGGTCCTAGCCACCATCATCTCACGTGCACTATTCCCATCACCTCCTAATTCACATCCCTGTCTCCAGACTTACTCCTTACAAATCACATCTCCAGACAGAATAACAACTTTCCATTGTTCTTGGAATTGATAGTAATAATTATCATTTATCAAACTTTTACATCGTATGCCTTTGTCATGTACTCACCCATTCAATCCTCAAATCAGCCCTATGAGGGAGGCATTATTACCACCACACTACAGGCAACAATGACATTGAGACTCTGAGACACAGTGGCATGGCCAACATCACACAGCCAGGGGTAGCAGAGCTGGGATTCAAGCCCTGGTTTGTGAACATCCCATTTCAACACTCATGTTCCAATCACTACAAATCCAGCCTTCCTAAATTCCAAGCTCTCCAAATCAGCTCTATATCCATCTAGATCCTGCCTTTCTCTTCAGCTTCATGCGTTCATACCCACCTCCCACCTCCCATGCTCTATGCTCAGATGACATTGAACTTCTCCCAATTCCTCAAACCTTCTGCGTTCAGCCTTGCCGCCAGGTGTTTGCACATGTTCTTCCTTCTGCCTGGAATGCTCGTTTCACTCTCTTTTGCCTGGTTAACTCCTAACATTGTTCTGAGCTCCTCAACAAAGTCTTTCTGACTCTTCTGGCCTCACCTAATTTCCTGCTGTCTTCTCTCACACTTGCCCCATCCTTAAGTGCATGACACTGTATTGTCCACCCCTGGTTCTCTCTATAGCTCCTCTCCAACATCCAAAGTCCTCGACAGCAGGAACCTTATTCAGCACTGGGTCCTCTATAGCCCAGCACAGTTCCTGATATAACAGATAGCTATATTTCTTAACTATAGATAGCTCGATAGCTATATTTCTTAAATAAATAATAAAAAAAATCTCTTTAAACATGGGCCCCATTCTAGGTTAAAGATATCCCTGGTGGCTCAGTGGTTAGGAAGCCGCCTGCCAGTGCAGGGGACACGGGTTCCAGCCCTGGTCTGGGAGGATCCCACATGCCGCGGAGCAACTAAGCCCGTGTTCCACAACTACTGAGCCTGCGCTCTAGAGCCTGAGCTCACTGCAACTAGAGAAAGCCTGCGTGCAGCAACAAAGACCCAACGCAGCCAAAAGTAAATAAATAAAATAAATAAATTAAAACAAAAAAATTAAAAAAATAATAAAGATATCAAATAAGCCACCAAAATAATTTAAAAATTTAAAATCCTTACTAAATATGGAAATGTAAATTGAAAGTCACCTTTTCTCTTATGAATGTTTTTCAGCACTCAGGAGAGTAAGAATGTTGATTAAAGAGAGGTGAAATTTTCAGAAAACAAAATCCACCTGTGCCATCAGAAATTTGGAAGGGAAAAAGACAAACGCTCACGTACTTTATTGACCCTTTTCTATAAGCCAGGTATAATATTTGCTATATAATCTGTCTCTTACTATCCTTATAAGACAGCTATATGCTATTGGAATCATTTCGCAGGAGGGGATACTCACCCTAGAGAGTTTAAATCAAATTTAACACCTTAGAACCAACTGAAGGACTTCTTAAAACCCTCATGCCCAGGCCACATCTCAGACCAATCAAATTAGAATCCCTAGGGCTTCCCTGGTGGCGCAGTGGTTGAGAATCTGCCTGCCAATGCAGGGGACACGGGTTCGAGCCCTGGTCTGGGAAGATCCCACATGCCACAGAGCAACTAGGCCCGTGAGCCACGATTACTGAGCTTGCGCGTCTGGAGCCTGTGCTCTGCAACAGGAGAGGCCACGATAGCGAGAGGCCCGCGCACCACGATGAAGAGTGGCCCCCACTTGCCCCAACTAGAGAAAGCCATCGCACAGAAACGAAGACTCAACGCAACCAAAAATAAAAATAAATAAAAAACAAGGGTATCTTTAAAAAAAAAAAAATTAGAGTCTCTAGAGTTAGGACCCAGGCATTAGGATTGAGCTCCCACAATTTAAGCTAAGTTTAAAAGTCAACGGTTGAAACCTATGCTATCCATATTGTGCCCTGGACCAGCAGCCTTAGCATCCCTAGATAGCTTATTCAAAACGCAGACTCTCACACTCATCCAGACCTACTAGAAAAGAATGTGCGTTTTAATAAGATCCAAAAGGGATTCATGGGCACTGAATGGTCTGGGCAGCACTGGTCTCCATGACTCTCCCCGCTAAGTGGAGATTACTCTGAATCCATTATGCTGCCCTGTTTCCCTCAAGCTGATTTTGGAAAATGGATTTTCCATTCCCTTCTACTGCATATGCAGATGTGAGGGTTTGGACACTGCCAAAGGCATAGTTAAGTCACTATGATGGTATTCATTTGTAATTATCATCACCGAGTTTTTAAAATTTGCTTTTGGTCCAGCTCTCTCCCCTGGGAATCTTAGGCAAGAGCTGGGACAAAATTCTGGCCAATATGTCGAGAGCTCTGGATACAGTACAGAGAGGGGGATGTACTTTCCCTGTGGCCGAGGAACAGAGAAAACAAGTTTGGGGGCAGCAGGTGGGAAAGAACGCTTTGGAAACCTGACTTTGAATCCTAGCTCAGGTCATTGTTAACATTAGGATTTTGATGCATCACAAACACTCTTTAAACTTAAATTTCCTCAGCTGTGAAATGAGGCGCGTAATCCTTCCCAAAGCTGTGGGAGAAGAAACACACAATAAGCTTGAAAAGTACACAAACGTGAGGTAATTTTATTACATTCCATATTCACAAAGGAGTTTGACTGTGGGAAAAGGAGCAGGGGGAAATGTTTGAGAGGAATGAAGTTCCTCAAATTCACCGAAGCCATGTCTCCCTTCTGTGGCCAGAAAAACTAGCCATGTGACAAACAAAGGTGTCCGTGAGACAAACACCCAGAGGTGCTTTATACTTCAGGGAAAACTGGCCTGGATAAGTCAATGGAATACTTGGGAGATAGAGTGTTGACAGTCCCCTCCCTGTGTCTCCCTCATGGCAGCAGTGGACTACTGGTATTTGCATGTCTTTTTTCCTACTTATGGCATCTAGAAGGCAAGACTCTTCCTCTGAATCCCCAGCACCTAGATCAGTGTCGGGCACAAAGTCAGCACTCGGAAAAAGTAGATTTCACCCACGGCGAGACGGAGAATTAATGGGTGAGGATGCCAGTGCAGCTAGTTAGGAACATACTGAAAAGAAGTTTTATCCCTCCCACCACTGGAAGGCTCCAAGGGAAAACCAGCTGAAGTACGTCATCATTCCATCCCCTCTGCTAGGGGCACAGATGACATAACTGCCGTGACCTTCTGACTTTGTCTTCTGCTCTCACAATTAGTTTCATTTTACCAGCTGGCCTCATGCACACAGCATCAGGCACGGAAGAAAGGGGAAGAAAGGCCATCTGTCACAGGATTGACACATCAGGATGAGGAAAATCAAGAAAATGCTTAAGGAGGCTTAATTCCTACTGCCAAAGTTACATTCTTACACTCGAATATATAGTCTTAATTGGATCTGATCTTCCCATGCTCCTCCTTCAATAACAATGGTGTGTTTATTTAAACAGCTTTATATTATATGAATATACATAATTGATAACACTTACTGAATGCTTCCTTACCAAGTTCCCAGCATCATATTGAAGCCTTCAAATACTGTAGGCTATTGCATTCTCATACCACCTTATGAGAGATTGCCATTCCCGTGTTACAGATGAGGAAACTGAGGCTTGAAGAAACGCATCAGCAAGTCCAAGTTTAAGCAGCTCAAGAGCCAGGATGTAAATGCCTGAAGTCTGACTCGAGAGCCACATCCCTAAGGACACTACACTGCTCTGCTGTGAAGCTACCTGACTTTGCACATGTGATTCCTTTTTCTACAAGGTCCTTGCCCTCCCTTTTCAGCTTGGTTAACTGACCTCATCCATAAAATCTCAACTCAAACATTATTTCTCAAGAACCATTCCCAGGTTAAGTTAGGCATTCCACCCCGGCCTTGATATCCTCACCTCCATTAAAACACTTATCACCTTGTACTACAGTTGTATGATGATGTGTTTGCTTCCCTTGTTAGATTGCAGACTTCTTAATAAGACAGTGCTTAAACAGAGTACACTTCTCTGCCAGTGTCTACAAAATAAAGTGATTCTTGCTTCTAAATTATTTTGGCATGATACCCCACCATTCACACCCTACTCTGGACTCTGGAAGGGACACTGCTACCTTGAGGCCGGTCACTCTACATCACTTAGCCTTTATGCTTCATTCTGGCTGCTCCAGAAATTCTGGCTGCTTCTCCCCATGGTCACTGTCATTGCTAAGTGGAAAACCATGAACTTGAAGATACCAATCACTCTAGGCCTAACTCCACACAGGCAGGCAACGTCTCACTTCCCACTACCATAATTACCCAGGCCTTTTCATGACTGAGAATCCTAACCCAACTCTTCCTGGTCCCAGAGATAGAAAGAAGAGTGACCACCCCCAACCCAAAGTGCCAACTCATTTCCTGCCCAGAATTAAACAATTCCCAAAATGAATGACTATGTGAACACTCACTCCCTTCAGGGAAAAACCCCTCCCCACCTAGCAGGTTGTCAACTTACCCTATGACCCCAACCTGACAATCACCTAACAGTCCAATATTGGTACCCCTCCCAAAGTTTATCTTTATCTGCTACCACCTTGTTGTTCTAGGATAGTTCTTTTTTTTTTTTTTTTTTTCATTTTGGGGGGAGTTTTTCTTGGACATGGGAGCCAACCGGAAAGAACTGAAGCTAGAACAATTTGAGTATCCGAAAGCTATTAAACCTTTTGGAGATGAGGCACCAGGGAAGGTGATATATATGTATATATTTCATATATATTTTAGTCTGAAGGGGATGGATACATGGGTGTATTCACTTTAAAATTCTGTTGAGCTATACACTGATGATTTATGCACATACTGTATGCATGTTATAGTGTAGGATCATTCTTGACACACAATGGGCATTTGATAGATATTTGTTGAATAAATGAAAGGTTTGCTGAAAACCATCTTAGATGTCTGTACAGTACTTTAGAGTTTACAAAACCACTCTTTCAAGTGACAGATGATGCACTCAGCTAGCAGGGGCAGAGCTGGAAGCCCCTAGTATTCTGATTTCTTGCCCAGACTATACTATATTCTGGGGTCAGCAAACAATAGCTTTGGGGCAGCTGCATGCTTTGTAAATAAAGTTTTATTGGAACACAGCTGTGTCCGCTCATTTATATACACTCTATGACTGCTTTTCTGCTATTGATACAATGACTACAAACTGAGTAGTTAAGCCAGGGTGCAAGAGAAGCTCTATGGCCTGCTAAGCCTGAAATATTGACCATTTGGTCCATCGTAGAAAGTGTTTGCCATCTCTGCTATATACTGCTGGTGACTCCATATATGTTCAGATGTACATACTTACATACCACACACACACATCCTAAATTCACCCACAAATAGAACCATTTGGCCACTGCCTCTATCTGAACTTCTCAATATTATTAGCTGTGAGAAGGGAGTATCATGTATGTTGGAATCGTGCATAGAATATGTCTGTGAATGCGGAGTGACAGGTTCTATGGGCCCATGCATGGGCTTTGATCATGGCAGTATCTATTCTAAAAATATGAGTAACAAACTAAAAGAAGAAAAGGCTTCAGAGGCAAGTCCACCAAAAACAATGAGAAGGAATAACTTCCAGTAAGAGGGGACAGAACCATGAAAAAACGGAATAATTTTAAATCACAACTTGGACCCCTTAGCTCACAGTTTTGTGAAAGCCCTATACACCCTTATAACTGACCCAATTCAGTCCTGTAGTAATATGATGGCTGACACTGAAACACATTTCTTGTATTATTTTCATTTTTTATTATTATTAAATCTTGATGACTTGAGTTAGAGAAAAAACTGCCAGGAGCTTTCTAAGTCAAGAGCCTGAATTAACCTTTGAGGACAATGAGTTTTTTCTTTTGGGAAAAAACATTAATGGACCTTTTAGTTACACAAAAACAAAGCAAAGATCTTGTTCTAAAAAAAGAGGCTTGAGATGTGAGGATTTGAAATTCTTTACAATGATGAAAAGGTTTTAAATGGATGTCTCTTTCTAAAATAGGGATTCAGAATGCACTGCTCCAAGAAAATTATTGTTTGCTCTTAGATGTTTTTCTTCAATCAGCTACCCAGGGGAGTTTGGATACAGAGACAAGATGGTGGCTGGAGGGATAGGAAAACATAACTTCCATTTACACTAGTAAAGGGGACTTAAGTGAATTCTATGTGAATTATGGAAACGAATATATGGCTATTTTCTGGACTGAATTATCCAGACTCCCAGAAATATACTATCAGACGTAAGGTCCTACTCAAACATGGGGCCAAATCTAACACTGTGGGTAGTGGAACATTATTGGTGCCCAATAAAGACAAGGTATCATTATTACTCCTCTTTGAATCACATGGTAGGTACTTAGGAAATATTTATTGACTTGAATAGAAGCTGAAATCACCTTTAAAAAAAACTTCCTATATTGATTTTTTTTCCTTTTAGTTCAGTCTCTCTTAAACTGAAGATATTCTATCTAAATACTCACTAAATGAGCTCTATATTCTTATATTTTTAAAATAAGTAACTCAAGGCTCCTTTTAAATAAAGGACTACCAAGAATAGCATTCTATTTCAGAAAACATGTGGTATAGGGGAAAATTGTGAAAGACTGAAATTTAGTGGAATTACTGACTATCTCATAAATTCTAATTATTTCAAGCTTTTGTTGCCTCTGATATTTTTTACAACCCTTAAAGTTACAGAACAATGATAGTAATACAGATAATTCTTGTCCATAAAAATGCAAATTATGCCCCCATGCAATGCGACTGATTATCATTCTGTGGATATTGAACAGTTTTGCAAGTTTTTCATCTACTGTAACCCTCTCCCTGACCCAGGGAGAGTCAGGTCTATTAGCACCTCAAGAGAATTCTCTTTGGTAAACACTGGTCTATACCCTTTTCTGGAATTGTTAACTCAATAACAATTGGCCAAAAAGTGCCTTTGGTTTTTAAGTGAAAATAAAAGACACATTTTTCATTTTCACCAAGAACTTTATTGAACAACCTATTCACCGTTTTGTTCCACTACCTTCTGCCATTTTTCAGGCAACTTCATAATTCCATCTTCCCGAAACTTTTTAACTTTTTGAGCAAAGAACTGTTCCAGGTGCCTTTTACAGTCTTCCAGGAATTGAAATTTTTTCCGTTAAGAGAATTTATAAAGACTGAAATAAATGGAAATTTGACGGTTCAATGTCTGGTGAACACGGTGGATGAAGCAGAACTTCCCAGCCAAGCTGTTAACAGTTTTTGCCTGGTAATCAAAGAAGCATGTGGTCTTGTGTTATCCTGATGTAAGATTATGCATTTTCTGTTGACTAGTTCTGGACTTTTTTCGACGAGTGCTGCTTTCAGTTGGTCTAATTGGGAGCAGTACTTGTTGGAATTAATCGTTTGGTTTTCCGGAAGGAGCTCATAATAGAGAACTCCCTTCCAATCCCACCATATAAACAACATCACCTTTTCTGGATGAAGACTGGCCTTTGGTGTGGTTGGTGGTGGTGGTTCATTTCACTTGCCCCACGATCTCTTCCATTTCACATTATTGTACAGTATGCACTTTTCATTGCCTGTCACAATTTGCTTTAAAAACAGACCGTTTTCATTACATTTAAGTAGAGAATCGCAGGCAGAAATACGTTCAGGAAGGTCTCTTTTCGCTTAACTTATGTGGAACCCAAACATCAAAGTGATTAACATAACCAAGCTGGTGCAAATGATTTTCAGTGATTGATTTGGGTATTTTGAGTATGTCCGCTATCTCCCGCATGGTATAACGTTGATTGTTTACAGTTAATGTCTTGATTTGATCACTATCAACCTAAGCTGGTCTACCTGACCATGGAGCATCGTCCAGCAAGAAATCTCCAGCCCAAAACTTCGCAAACCACTTTTGACACGTTTGATCAGTCACAGCACCTTCTCTGTACACTGCACAAATCTTTTTCTGCGTTTCAGTTGCATTTTTACCTTTCTTGAAATAATAAAGCATAATATGCTGAAAATGTTGCTTTTTTTCTTCGATCTTCAACATTAAAATGGCTACACAAAAATTCACCAATTTTGATGGCTTTTTTTTTTACATGCATACTGATATGACAGCTGTCACAATACAATCTAACAAAATTGTTTCAAATGAAGTAAAAGACAACTAAGCGCTACTAGAACCATCTTACTGAAAAACCAAATGAACTTTTTGGCCAACCCAATACATATATGAATATACATATACATGTATATCTCATACTCACAGATGTACATGTACTAGTGACTGCGGTACAGATTTATAGCATTCTGGTAGTCCAGCTATTTTTAAGTAGTATTTTTGTTCAACAAATAAGTTTTTTTGCTATTTTTAATCTGAATATCAAAATACAGAAGAAAGCTAAATGCTGCATTGAAAAGGAGGCCTATTGTCCCTATTTTACTGAGAATCAGAGATGAAAATCACCTAGCTAATAAATACTAAATGGAAAAACCAGGACTCTAGCCCAGATTTTCAGGAACCAAATTAGTTTTTATTCTATTTCTTGAGAGAAGCTTTCTACATCTCTTTCTCTGAATACTTAAAGAAGTAAAATCTCCACATAATAGAGACACATACATATCCCAGAAATATCACCACTTCAAAAAGGATCAGGCTAATGGTATTTCAGAAATACAGTTTAAAAAAATACTGAAATCCCAATATTATCATTTTGCTGTTCTATTACAGGTAGTAAATTTGACTAGCACGAAGGAAATGCAAGAAATGTACAAGACTCAGATGTGCTTTTATAGCGCTTAAAAACTAATTTGGAAAATAAGTTATATGTACACAAAACATCCAGATAAAAGTATGGAAGAGTATAAAATGATATATTAAAAAGCCCAATGAATGTGATCGTATCAGCTAGTAATAATATCTAACATGTAATGAGAGCATACTGAGCCAGACATTAATCTAAGTGCTTTACATCCAAATAACTCTTTAATCTTCACAGGTAGCCTATGAGGTTGGTCCTATTATGATCTCCAATTTAAAGGTATGGAAATGAGGCCCTGAGAGATAAATTTACTTCAGGGCCTGTTGTGGGAATGTCTAACTAAGGGGTGGAATTTCTGTGATAATTGTGGGATTTGACTTTGCAGACTTTGCAGGCCCACTGGGGAAGAAGGGGATCCGTAGGACAAATCAGCTGTGCAGATGCGGTGGCGCTGAGGGAGAAGCCGAGGGCTTCAAGGAGGGAAGGGTGTTGGGCAGTTTCCTGTCTGGGGGTAAAACTTGGCTAAGGCACAGCAGGAAGATTGTGGAGAAGGAAAGCGTAACAGCAAGAGGGCCAGGATAAGCAGAATAAGGAAGGATGCTCAAATGGCTCACGAAAGTCATACCTTGAAAACATCCTGTCTTAACAGATTTTTTAATTCTTTGTGACAAATTTGTTTTATTTAAAAATAATGCAACAAGTAACTGTATCCCTTGATTCCCCTGTTTAATTTTCAGTTTGTTCCAGAGCCCTTCCTTTTTGTAGGCTCTGGAAGAAACTGAAAATTAAAACAAAAATTAAGACAGATGGGAAATTAAAGTATCAACTTTGTCATTGGGAAAGGCCAAGTCAGATGATGTAGCTTGGCTTGAGAGCCAAATAGGCCAGCCCTTCTAGCCAAATTCCTGATCTAGAGAGAACTGCCTGTTGTAGCATTCCTGAATCTTGGACAAGAACATGGGACCACCAAGAGGAAGATCAAGAGAGCAGCTGAAGGAACATGCCCCCTGTATTCTTCTCAGATTTAGCAAGCAGATAAGGCCACTCCACCATTCCTGTGGCAGAATGAACCAAAGAACAAAAAGAGACATAATGTTATACTAACTGAGCTTCCTTCATGTGAAAGAAACATCTAGAAAAGAGAAGTGTTCCTCACTAACACTCATCATTATTTTAAATATTTCATACTAAGAAACAAAAGAATTATATTTACAAAAGCCTACAATTAAAATCATACTCAGTGGTGAAATACTGGACATTTGTCCACTGGTTGGTAACAAGAAAAGGATGTCCATTACCACCAATTTTGTGCAATGCTGAACCAGCAGTCCTAGCCAGAGCAATAAGGGAAGAAAAAGAAATACATTGTGCAAAGATCAGAAAAGAAGTGAAACAGTCTTTATTAATAGATGATACAAATATTATAATTATAAAATCAAAAATGGTTTATAAACAAATAAACTTAGTAAAGTCGCTGGTTACAAAGTCAACATATAAAAATCAATTATATTTCCACATACTATCAACAAACAATTGGAAAACAAAATTCAGAAAAATATACCATGTACAGTAGTGCCCCAAAATATCAAATATCTAGGACTAAATCTAATGAAAGATGTATGAGACCTCCATACAGAAAATTATAAAATATTGCTAAGAGAAATTAAAGACTTAAATGGAGAGATATTTCAAGTATATGAATTGGAAGACTCAATATATTATGATGTAAATTCTCCCCAAATTGACCTATAAGAATAAATTTTATCCTCATTAAAATCTCTGTAGGTATTTTATGTGTGGAAATTGGCAAACTGACTGTGAAATTTATTTGGAAATGCAAAAGAACCTAAAATGGACAATATAACCTTAAAGAAAATGAGAATTTTGCAAGACAAACTATCAGATTTCAATTTACTATAAGGTTAAGATAATCAAAGCAGTAGGGTCTAACAATAGATCCACACATACATGGTCATTTGAATTGTGACAAAAGGCTTAATCGAGAAACAGTGTTCTTTTTAATAAATGTTGCTGAAACAATGGTATTAGAAATGAATTTTTACCCCCTACCTTGCACCATACATAAAAATTTATTTGAGATGGACCATGGATCTAAACGTAAATCATAAAACATTAAACTTCTGCAATAAAATATAGGAGAATATCTTCAGCATTTTGAGGTAGGCAAAAATGTCTTATATAGGATATGAAAGACACAACCATAAAAGATTGATAAGTTGGTGTTCATTTAAATTAGGAACTTTTGTTCATCAAAAGACACCATTATAAAAGTGAATAGAAATGCCACATGTATTTGGGAAGATGTTTGCTACATATATATGACAAAGAACGCATATCCACAATAGATAAAAGCTCCTATAAATTAATTGAAAAGACAAACCAATCTAACTTTTAAGAGGGCAAAAGAATTGAACAGAACTTCAAAACAGAGAATATCCATGTGCTTTATAACTATCTGTATGTCTTCTTTGGAGAAATGTCTATTTATATCTTCTGCCCATTTTTTGATTGTGTTGTTTGTTTTTTTGATATTGAGCTGCATGAGCTGTTTGTATATTGTGGAAATTAATCCTTTGCTGGTTGCTTCATTTTCAAATATTTTCTCCCATTCTGAGGGTTGTCTTTTCATTTTGTTTACGGTTTCCTTTGCTGTGCAAAAGCTTTTGAGTTTAATTAGGTCTCATTTGCTTATTTTTGTTTTTATTTTGATTACTCTAGGAGGTGGATCGAAAAAGACCTTGCTGCTATTTATGTACATGTATAACAGATTCACTTTGCTGTACACCTGAAACTAACACAACATTGTAAATTAACTATAGCCCAATAAAAATTTTAAAAAGAGAGAGAGAATATCTGAATGGCCAATAAGGAAATGAAAAGGTGTTTGGTATCATTAATAGTCAGGGATATGAAAATTAAAACCACAGTGCGATACCACATGCATCAGAATTGCTAATTTTAAGATGACTGACAATATCAGGTGTCAGTGAGGGTGTGAAGCAACTGGAAATCTCATAAATTGCTGGGAGAAGTGAAAATGGTACAATCACTTTGGAAAACTGTTTGGTAATATCTACTAAAGCTAAGCATATGTTTGCCCTGTGACTCAACCATTCTACCCCTTGGCATTAATCTTAAGAGAACTGAGGTCTTATGTCCACAAAAAGACAGGTAGAAGAATGTAGCACCTTTATTCATAATAGTCCCAAAGTGAAAAGAATTCAGATGTCCATCAACAGAAGAACGGATAAATAAATAGTGGTATATTCATACAGTGTACTTAGGCAGCAAAAAAAAAAAGGTGGGGGGGAGCTACTGCCACATACAGTAATATGAATGAATCTCAAAGACATTTTATTAAGCAAAAGAAGACAGATAAAAAAGAGTACATTCCATTTCATTGCATTTGATGAATGTAATATAATGCATATATCATTGTATTTATATAATGTTCAGAATAGGCAAACTAATCTGTTGATAAAAGTCAAAACAGAGTTTATGGTGGTGGGGGGAGTATTGATTGGGTATGGAGAAAACTTCTGGAGTGATGGAAATATTCCAAATCTCTTCTGAGTGATGGTTATACAGGTTATATACGTCCGTGAAAACTCATCAAACTGTTTACTTAAGATTTGGGCATTTTTATCTCATTTGAAAATTTTAATTAAATTCAGAATATTTTAAAGAAGAAGGAAAAACACTCACCCGCTGTCATTAAATCCCCCCTAAAGATAACCTCTAGTAACTATTTGATGTGTAACTTCTTTCCTATGCTTGTACATTTTTATCTTTCCTTCTCTCTACTCGTCTATTTAGCTACCATATTTCATCACGCCTAGGTCTCTGTCAATCATAAAGTGCACCATTAATTTCTGTACCACCAAGAAAGAGAGAAAAAAATACTATTGTCAATTAAACTGTAACACACCACACATTATAAGACACATCTTGATTTCAGAGACATGAAAATATGAAATATGTAAGCCTTAGAATTGGTGAAATACACACAAACATACATACACGATACATATACGTTTTTCTTTTACAAAACGTACAATCATGCTATATGTGTGTGTATATATATATATTATATATATATATATACATATAGGTCTGCAATTTACTTTTTTTCCTTAATAATATAGCAAAGACATCCTTTGCTTATGTTGTTGCCTACAGACCTGTCTTTGTTGTCGTTTTTCTTAAATCTTTTAAATGACTGTATAATATTTCTTTGTAAAGAGGTAATTTTCAAACCATTTCTCCATTGATGATCAAACAGATCATTTGAAGTTTTTTGCTATTTCAACAGTACTACAATCAATATCCCTAAAAATACATCTTTATCTGCCTAAGATACAGTGAGAAATTTTTACAGATTAGAATCCTGGAAGTAAATTTAATGTCAATGGATATGAACATTTAAGATTTTAACATATATCATAAATTATCACCCATAAATTCTGAACCAGTTCACTCTCCACCCAATAGTGTACAGTGGTGCCCACCTCTTCCACTTTCACCAGTCATGGGTACCACCAACCTTCATTATTTTTGCTAATCGAAGGGGGATTAGATGTCAATGTCAATGTCATTTCATTGACATTTTATTTGGCCTTTAAAAATAACTTAATCACATATTTATGCTGGAAACTGCAACACTAATATGAACTAGACTCTACAAATATTATCATATTAATTAAACATGTTTAAACATCAGCTACTGACCATGCTATCGAGAAGACTACTGTTCTGAAAAGGGGTTGGGATTGGTTAAGGTTTTGTACAGGAATTCACTGCCCTAAGAGTAGCTGCCCTGTCCCACCAGCCTTTGCTGAGGGAAATAGTTCTAGGTAGCTTCTCAAGCATAGGAAGCCACATTCTGTACCCAAGTCTGTACCATCTTGACTTTAGGGGATTTGACCAGGGATAGGTTACCTCCGGTCAAGCCTATAGAATGTTCAGTTACCTATGAATTAATCTGGTGTGCAAACTTGGCTCTGCAGGGGCAACGGGCAGCAAGTGGGTGCAGACCTCCATGCTGCTTTGCACAACCCCTAATCTAACCCAATCCCTCCCCAGCAAACTCTTCCACTGTAACCCTCTGGAAATCCTACCCGGGGGTCAGCAAACATCCATAAATTATCAACTTTTCTTGGTGAGCCCTTTTTACCTTTTTGCTTTTGTTAAACCCTGCCTGTTCTCCGAGACACAATTCCTCCCGTGGCCCTCACAGTGGAGGCACTTTGTTCTCTCACACCCCACACCATCCGAGTCCTGAGATGGGGTGGCCATCCTCCTTGTTCCTCATTGCTTCTCCCACACCCTTCCTCCCCCTTATTCTTATAAAACGTCCAGGCTCTTGTGAACTCACACCTTTTCCTTGTTGCTATTATCTGTTGACCCCCTGACCACTCCCTTAATCCTTAACAACTTGAGCTCCTGGCTCAGTTTTCCTCTTCACCCCAACATCTGTATCATTTTCACTGGGCTCAGGTCCTTCACCTTTTCTTCCCCTGTATCTCAGCCACCCCGTCTCACAGTTACATCCTGCATCTCCCCACCAACAGAAACCACGATCATCTGTGAAATATCAACTTAAACACCACATACTCTGACCACACCTCCCATCACTCCAAATCATATGCTCCAGAACATTCCCCGCTACCACAAGTTTTTGACCTTATCCTTCAATCCCCACCATTTTTCATCACCCCTTGGTTTCCTCTGACTTCGCTTCCCTTCTTGGCCATCCTAGATTTCATGGGCTTCATTTTAATTACTTCCTGGAAAATGCCCTCACCTTCCCCACCCATAGCCCCTTCCCCATCATTCTCACCTGCACACACCAGCCATCTCCCCTCTCTCAGGCTGGCCCCAAGCAGCTGCATGTTGCTGAAGGAAACAATCACACAATTGCGCTGATGGGGTTCCCATGAATGCAACAGTCCCAAGTATCAATGGGTTCTCACATCTCCCAGAGAGCTGGCCATCTTTCTCTCACAGGCTCACTTTCCCACTTGCTGAGGTGAATGACCTCTCTTCCTATGTCTCCCACATATCTTCCTCCACCCACAGTTTCATCTGATGACCTTGCCTCATACTTAGTTGAGAAAATACAAGCTACCAGAAGCAAAGCCCCCCCAGCTTCTCACCACCCATGCTCAAGCCTTAGGTATTTGCACTCATTTTCTCCTTATTTTAACCTACCGTGATGGAGGAAGTGTCCTCAGGCCCAACAAAGGCTAGTCCTCCTCCTGGGCTTTGAATCCCATCCCATTGATCCATCCCAGCCTTCTGAAGGACCTCATTTCCCTAGTTATGCCCTTTACGGAACATGCCAGTCTCCCTCTCTCTCTACTAGATCATTCCCATCAACGGACAAAGATGCTCGAATGCCTACCCTCATCAAAAAGGCAAGGCTTGACCTCTCCAGTGCCTACACCATCCTCTATGCCCCACTCACAGCCAAATTTGCCAAGAGTTATAGACACACAATATTCCCAAGTTCTTACTTCGCCTTATTGCTTTTTTTTTTTTACTTATTGTATTTTTCTAGAAATTTTTAAAATGCAGAGAAAGAATTGGATAGTAATCTGTACATGCATTTTTTAATTAAAATGAATTAAAAAGATACACACAAAATCCATGACAGTGCTTGCTACTATGGTGGGGATAACGCAGTAAGACTAGATGTTCAGGACAAAGGGGAGCTTCCTTCCCACTCGGCTCCCACCCCCAGCACTCAACAGAAACTGCTCTTGTTGGCTTAATCTCCAAAATATACAAACAGCTCATACAGCTCAACAACAACAGCAAACAAACAACCCAATCAAAAAATGGGCAGAACACCTAAATACACCTTCCTCCAAAGAAAACATACAGGTGGCCAAGAGGCACATGAACAGATGCTCAACACTGCTGATTATTAGAGAAATGCAAATCAAAACTACAGTGAGGTACCATCTCACACCAGTCAGAATGGCCATCATTAAGAAGTCTACAAATAACAAATGCAAGAGAGGGTGTGGAGAAAAGGGAACCCTCCTACACTGTTGGTGGGAATGTAAGTTGGTGCAGCCACTGTGGAAGACAGTGTGGAGGTTCCTCTGAAGACAAAAAATAAAATTACCATATGATCCAGCAATCCCACTCCTGGGCATATATCCAGACAAAACTATAATTCAAAAATATACATGCACCCCTGTGTTCATAGCAGCACTATGCACAATAGCCACGACATGGAAGCAACCTAAATGTCCATTGACAGATGAATGGATAAAGATGTGGTATATATATACAATGGACTATTACTCAGCCATAAAAAAGAATGAAATAATGCCATTTGCAGCAACATGGATGCGACTAGAGATTATCATACTAAGTGAAGTCAGACAGAGAAAGACAAACACCATGTGATATCACCTATGTGAGGAATCTAAAATATGACACAAATGAACCTATCTATGAAACAGAAACAGACTCATGGACATAGAGAAGAGACTTGTGGTTGCCAAGGGGGAGGTGTTGGGGGAGGGATGGAGTGGGAGGCTGGGTTAGCAGATGTAAGCTATTATATATAGAATGGATACACAACAAGGTCCTACTGTATAGCACAGGGAACTATATTCAACATCCTATGATAAACCATAATGGAAAAGAATATTTAAAAAAAAGAATGTATAAATATATGTATATATGAATCACTTTGCTGTACATCAGAAATTAACACAACATTGTAAATCAACTATACTTCAATTCGAAAAATAAAATAAAAGAAACGGCTCTTGTTAACATCATTAATCAATAACTCCTTGTTTCTAAATCCAATGGACCTCACTTACTCAGTCTCTCAGCATTTGTCACAGTTGTACTCCCTCTCTGACACATGCTTCTCTCTCAGCTTGCATAATGCCATAATCACCTGTTGTTGTTTTTTTTCCTCTCACCTCACTGGGACATCTTCCTCAGTCACCTCAATGGCTCCTCCTCACCTCCCGAACTTGGGGTTCTTTGCAGGATCTTTCTGGTCTCCCCCTATAGTCTTTCCTTCCATTATCTCTTTCATAATCATGGCTATAAGTGCTATCATATGTTAGAACTACCAAATTTATATCTCTACTCTAGACAGCTCCTCTGAGATCCACCCTTCCAAATTCAAATTCATTTTCCCTGATATTTCAAATTTAAAACGTCTAAAACTTTTTAACATCGTCTATTCCCCTCCCTGCCTCCCAAAAAGTGTCATCCCATCACCTTGACTGCTCAAACCAGAAATCACCCTTTCACTAGTATCCAACATCCAAGCAACCAGTAACAAGTTCTCACATTTTTCCTCTTTTCTTCATTTCTGCTATCAGCACTGTAATCCAAACTATCATTCTCACCTGGATTAATGGAATATATCCCCCCTGTTCTCATCGCTTTCTTGCCACCTCCTCCCCAACCCTGATGCATTCTCCACCCAAGAAAAAGGACCTCCTTACAGTAAAAATGTGATTATGTTGGTGTATTGGTCTAGCACACTCCACACACACACACCCCCCAACACACACACTTTAGGGTCTACCACTCTCTCATTAAATTTGGAATCCCCAGAATGTAGTTCAACATTGGCACATAACAGGAGGACCACAAATATTGGTTAAATAAATCAGTGAAGTGGACCAATTGGGCGTTCTATGATCATTTGTAATCCAGGCACGGCAAGCCAAAGCACACATGTAAAGGAAGGTAAAATAATAGCCAAGGAGTAATAGACAACATGAAAAAGAGAAAAATCATCATAACTGGAAAGTGTTTGGCATAGTGCCTGACCCTTAACAGACATGATTATTACTAAAGAGAAATTTGTTGGTGGTAGCTGAAAGTGTGGCAGTGGTCAAGTAGTGTTCTGGGGACGCCGTGAGCCTTCCAGTATCCCCTTGATGGACCAGTCTTTCAGGGATCTAGCTGTGTGACTGCGATTCTATTCTTCTTACTCCTACATGTATCCGTACTGTAAGTAGGCTGAGGGCTCTCCTAGGTTCCCTGGAATTTGGTTTGTTTATTCAAATAGTTCTCTAATATCAAATATCTTCTGAGTTGACCCAGGAGGGCCTCTGTTCTTACAACTGGAAAAATAACACACTAATAGAGTCTATATGTCTCCTCCTAGGGTTAGTGTTCTGTCTCGTTTACAACGCTGTCCGCGGTTCTGGCACAGAGTAGGAGCCTGGGAAGTCTATGTTGAGATGAATTCAACTGATCAGAATGTTCCAAGAAATGGATTAGTTCTAGATTTTTTATGATTCCCCCCTTTCTTTTAAAACAAAATAGAGAATAAATTCTGGTGAAGTCTATTTTTCAGGTAATGAAACTTCAGCTGCAATGTGTCCAAATGTGAAGTCAGTATTAGAGCAGTACTTGGACAGACAACCCAAACTCCAGGGAACTCTTAATAGGACACATGTCAGGAGTGTCCCATATGTGTGACTGCATGCTATACCATGATGGCGGGGAGGGGCCTTTTCTGGCAGATACCAGTTATACCCATCACACACATGAAAATTGACCTGCCCAAAGCACCTTTCATTGCTACCTTCCAAAAGGGGCCTTAAACAATGACCTATTTTTGTTCCCTTGTCTGATAAAGGAAGAGACTGAAGTTCCTACAACTAAACTGTGGGATACCAACGAAATCAAGGTGAATCAATGGTTTGGACTTTTTAATTCTCTCACTTCTGAATTCCTATCCAGTAACCCATGGACTCTAAACCAAGCAGCTGAACATTTTATGAAATCAGTGTGATGAACTGGAAACAACGTGGGCATTAGAGCCAGAATTCCAATCACACACATCTACTATTTTGTCCTGAGTTCTTGAAAAAGTCACTTAACCTAGCTGAGTCTGTTTAATCACCTGCAAAATGGGTATAATTATGCCAATCTTTTTTTTTTTTTTTTTTAAAGTAATTCTGAGGGTTATTGGAGTCTGAGTTTTTATAGCTACTTTATTTATTCATTTCTTTATTTTTGGCTGTGTTGGGTCTTCGGTTCGTGCGAGGGCTTTCTCTAGTTACGGCAAGTGGGGGCCACTCTTCATCGCGGTGCAGGGACCGCTCTTCATCGCGGTGCGCGGGCCTTTCACTATCGCGGCCCCTCCCGTTGCGGGGCACAGGCTCCAGACGCGCAGGCTCAGTAGTTGTGGCTCACGGGCCCAGCTGGTCCGTGGCATGTGGGATCTTCCCAGACCAGGGCTCGAACCCGCGTCCCCTGCATTAGCAGGCAGATTCTCAACCACTGCGCCACCAGGGAAGCCCAATTATGCCAATCTTGTAGTGTGTTTGAAAGGATTAGAGATAATGTAGGTGAGCCCCTGCTGCTTGACTCACAGGAGATACTCAATACTGAGAACAAACAGACATCCATTGTACACTGGCAGACTTCTTTCTCTGGACCATAAGACCCCTGGAAAAATGTGGTTTCATTTTCGTAATTTCTTGAGTTGACTGTTGACTGTTTTTCATTTATTTCCACCTTTTCTTATTTAGTAATGAAAATATTTAGGGCTCTTCCTTTTCTTTTGGGTAAATCCCATACATTTTGATATAAATTATTTTTATTCGCCAAATTTACTTCCTTAAATGTTCTGACATTGTCAGTTTGATTTCCTCTTTGACATAAAAAGATTTTTAGTTTTCTTAAAAATTTTTTATTGAAGGCAAAAAGATTTTTAAATGGGAGTTTATAATTTGTACTTTTATTTTTTCAATTTCTAAGTGGTTTGGGTTTTAAAAATTATTATTATGCTTTAGATTTTGTCCTTTATCACACCGTGGAAAATAAGTATGGCCTATACAAGTGTTATCCAACAGAAATACAATGCAAGCCAAAAATATGAGTCACATATGTAATTTAAAATATTCTAGTAGTGACATTAAAAAAGGTAAAAAGAAACAAGTGAAATTAATTTTAATAATATTTTTATTTAACCCAATATATAAAAAATATTATCATTTGAACATTAATCACTATAAAAATTTTAATGACATATTTAACATTCCTTTTTTTTGGAATGAATTCTAGTGTGTGTTTCATACTTGCATCCTGCCTCAATTAAAACTAGCCACATTTCAAGTGTTCAATGGCCAGATGTGAACTGTGGTTATCATATTAGATAGCTCAGGTCAATACTCTTTGTTCTTTAAAGAAATTATTAGAGTATTTTTAGGCTTAAAGTATGGTAAAATTCTGTCCCATAGGTGCTTTAAAAAAGGTTTGTTCTTTGTTTGTAGGGATCAATGTATTTCTATTAGAAATAGCTTATAAATTATGTTCATGCCTCTTTATCTTTACTTCTGTATCTACTGGATCTGCCGAAGTTCCAAAGGGGTATAACAAATGCTCCCGGAGATTAACCAAGATGGCGGAGTAGAAGGACGTGCACTCACTCCCTCTTGCGAGAGCTCCAGAATCACAACTGGCTGCTGGACAATCATTGACAGGAAGACCCTGGACTTCACCAAGGAGGATACCCCATGTCCAAGGACAGAGGAGAAGCCACAGTGAGACGGTAGGAGGGGCGCAATCAGAGTAAAATCAAATCCCATAACTGCTGGGTGGGTGACTCACAGACTGGCGAACACTTATACCACAGAAGTCCACCCACTGGAGTGAAGGTTCTGAGCCCCACGTCAGGCTTCCCAAACTGGGGGTCCGGCAACGGGAGGAGGAATTCCTAGAGAATCAGACTTTGAAGTCTAGTGGGAATTGATTGCAGGACTGTGACAGGACTGGGGGAAACAGAGACCCCACTCTTGGAGGGCACACACAAAGTAATGTGTGCATCGGGACCCAGGGGAAGGAGCAGTGACCCTGGGGGAGACTGAACCAGACGTACCTGCTGGTGTTGGGGGGTCTCCTGCCGAGGCAAGTGGTGGCTCTGTTTCACCGTGGGGATAAGGACACTGGCAGCAGAGGTCCTGGGAAGTTCTCCTTGGAGTGAGCCCTCCCAGAGTCTGCCATTAACCCCACCAAAGAGCACGGGTAGGCTCCAGTGTTGGGTTGCCTCAGGCAAAACAACCAACAGGGAGGGAACCCAGCCCCACCCATCAACAGTCAAGTGGATTAAGGTTTTACTGAGCTCTGACCGCCACAGCAACAGGGAGGGAACCCAGCCCCACCCATCAACAGTCAAGTGGATTAAGGTTTTACTGAGCTCTGACCGCCACAGCAACAGTCAGCTCTACCCACCACCAGAGCCTCCCATCAAGCCTCTTAGATAGCCTCAACCACCAGAGGGCAGACAACAGAAGCAAGAAAAACTACAATCCTGCAGCCTGTGGTCCAAAAACCACAGTTACAGAAAGACAGAGAAGATGAAAAGGCAGAGGGCTATGTACCAGATGAAGGAACAAGAAAAAACCCCAGAAAAACAACTAAATGAAGTGGAGATAGGCAACCTTCCAGAAAAAGAATTCAGAATAATGATAGTGAAGATGATCCAGGACCTCGGAATAAGAATGGAGGCAAAGATTGAGAAGATGCAAGAAATGATTAACAAAGACCTAGAAGAATTAAAGAACAAACAAACAGAGATGACCAATACAATAACTGAAATGAAAACTACACTAGAAGGAATCAATAGCAGAATAACTGAGGCAGAAGAACGGATAAGTGACCTGGAAGACAGAATGGTGGAATTCACTGCTGCAGAACAGACTAAAGAAAAAAGAATGAAAAGAAATGAAGACAGCCTAAGAGACCTCTGGGACAACATTAAACGCAACAACATTCACATTATAGGGGTCCCAGAAGGAGAAGAGAGAGAGAAAGGACCAGAGAAAATATTTGAAGAGATTATAGTCGAAAACTTCCCTAACATGGGAAAGGAAATAGCCACCCAAGTCCAGGAAGCGCAGAGAGTCCCATACAGAATAAACCCAAGGAGAAACACGCCGAGACACATAGTAATCAAAGTGGCAAAAATTAAAGACAAAGAAAAATTACTGAAAGCAGCAAGGGAAAAACGACAAATAACATACAAGGGAACTCCCATAAGGTTAACAGCTGATTTCTCAGCAGAAACTCTGCAAGCCAGAAGGGAGTGGCATGATATACTTAAAGTGATGAAAGGGAAGAACCTACAACCAAGATTACTCTACCCGGCAAGGATCTCATTCAGATTCGATGGAGAAATCAAAAGCTTTACAGACAAGCAAAAGCTAAGAGAATTCAGCACCACCAAACCAGCTCTACAACAAATGCTAAAGGAACTTCTCTAAGTGGGAAACACAAGAGAAGAAAAGGACCTACAAAAACAAACCCAAAACAATTAAGAAAATGGTCATAGGAACATACATATCGATAATTACCTTAAATGTGAATGGATTAAATGCCCCAACCAAAAGACATAGACTGGCTGAATGGATACAAAAACAAGACCCATATATATGCTGTCTACAAGAGACCCACTTCAGACCTAGGGACACATACAGACTGAAAGTGAGGGGATGGAAAAAGATATTCCATGCAAATGGAAATCAAAAGAAAGCTGGAGTAGCTATACTCATATCAGATAAAATAGACTTTAAAATAAAGAATGTTACAAGAGACAAGGAAGGACACTACATAATGATCAAGGGATCAATCCAAGAAGAAGATATAACAATTATAAATATATATGCACCCAACATAGGAGCACCTCAATACATAAGGCAACTGCTAACAGCTATAAAAGAGGAAATCGACAGTAACACAATAATAGTGGGGGACTTTAACACCTCACTTACACCAATGGACAGATCATCCAAAATGAAAATAAATAAGGAAACACAAGCTTTAAATGACACAATAGACCAGATAGATTTAATTGATATATATAGGACATTCCATCCAAAAACGGCAGATTACACGTTCTTCTCAAGTGCGCATGGAACATTCTCCAGGATAGATCACATCTTGGGTCACAAATCAAGCCTCAGTAAATTTAAGAAAATTGAAATCATATCAAGCATCTTTTCTGACCACAACGCTATGAGATTAGAAATGAATTACAGGGAAAAAAACGTAAAAAAGACAAACACATGGAGGCTAAACAATACGTTACTAAATAACCAAGAGATCACTGAAGAAATCAAACAGGAAATAAAAAAATACCTAGAGACAAATGACAATGAAAACACGACGACCCAAAACCTATGGGATGCAGCAAAAGCGGTTCTAAGAGGGAAGTTTATAGCTATACAAGCCTACCTAAAGAAACAAGAAAAATCTCAAGTAAACAATCTAACCTTACACCTAAAGAAACTAGAGAAAGAAGAACAAACAAAACCCAAAGTTAGCAGAAGGAAAGAAATCATAAAGATCAGAGCAGAAATAAATGAAATAGAAACAAAGAAAACAATAGCAAAGATCAATAAAACTAAAAGTTGGTTCTTTGAGAAGATAAACAAAATTGATAAGCCATTAGCCAGACTCATCAAGAAAAAGAGGGAGAGGACTCAAATCAATAAAATCAGAAACGAAAAAGGAGAAGTTACAACAGACACCGCAGAAATACAAAACATCCTAAGAGACTACTACAAGCAACTTTATGCCAATAAAATGGACAACCTGGAAGAAATGGACAAATTCTTAGAAAGGTATAACCTTCCAAGACTGAATAAGGAAGAAACAGAAAATATCAACAGACCAATCACAAGTAATGAAATTGAAACTGTGATTAAAAATCTTCCAACAAACAAAAGTCCAGGACCAGATGGCTTCACAGGTGAATTCTATCAAACATTTAGAGAAGAGCTAACACCCATCCTTCTCAAACTCTTCCAAAAAATTGCAGAAGAAGGAACACTCCCAAACTCATTCTATGAGGCCACCATCACCCTGATACCAAAACCAGACAAAGACACTACAAAAAAAGAAAATTACAGACCAATATCACTGATGAATATAGATGCAAAAATCCTCAACAAAATACTAGCAAACAGAATCCAACAACACATTAAAAGGATCATACACCACGATCAAGTGGGATTTATCCCAGGGATGCAAGGATTCTTCAATATACGCAAATCAATCAATGTGATACACCATATTAACAAATTGAAGAATAAAAACCATATGATCATCTCAATAGATGCAGAAAAAGCTTTTGACAAAATTCAACACCCATTTCTGATAAAAACTCTCCAGAAAGTGGGCATAGAGGGAACCTACCTCAACATAATAAAGGCCATATATGACAAACCCACAGCAAACATCATTCTCAATGGTGAAAAACTGAAAGCATTTCCTCTAAGATCAGGAACGAGACAAGGATGTCCACTCTCACCACTATTATTCAACATAGTTCTGGAAGTCCTAGCCACGGCAATCAGAGAAGAAAAAGAAATAAAAGGAATACAAATTGGAAAAGAAGAAGTAAAACTGTCACTGTTTGCGGATGACATGATACTATACATAGAGAATCCTAAAACTGCCACCAGAAAACTGCTAGAGCTAATTAATGAATATGGTAAAGTTGCAGGTTACAAAATTAATGCACAGAAATCTCTTGCATTCCTATACACTAATGATGAAAAATCTGAAAGAGAAATTATGGAAACACTCCCATTTACCATTGCAACAAAAAGAATAAAATACCTAGGAATAAACCTACCTAGGCAGACAAAAGACCTGTATGCAGAAAACTATAAGACACTGATGAAAGAAATTAAAGATGATACAAATAGATGGAGAGATATACCATGTTCTTGGATTGGAAGAATCAACATTGTGAAAATGAGTATACTACCCAAAGCAATCTACAGATTCAATGCAATCCCTATCAAATTACCAATGGCATTTTTTACGGAGCTAGAACAAATCATCTTAAAATTTGTATGGAGACACAAAAGACCCCGAATAGCCAAAGCAGTCTTGAGGCAAAAAAATGGAGCTGGAGGAATCAGACTCCCTGACTTCAGACTATACTACAAAGCTACAGTAATCAAGACAATATGGTACTGGCACAAAAACAGAAACATAGATCAATGGAACAAGATAGAAAGCCCAGAGATTAACCCACGCACCTATGGTCAACTAATCTATGACAAAGGAGGCAAAGATATACAATGGAGAAAAGACAGTCTCTTCAATAAGTGGTGCTGGGAAAACTGGACAGCTACATGTAAAAGAATGAAATTAGAATACTCCCTAACACCATACACAAAAATAAACTCAAAATGGATTAGAGACCTAAATATAAGACTGGACACTATAAAACTCTTAGAGGAAAACATAGGAAGAACACTCTTTGACATAAATCACAGCAAGATCTTTTTTGATCCACCTCCTAGAGTAATGGAAATAAAAACAAAAATAAACAAGTGGGACCTAATGAAACTACAAAGCTTTTGCACAGCAAAGGAAACCATAAACAAGACAAAAAGACAACCCTCAGAATGGGAGAAAATATTTGCAAATGAATCAACTGACAAAGGATTAATCTCCAAAATATATAAACAGCTCATTCAGCTCAATATCAAAGAAACAAACACCCCAATCCAAAAATGGGCAGAAGACCTAAATAGACATTTCTCCAAAGAAGACATACAGACGGCCACGAAGCACATGAAAAGATGCTCAACATCACTAATTATTAGAGAAATGCAAATCAAAACTACAATGAGGTATCACCTCACTCCTGTTAGAATGGGCATCATCAGAAAATCTACAAACAACAAATGCTGGAGAGGGTGTGGAGAAAAGGGAACCCTCTTGCACTGTTGGTGGGAATGTAAATTGATACAGCCACTATGGAGAACAATATGGAGGTTCCTTAAAAAACTAAAAATAGAATTACCATATGACCCAGCAATCCCACTACTGGGCATATACCCAGAGAAAACCGTAATTTAAAAGGACACATGCACCCGAATGTTCATTGCAGCACTATTTACAATAGCCAGGTCATGGAAGCAACCTAAATGCCCATCAACAGACGAATGGATAAAGAAGTTGTGGTACATATATACAATGGAATATTACTCAGCCATAAAAAGGAACGAAATTGAGTCATTTGTTGAGACGTGGATGGATCTAGAGACTGTCATACAGAGTGAAGTAAGTCAGAAAGAGAAAAACAAATATCGTATATTAATGCATGTATGTGGAACCTAGAAAAATGGTACAGATGAGCCAGTTTGCAGGGCAGAAGTTGAGACACAGATGTAGAGAATGGACATATGGACACCAAGGGGGGAAAACTGCGGTGAGGTGGGGATGGTGGTGTGCTGAATTGGGCGATTGGGATTGACATGTATACACTGATGTGTATAAAACTGATGCCTAATAAGAACCTGCAGTATAAAAAAACAAACAAAACAACTAATACTAAAAAAAACAAAAAACAAAAAAAAACAAATGCTCCCACTACAAATTTGATTCTGTCAGGGGTTTTGCTCTTGTTGTTGTTGTTGTTTGTATTTTCTGACGATTTTGCTTCCTATATTTTAGTGCCATGTTCATTGGTGCATAACTATTCATGCCAGTATATTCCATTATGGATCACACACTCCATCGCTATAAAAGGTTCCTTTTTGACCTGTTTAACACCTTGAATTCCAATCTCCTGACATTAATACTGAGATCCCTCTGGATTCTTTGGGGTTTCCTTGGCCTGTATACCTCTGCCCAGTCTTATACTTTCAACTCTCCATGTCACTTCATTTTAAATCTGTTCTCTGAATCACTTTAGTAAGCTCAGTAGTGAATCTGTGGGCCTACAGACTCTGATTAAAGAATCTTCTCTCTTCTACAGTCACTGTATCTACTGAGCCTTGTCTTCTTAATAACATGAATTCCCTATATATTTATAGCACACTGCGGCCTGAAAAATCACTTTCTTACGTATTATCCCCTTAATCTTCCCAACCACCTTTGAAGTAGAAAGAACAGATATTGTCACTCATGGTGAATCTGAACATACAGTGCAAGCTGCTCAAGTGTTATAGTCCCAGGTGTAAATTAGCTCAGGTGCTTCAGCAACAAACTAATTCAGTGGAAGGAAGGTGGGTCAGACAAACATGAGGATCGGGGAACAGGGTGACTCCTAGAGTGCTGTACCTTTCCTCTATTTTCTTAAGTATAGAGAGGTTTAGCCTTTTATTCATTCAAAAAACATTTATTGACCACGCTGTATATTAAGAACTTTGTTAGGCAGTGAGAATACAAAGTTGAATAAGACATCATCCCTGCTCCATGGCACTCATAGTATAGTTTAGTGGTTCTCAAATTTGCCTGATTGTCAGAATTGACTAGAAAAAATATTTTTGATTATGGGTTCCCTTGGTGTCCCTCAAGACACTCTCAACAACCATAGGGCTAGAACCCAGAAATCTGTTTTAAAGCTCCGCAGTCCCAGACAGAATTGAGAACACTGGACATTCAAGTGAAACAATAAACTACCGGTTCACTTAGAAATTCTTACAGTATTTTTCCTTATAGCAAGTCATTTAAGTCTCACAGAGAGGCAGAAGTGGGTTATATTCACTTATAAAATTGTAAAGCAAAGTGATTTCCCAAATCCACAGCCAGTGAATGATGAAGTGGAGCCTGGAACGGAAGTTCATTTCTCCAAGTCCTATACTCTTTACTCTCCATCACACCTTATGAAACCAAAGAAAGGAATGGTGGTACATAAACAAAGAGCGGAGGAGGAAAGAGAGAGATTCCTATTCTTATTACCAAGAGCCTGGCCAAGAGCCATAGATACCATAGTACCTGGCTTATAATAAGAGCTCAATAAATGTTTTTCAATTGAACTGAAGGTCTTGTGCCTACTACCAATGGAAAAAGGCCAAGCTAGATTAACACTGCAACTTCCCAAGCCCAGAACCCAAGCCCTGGGATGATGATACTAGCCAGTCAGTCAGTCCAGCTCACCAAATGCCAGGTACTGTTAAAATGTTACATTAAATATTATATACACATGTTACATTAAATATATATGTTACATCAATATATATACAAACACAAATGCACATACAGAAAAAAAGTTTAATCCTCACAATAACTTTATGAGATGGGAACCATTGTTAACCCTATTTTCCAGGTGAGACAACTAAGGGACAGAGAAGTTAATTAATTCACCCACGGTCACAAAGCTAAAAACTATTAGAGGCAGAATTTGAAGGCAGCTAGTCTCGGTCCAGACACCATGTTTTTAACCATTTCACCATACAGTAGCTCTGTACTATATTGGATTTCCAGCCTTCAGCCATTTTCACGGTCAAATTAAATGATGGCAGTTTCAGGGTCTATAATTTTTTTTCAGTTGTACCATATTCTCCACAGCCCTGAATCATTACTCAGCTAGGAAAATCACATTTAGTCACATCCCTTTGACCTTGGCCTGATTTCAGTACACATCAGGCTATCGCATGCACATGGCCAGGGTCCCACCTATGTGTCATGTGATGTCTCTGCTTTTCTGCCTCAGGGATTTCTCCAAAACCACAGAAGGCTGCTCAGCCTTAATTCAAGTGCAGCCTACTGGTTTGAGGACATTCACACTCCCACAGGCAACCTTTATCCAGGGTGGGTGAGAGTTGAGGGACAGATGCCAGGCACATCTCCATCAGAGGGACAATTGTGAGACAGGTTTCTCAACACTAGCCCTATTGACATTTTGGGCCGAATAATTCTTTGTTGCAGGGTCTGTCCTGGGTACTGCAGCACATTTAGCAGTATCCTGGACGCCAGTAGCCCTTCCCGGTTATCTCCGTACACCGCCAAATGCCACTGCGAGAAAAACCACGCAGTTGAGAACCACGGAACTACACGGACTGACAAAGGGTCCCCAAGGCATTAAGCCCAGCTGCCCACAACAGTGAGTAATTCAGTGACATAGCCTTTATTGGCTCTTCTCCCATCCCTCCTTTCTCTAATACTTCCTGGGGTCACCTTCCAAATAAACTTCTCACCTAAAACCTTGCCTTAGGTTTGCTTTCAGGGGAACCCAAACTCAGATATTAGATTAACAGGTAGTCTTTAATTATATAAAAGATCCCAACCTATGGAAATTTATGTCACTAACCTCCTAAAAGTAAAATACGACTCACATATGATTCTGTCTAAGACCTTCAGGTAAACCCTCATGGCTCACTGGAGACCTGGAGGCCACACTTCCAGAACCACGGCCTGCATGGCAATGCTGTGCAAGAGGAAACTTGCTTGAGCTCTCTCACTTCCATCAGGAGGGTGAGTCATGCCACACACCATGCATGGAGGACATCTAGGATTTTACGGGGTCAGGAGCAGTGGCTCTCAACTCATCTTTGACTTTTCTGAACCAGGATCACTGAGAGTGAGGTCTGAACCTGTGTATTTTTAATAAAATATTCTCAGGCAGTCCTGATGTATGGAACCTCACATCCATTCCAACCTGCCCGTTCACAGGTGCAGGTTCTGAGTGAGGCTGATGGGGCAAGCAACTCACTCAAGGACCCACAGAAAAGATGAAGCTGAAGAATCAGCACTAAATCCCAAATCTGGACTTTCAGGCCCAGCACGTGGCAGCTGTGTTGCAGCTGTGGACTCCCTGCTATCAATGCTCCATTCCAAGGGACTGGGGCTGGGAAGGTGAGAGGTGGAGAAAGATGGCAGGAAGGTCCTGACTGCTGCCCTGCTCTGGAAGCTTCCCTTAGCAAGAACCCAGGTGTTCTTTGATTCATGCCAGTGGTTTGCACAGAAAGTTCTTGCTCAGGAAACGAAGGTCATAAAGCACAGTGCTAGGAGGCAATCCTTCACCCAGAGACCTGTTCTCCTGCCAAAATTCTGGACTCTACTTCTGTCTCCATTTGATAGCACTAAATACAGGTAATTTTTCACCTTCTTTGATCTTACCATCCAGGTATACTATTTGTTCTTTAAAACTTGACTTCATAAAAAACATTTCCTTTCTTCTTTCCTTAGGTGAACCAGGCCAAAATAATTATAGAGTAGAAAGAGAATAAAGACGCATTAACAAAACTAAGCTAGAATAGTACCAAGGGATACACCAAGGAAAGGAGAAAACATCCACTGAAACCACACTATAAAGGGAAAATAATGACAGCTAGTTTTTATTGAGATACTAAGTAGATACATTTTATCTACTTGTCAGAACAACTTCATGAGACAAGTTATTATTGTTATCACTCCTATTTTATAAATGAAGAAAACGGATCCCATAGTTAATAATTCACAAGCTCAAGACCATACAACCCACCAGGGAGATGAATCAAGAAGGTCAAGTTTCAGACCCTTACTTTCTTCAGAATTGCAAATATGCTTTCCTGAATACTCAGACTCTTTTCTAAGTCCCTGCACAGATCCTGTTCCACTGGGACACATTACAAGCATAGTTCTTTCTAGATGCAGTTCAACCCTTTGGCTCTATAAACTAGGTGTCCTTTTTCTAGGAAGGAGCCAGAAAAATGTCATAATTGAGGCTTATATTTTTCCAAAGATGCAGCTAGAAGGGCTCAACAGATTAAAGCACACCTTTCTTCAAATAGATATGGAAGCTGAGGCCCAGAGGGTGCAAGAGGTTTGCTCAAGGTCACAGAGCAAGCCAGTGCCAGAGGCAGCTCAAAGTTCACTGTCTCCTGGCAGCCAATCCAGCTGCATGAGGAAGAGCGGAGAGGGACAGAGTAAGCAGTAGAGCCAAGTGGCCTCTCGCATATTTTGTGGCTCTGTGACCTCCCGGAACTTGGAGTCCATGATTTCATAAATGGAAATATACACACACTTTCTCAGTAAAACTAAATTGATTTTCCTGTGGGATCAAATGGCACATATTTTGCATTTACTCAGAAAGTTCTCAGGAACAATGAGAGCCCTGCGGTGATTTGTTTCTCTGCTTCCTCCCAAAGGTTCCAGTTAAGTGGAACCAGGAGGATTATTTCCCATGTGGCCTCAGTGGCATGCTTTTAACTTTTGCTGTGACCTGAACAGACACTAGCAACCCAAAGCAACCATAAATGTTCTTTTATTTTTCTTCAAAGCAAGCGATGTAACTCCCCTGCCTCCACCCCACCAATAAACACACCCCTAGTTCGCAGTGCTGTGTTCCTGGCATGTTGAAACTAGAAAAACACTGTTAATGGAGCCAGATGTGATTTTCCTAGCTGATTCTGGGATTATGGGAAATATGGTGCCACTGAAGGAATAATTATGGACCCAAAAACTCTCCTAATTTAATTCTAATTATTATTAGTCTATCTTTATTTTTATCATTTTGTTGTTATTAACTAGGTCACTGTGGGTAGGGCCTCAGCAGTAGTATTTTTTTAAAGTTTCCCAGTGTGCACCATCAGGGTTGGAACTATTGGTAATGAGATGAGTTACATTTCCCAAACTTGCATAGAATTAAAAAAATCACCTAGTATACCTAATAAAAATTCAGAACCCTAGGCCCCTATCCAGATCAGCACATCTTGAATGAAGCTCTGGAATCTATGTCCTTAACAAGTACTTCCAGATAACTCTGTCATTTGGGAAAGTTTCGGATCTGGCAAGTTTGGGAACACTGAATGATGGCATAGATTTGACCTAAGATTAGACCTAAGAGAGACATCTGATGACCAGCAGCTTAGAAGCCATAAGGAGGTTTCCATCAACTACAGAAGCAAACCCAGTCCTGGACCAGGAGTTCCCCTCCATAAGACTCTTCCATTAGGCAAGCCCCTTCCCTTCCCTACATGCCAACAGTGAGCAATGATTCATCTCCACAACCCAGCCTGGCCCCTTCCTCTCAACTGAATTCTCTTAAGCCTGCCTATCCTTCTGGGTTTAAGTCCAGTCCCAGAATCCCTTATTATACCAACCCACACTGATTTCTCCCTTCTCTGAGCTCCTACATCATGAGAACTGCTAATGATGACGTCCTAACTGTATTCATCCTGATTTGCTTAAAGATTCCACACAGGTGTCTTGCCTCCCTAGATTATAAATCCTTTGGGGGCTCTTCTAAGACTAGAGTAGACCCTGGGTATCACTGACACAGGGAAAGCTGCATGAATGAATGCCGAAGTTAAGCTTTGGGAGGGGAGGCTATCTTGCTCCCCACTGTACCCTCAATGCTTCACCCAGCACCTGGCACACAGCAAGCGTTCAACAGATAGCCACTGTATACGTGAATAATTAAATGAATACATTTCAAGCTTTAAATATTTCAGCACATACACAGAGTTGAAATCATGATCTTAGAATCTAACCTAAATATAACTCATGACTTGGATCTGTTCTAGTCTCTTTATACCCTTGGTTCTCACACTTTGTGGTCTCAGAACCCTTTTCCACTCCTAAGATGATTGAGGATCTTAAAGAGCTTTTGTTTATGTGGGTTACACCTACTGATATGCACTGTGTTATGAATTAAAACTGATCATTTGAGAATATTTATTTTAAAATAATAGTAATAAACCCATTACATGTTAATGGGTTAACACAAACAACATTTTTATGAAAAATAAATATTTTTCAAAAACAAAAATAACTTGGGGCTTCCCTGGTGACGCAGTGGTTGAGAATCTGCTTGCTAATGCAGGGGACACAGGTTCGAGCCCTGGTCTGGGAAGATCCCACATGCCGCGGAGCAACTAGGCCCGTGAGCCACAGCTACTGAGCCTGTGCGTCTGAAGCCTGCGCTCCACAACAAGAGAAGCCACAATAGTAAGAGGCCTGCGCACCGCGATGAAGAGTGGTCCCCATTTGCCGCAACTAGAGAAAGCCCTAGCACAGAAACGAAGACCCAACATAGCAATCAATCAATCAATCAATCAATCTTTAAAAAAAATAAAATAAAATAACTTAATGAGAAAAGTGGCAGTGGTTTTTGGTTTTTTTTTTACATTTTGGAAATTTCTTTGATGTTTGGCTTAATAAAAGTCAACTGATTCTCGGGTCTGCTTCTGCATTCAACTTGCTGCCGCTGGAAAACTCTACTGTGCACTTGTGAGAGAACGAGAGTGAAAAAATCCAATAATATCTTAGTATCACTACGAAAATAGTCTTGGCCTCATGGACTCCCTGAAAGGGTTGTAGGGACCCCTTGGGATCCCCAGACCACGCTTTGAGAACCATTGCTGCACACATTTCATAATACATGTTCTACACACAGTAGGGAAAATTAATCAAAGGATTTATTTTTCTGCTTTGAAAGAGATATAAGGTTTTACCCCACTAGGGTAAATCCTTATATACTAGGATGTCAGCGCAGAGAAACTGGAAGGCACATTCTCATTAAATGATTAAAATATTGTAGATGTTAAAATCTACAAATAGCTTATCATCATGAAACAGAAAATGCATCATAGCAGGACAAAACTGTAGATCCTGTAATGTTCCTTCTAACTTACATCCTATCATCTTTCTGCATCTTTGACTGTGCCTTCCAGATCATCAGACGTTCTAGCAAGGAAACCAAAAGTGGCATGAGATGGCAGATGAATAAAGCTTTTAATTCTCATAACTGTAGATGTAGCCAAAAATTTCCCCCACCTAAGTCTTCTCCTTTTTGTCCTCCTGTCTCTTAAAACTTAAGGTTGCTGAAAAAGTAATTTATATTGAATGGCTTCGAAATGACTACTTATCTCCTTAGTGGTCAGTAAAAATATAGCTCAGAGTTCACTTCAGGGTGCAAGTTTAGAAATTCAACTGCCTGAATTTAAATCCTGGTTCCTCCACTTACTAGCTTTGTGACTTAAAGCAAGTTATTAAACTCCCTTGCCTCAGTTTCCCACATCTATGATGAAAATGATCATTGTACCTATCTCTTAAAAGTGTTCTGAGGATTAAATTAATTCACATATGTAGAGTGATTAAAATAGTGCATGATGTGTAGCAAATTGTCAATAACTACCGGTTATTATATATCTATTAAAGTTTCTTGAAAGGAACTAGAAAAGTAAATTTCTACAATTGATCCCATTCCCCATAATTTAGCATGACTTATAAAGACCTGTTTGTAGTTGTAATTTCAAGGCTGAATTCACTTAAAATAGCCGTACACTAAAAGGATCAATTGATTGAAGTACCATCATGGAGCCATCTGCTAACAGATCAAAAATGAGGCTTGAAAATCCATACCACAAACAGACTGTAGAAAACACCTCCTTTTCCAAAAGTGTTTTTGCATGTAGTGGTAATCAGCCTTGCTCCAGCAAGTGCTAAATGGCAATTAAATTTAAGTTGACCCCTAGGTTAATTGCACACCAAGAAGAATTGTTAATGTCAAGCATTTACTGAGCACTGACAGATTCAGCAAGCTCACACTGAACACCACTCCACATAAACTCTAGGAGGTGATGAGGACTGGTGGAAAGCCCCACATGTATGGGACAGTGATACAGGTAAGATGTCCTACACACTCAAACACAGACAGTAAAAATGCTTATGAAAGAGGAAAGAGAAGGTCATTCCGACTTGAGGAATCTGGGAAGACTTGGCTTAGGTGGTAGCTCTGAGGTAGGTGTTGAAAAATGGGTGAGATTTCACCAAAAGGACATGATAGAAAGGGAAATGGCGCTGGCAGAAAGCAGGATTAGGCATGGTAAACTAATATAATAAGAGCATAAGGCAACAGTGCAAAGAGTTTATTTGGAATTGAATGGAGCAGGTCTTATATGCTACGCTTAGAAGTCTAGACTTTACTGAATAAGCAAAAGGTCAGCCTTAGCAACAAAGGGCATAAAGCTGTGTCATCCACACCTTGGTGTTTTTTCACTGAAATACTGCAGGATGGATGAAAAGGAAGACACTAGAGGAGAGGAAAACAATTATGAGGCCATGGCAATAGTCCAAAGGGAGAAGTGGTTGGGGCATTTGCAATTGAAACAGGATATTTATTCTAAAAGAAGAATACAGTAGACTGGGGACTAACTAGATGGTGGTGGGAAACTATTCTGTGCTAGACCAGGGATGTGTGCATTATAAAAGAAAGAATTTTTGAAACAGCTCCAAGAAGGTAAATTTGGAAGGTATATGGGACTGAGGAAAAGAAAGAACTCAGGATTGCCTGACTCAGAGTAAAGGAATGGGGAAGGAAATAATAATCCCACTAGAAAAATAATAAACAAAAAACTCTTACAAATCAATAAGAAAAATGAACATACCAGTAGAAAAACAGGCCATAGATATGAACAGGCAAACTATAAAAGAAGAAATAAAAATGGCCAAGAAATATGGAAGAAATGCCTAACTGAATAAAAAAGCAAACATAAACAAAAATATAAGATACCACTTTTTGCCTCTAACATTGGCAAAAAATATAAAGATTGGTAAGGCAAACACTTGGTTGCCTACCCAACAGCATCCTTCCTTGCCAACAGAACTCTGGATCTGTTGAGTTATCCAGACTCTTCAGACTGGCTTTATTTTTCTAGATCCCAGCCAAGCCCCATCCCAGTAAGGAAGAACTTTGATTTAGTATGAGCCAAAACTGGTGATTCCATTCACTTTAGCAGTGATTGACTTGGGAAGGGACATATGTTCCAATTCTGGCTAATGATATTTGACAGAAATGTCGTGGTCCGATCGCAGGTTGGAAAAGAATTTCCAGACACAAGGCAGAATGTAAAGAAGATAGAATTTATTAGAGGGAAGGGTCGCTACCAGAACAGCAGGCCGACTTCCTAGTAGTCTGGGAGAGTTGAGCCCGAACACGTGCTATTGATCAGCTTTTATAGCCAGAAAACAAAGGAATGGTCCAAGGTGAAAATTTTGTTTACTGACTGGTCGAGGCACATATACATTCCTTCTATAGGGTGGGAGTGGTACAGGCCAGATGCCTATCCTTATTTGGGACAGGTCCCCTTGCCCAGGTGGGCGTCACCCAGGTGGGCTCAGGAATTTCATAACCATGGCAACATGGTGGGGAGGGCGGGGAGGGCGATTAAGAGTCCGGTAGGGGGTGTAACTCTGAAACTTTTTCAGGCAGGGTCGTCCTTTGTCCTTGAAGTACCATTGTCCTTGGAGCACCACAAGAAATATATTGAGAAAGATGAGAAAGGCTTTAGGAACCGTTTCTTAGATCTTAAAAAGAAAGCTCAAGGCATTTCAATACCCACTCTATTTGCCCCTAGATACATGGGGATACAATGAGCTGCTGCAGCTATACTGAGAAAATGAGGGACCCAACTAACATGCTGAAAGTGGAACAGAGGAAAGGCAGAAAGAACCTGGTATTTGATGTCATTCAGCAGCTGAATTAACCTATTTTGAAATCTTCCTATCTTGCGACATCTTGTTATGTAAGATTTTTTTTAAGTATTATTTAAGCGACTTTTATGTGGAGTCTCATTTTCCTCAAGAGCTTTCAATACATTTCATTTCAGTTAGTTGTGAGAACAATTTCTATATATACAGTAGGTGCTTAATAAATATTTGATGAATGAATGAATGCCTGAAGATGACAATGGGAAGTGCCCAGAAGGATCATGAACTTCAAGTTGGAAAGGATCTTAGAGATCCTGTAGAATTTGAGTATGTTCAAATTCACCCAGGGAATCAGTAAGAAAATGGAAATTAGAACAGGTTTTGGACTTCCCCCGACCAGCCTCCATCCAACTCACCACTTTCCCCCAGGACTGTGGCTCCCAAGGTCCAGTTTCCATTTGACATTGGCTGAGCCAAATAAGGTTATGGAGTCAAGATTTCCATCATGGGTCCCAGGACTGGCTATTTGCCAAAGGCCCTAGTTACACTAATCATGAGAGGGGATGGATCTCCACCCAGGAAAATTGAGAAAGTCCCCAAACTTGCTATGCATAGGAGAATCCCTTGAAGGAATGAGGGAAAGGGTTCCTTCATTCTTCCCTGGGAGTTGCAGCAGAATATGGTGGCAGAAATCCAACTGGAAGAGTCTGCTGGGAGTGGCCCTGTGTGTTCCTCTTTCATCACATAAATTTGTTCAAACCAGTTCTGTTCAAAGTTGTGGATTACACTGGTGAGATCGTGAGTGCTTTCTCTCACAGAAGCAATTCTTTCTTGTGACATCTCCGCATTCCCTCCCGATGAGGAAACTTCTCTTTTCATTATTGCATAATTAATTCTCTTGGATTCTGAAACTGGACATGAAATATGCTCTGTCTTCCCTCCAAATTTAAAATTCAAATGTAAGTAAGTTAACTACTCAGAAGAAAAAAGAACTTTATTTTATGCCATAAGTAAAAATAAATTCCATGGATTTAAAAATCTAGATCTTAAAAAACTATAAAAGCTGTAAGAAAAATATAAATGAATATTCATAACATCTTGTAGTGATACACTTTCTATTAAATACAGTACTTAAGGTAGAAGTCACAAAAGAAAAAATGAATGGATTCAGCTATAATTTTTTTTTAACTCCTGGAGTGGAAAACTGAAGCCTGGGACCAAGAGTGAGAAAGGGACTAACTTGTCACTGTGCTGCTTTTATGCCTGTAGATTAGCTTTTTGAATGAAATAATAATGCAAAAATGTAAACTTCCAGAGTCAAAAAATTAAAGACAAATAACATACTAAAAAGAAAATGTATTTGCAACATCTACCACAGACATAGGCTACTTTATTTAATATATGAACTAATAAATGTTAATAATGTCATGTAGCCTTTTGTTCAGAAATGGGCTTTGCAGACAGACAGATCGAATCAGCTCCAAGGCTCCCTCTTGCCAAATGTATGACTTAGGCCATGTTCTCTCTTTGCCTCAGTTTCTTTCTCTGCAAAATGAGGATAATACCCTCCTGTAATATAACAAGTAAAATATCTGATCTTTGTCCCCAAGTCCTGGTACAGAGCTCCTTAAACCCTGAGTGATAAGGGTGAGAGAAGCATCTCTTGTTCTAATGAGGTGACTCTGGTGGGCTCCTCAATGAGGATGGGGGATGGTCACTAGAAAGATCAACACTTAATTAGAAGTTTGGAACTTTCAGCCCCATCCCCCAATCTCCAAGGAGAGTGGGGATGGAGATTGAGTTATCACCAATGGCCAATTATTTAATTAATCATGCCTATGTAATGAAGCCTCCATAAAAACTCCTGAACAACAGAGTTCTGAGAGATTCAGAACTGGTGAACACACCAAGGTCTGTCCACGGGCACAGAGGCTCCCACACTCAGGACCATTTTGGACTTCACTCTATGTACCTCTTCATCTGGCTGTTCGCTTACATCTTTCATAATAAACCTGTAACAGTAAGTACAGTGCTTTCCTGAGTTCTGTGAGCCATTCCAGCAATCCATCAAACCTAAGAAGGGGATTGTGGGAAACCCCAATTTATAGCCAGTCTCTCAGTGACCTGATACTTGTAATTAGTGTCTGAACTGAAGGCAGTCTTGTGGGACTGAGCCCTTAAATCTGTGAGTCTGATGCTAGCTCTGGGTCATTAGTGTCAGAATTGACACCTAGTTGGTGTCAGAGTTAGAGAGGTGGCCTTGGAAAAAACATCACATATTTGGTGTCTGGAGGAAAAAATTCTCTTACCTCCTCATAGAGTAACTGTGTGAATTAGATGAGATAATTGATGCAAGACATTTAGCAAAGAGTGGACGTCAATAAAATATTAGTATTACATTGCTACTAGAAAAAAAAAGATGAACCCAGAAATTGGAAAATGGATGAAAATCATTAATAGGTAATTCTCGAAAGAAGAAAAACAAATGGTCAATCAACAAATAGGATGCTGAACCTCATCAATCATCAAAGAAATGCATCTTCAAATAAGATACCATTTTCTACTTGTTTAATTGCCAAATATTAAAACTAATGGCAATGCCCATTGCTGGGGTCACTTCAATGGTATGAACTTCCTCAACTGCAAAGAGGCAACATGTGTCAAAAGTCTTAAAAGTTATGCACATACTCTTTGACCCCAGTATTTTATTTCTGAGAATGTATCCTGAAGCAGGAAAGTAAAACATAAATGTGCACAAGTATTTAGCTGCAAAAATGCTCCTTATGGCACTAGTCAAAATAGCAAATAAAGAAAAAAATAGAAGCCATCTAAAAGGCCTGCATCCAGGCAAATAAGTAAACAAAGTATGATTCATCTTTAGTAGAATATCATGCAGCTATTACAATAAAAATATTTAATGGCAAGAAAGATTTTCATGATATAGAAGGCGACTAAAGGAAGGTTATAGAACAGTTTATATGGTATTTAAAATTATATACATATTTGATAAAATGTAAAGGTATATATGAAAATATTCTAAAATTATGGCAAAATTATAGGAGGCTGTACTTTGCTCCTTACTGGTAAATTCTGAAGTATTTACAATAAACAGCTATTTTTGAAATGATTTTTTTAAACAATAAACTTTTTAATGCAACTTTTACTAAGCTATTATAAAGAGTGAAAATCTATCAAGACTATTCTCTTTAAAGTATTCTAAAAAACTAAGAAAAAACAATTATTCAGGTGTGTTTTCTCAGCCTACTCCCAGTTTTTTTTCGCTAATTCATTTATTTATATATCACATTTTCTTTATCGATTCATCCATTGGTGGATACTTAGATTGTTTCCATATCTTTACCATTGTAAATAATGCTGCAATGAACAAGAGGGGTACATATATCTTTTCAGATAAGTGTTTTTGTTTTTTCAGATAAATATCCAAAAGTTGGATGGCTATAAAGAAATAGCCAGAAAAGCTGGTTTGGTCAAGAGCTGGTTTGGCATTTTTCTTAATTTATAGAGAGAAGTAATGAAGCTTTACAGAGCTCCTGCTATCCTATTCATGTTTGTGAGTAGGGTACTATTACGAACTCCTTACCTAGTGGTCTGACCCTAATGCCCTGAGCTGAGGCCCCAAACACCTTCAGAGAAGAGCCATGGAGGCCTCAGTGGGCTAAGTGCGCACTGGCCATGGATAGGAAGTGTCTTTGTCTGGGCTGCTATAACAAACTACCGTAAACTGGGTGACTTATAGACCACAGCTACTTATTTCTCACACTTCTGGCAGCTGGAAGTCCAAGGTCAGGGTGCCAGCATAGTCGGCTTCTGATGAGAACCCTCTTCTGGGTTGCAGAATTATTGTATCCTGCCACGGCAGAAAGAGGGCATGAGCTCTCTGGGGTCCTTTTATAAGGGTCCTTCCACCCACATGAACTAATCACCTCCCAAATGCCCCACCTCCTAATACATCACGTTGAGGGTTAGGATTTTAACATATGAATTTTGGAGGGACACAAACAAACATTCGGTCTACTGCAGGCAGGTTCCCTCTCTAGGTTCTTTCTCTCTTGTAAAGGTTAGAAGCATCTCGTTAAACATTCTACACCCCCAGAGTCAGCCAATTAAAAATTGAAAAGGTGAAAACCGCAAGTTGAATTTGTGGCAGAGCAGTACTTTACTAAATGAAAAACCATTGCCTAACGCTCTTTCCTACCACCGTCACTCCCAACATGCACATTTTTTTTATTCTAGGGGAAAAGAACTGAGGAGAGGGGATTAAAATTGGAATAAGAACTGACAGTAGCCTTCAAGGACACATGTCTATCTGAAATCTCTCAGTCCAGGGTGAGGAACACCTCCCAGTGGGGGCCAAACCCCCGTGTAGCCTTCCGGTCTATTTCACTTGAACCTGGGCAGGGCCGAGGCAGGGCTGAGGTTCATCCCTGTGGCCGAAACCTAGAGAATAATCTCCCTTCACCTCTATGCCTAGCCCTTGACTGCCAGGAACGGGCCAGGCCCTCTGCCCCGCCAAGGCTCTCTCCCAGAGAATTTCAGGAACCCCCAGTAGCAAACAGTGGCTACCGATCAGTGCATTAACAACTCAAAGGTAATGAATGATAATGAAATCTGCCTCTTTCTGAGCTCTCGCTACTGTGCCAAGCACTGTGCTAGATGGTCTGCAGGCTTATCTCATTTAATACTCACAACAGTGCTATGGAGCAGGGTCTGTTGTTGTTATTGTTTGCTGTCCCCACTTTAAGACAAAAAGACTGAGGCTCAGAGATATCAACTAACTCATCCGAGATCTCGAGGCTAGTGAGTGGCAGACTTGAGACTTGTCACCTCCCCACCTCCCCTCTCTCCGTACCCTCCTCCCTCCAATCTATTTTCTGGTCTGGCTGAGCTAGCTGTAGTTTCCTGAAGGCACCAGGCAGGTCACGTCCTCTATGCCTTTGCTGGGCTGTGGTCCCCATTCAGAGAGTCCTGTCCTCCCACCCTTTGGTTTGGCTTGCTGTCTCCCACCCATCATTTAAGGCCAGCTCAACAGTTCTGCAGCCAGGAAACCCTCCTAAACCAAACTCCTCAGATTATATTAAACACAGAGATATTCTTGGGCTTCTCTGAACATGCCACAGCCATGCTTATTTCTAGGTTTTATGGACATGATCTTCCCTCCACCTAAAACAGTCTTTATTCACACATGCAAGCACGCACATACACACACACAAATAGCATGTACATGCGTGCTCACATACACACACACAAATGCGTCTTTCCCCTACTCTTCCTTCAGGTGTCCTAGAAGTCAAGGACTCTGAGAAACCTTCCCTGAGCCATGCCCACAGCCGCCCTTCCCAGAGGGCGGTGCCTCTGCTTTGCAGCCCCACACAGGAGACTTCTTTCATATCACACTCTTCATACTGGCTTTTCATTGTTTCCACATCGCAACTGAACTCCTTCAGGGCAGTGACCGTCTCATTGTCCTCTGGATGAGAGCCAGGCACAAAACAGGTGTTCAATACATTTTAGTTGGCTCAGTGAATGCTCTCCCTGCCTGCTTCCTTCTTGTTTGTGCCCCTAGACTGTGGAAATAGAGAATTATGTGTCCCAATATCTTGTTTCCACTTGGGTTGAACTGTTATTGAAACCAGAGGCCCCTTGCTTTTATGGCAGGAAATGAAGAATCCTGAAAGAATATAAAGAAATTCTTGCCAGGAGTTCTTTTGAGATTGAAACACTCTGGGGTAGACAGTATCATTTTTCCTAAGACTAGAAGTAACCTGGGTGGGGGAAGGTGGACAGCATTAGTCAAGAGGAAGAAAGAAAGATCTTCCTGAAAATTAAAGCTCTGATCCTATATCCAATCATCATGGAAAGGAGTTGTTTATTTCCAGGAAACTCATATATGAGATACTCCTTCAACTGCAATGGTTCATAGTGACACTAAGATGCTTCCTTTGTTTTTTTCCTTTGGGGAATTGTATTTACTCACCTTATATTTGTTATGAGAAGTTAAACTTATTTAACACGCTTGTAACAGTTAACCCACTGACTTAAGTTCTCACTCATCTTGTCATGTTTAATCCAAATGGTAGCTAAAATGGCACAAATTCTCTTAGAATTAGAAAAAAACATTGCTAAGTTTGTTCTTTATATAGTTTATATAATTAAAAATAAATTATTGGGGCTTCCTTGGTGGCGCAGTGGTTGAGAATCTGCCTGCCAATGCAGGGCACAAGGGTTCGAGCCCTGGTCTGGGAAGATCCCACATGCCGCGGAGCAACTACGCCCGTGAGCCACAACTGCTGAGCCTGCGCGTCTGGAGCCTGTGCTCCGCAACAAGAGAGGCCGCAATAATGAAAGGCCCGCGCACCGCGATGAAGAGTGGCCCCCACTTGCCGCAACTAGAGAAAGCCCTCGCACAGAAACGAAGACCCAACACAGCCATAAATAAATAAATAAATAAATAAAAATTGTATAACTTAAAAAAAAAATTATTAAAATAAATTATTACATATAAGATTCATTTTTAAAACTCAATGCAGGTTAATACCAACAGTGATAAGTTATGTTGATAGCATAAGCCCTTGATATGATGTGGTGAAAATGACACTACCTCTGTGGTTTTCCCCCCCCAAACCCATAACTCTAGTCTAATCATGAGAAAAATATCAGACAAACTCTGATGAAGGCTATTCTACAAAACGCCTGACCAATTCACCTCAAAACTGCCAAGGTCATCAAAAACAAGAAAAGTCTGAGAAACTGTCACAGCCAAGAGGAGCCTAAGGAGATAGGATGACTAAAATGTAATGTGATACCCTGGACAGGATCCTGGAACAGAAAAAGAACGTTAGGTAAACACTGAGGATATATGAATAAAATAAGAAATTTTGTTAATAATATTAAACCAATATTGGTTCATTAATTATGGCAAATGTACCATACTAATATAAGATGTTAGTAAGATGGGGAAATTGGGTACAGGTATATGGGCACTCTCTGTACTATCTTTGTAATTTTTCTGTCAATCTAAAACCACTCTAAAATTCCTAAAATAAAAGGTTTTTTTAAAAAAACCTCAATGTAGAATTATGACATTTTTCTATGTCTTTCTTCCTGCTCCGAAACGATCGCTGTCCTGTTTTTCTTCTCTTCGCTCTTCCTTTCCTTGCTTTAATAAGCACAGTCCTCAAGCACCTCCTCCACGTGATCCTGTAAATGGCTTGTAGCAATAGACTGAGAGCAGGTGAGTGTATATGGCAGACTGATTGGCTTAATGATCCAATTCTTCTCATGTTCATATATCATGCCCTTTGTCACATGCTTCTTAGTTTATTTCTCCACTGCTTGAATACTGGCTGGCCTATTGACATGCTTTGGTTAATGAGATGTTAGCAAACAGGATGCAATCAGAGATGTGAAAAAGGGCTTGAACATTTCAACTTGCTTCTTTTACTTCTGCCACTGCCATGTGACCTGGCCTGAGCTAGACCGCTGGAGGATGAAAGTCATGTGGAGCAGAGCAGAGGCACCCCAGCATAGATCACCCAACAGTCAGCCTACTCCCAGACATGTGAGCAAGCTCATGCAAGTTCAGTAGAGCTACCTGACTGATTCACCGCTGTCCACAAATGCATGAGCAAACCCAGATCAAGTCTAACCCACATCATCTGAATTGCACTGACTCCTGAGCTAAATAAACATTTTGTGGTCGGTTGTCACATAGCATTTTTGTGGCAAGGGACAACTGATGCAACACCAACTAACATGCAAGTATTGGTCCATCTCAACTGGAAAGCGATTCCTTGGCAGAAAAGAGAAATGAAAGGGAAAATTCCAGGAACCCCTTCCCACAGAAGAAAAGAGCAATAGAACCCCATGACCAGGCCTTTAATTACCAACTCCAGCTTCATCTCTAACCACTTCCAGCATTTATCCTTATACTCAGTAATACCAAACTCCCTAAATTTCCCTACCAGTATGGGGAGTCACTCTCAAATAATGCTTGGGCTTCCCTGGTGGCGCAGTGGTTGAGAATCTGCCTGCTAATGCAGGGGACATGGGTTCGAGCCCTGGTCTGGGAAGATCCCACATGCCGCGGAGCAACTGGGCCCGTGAGCCACAACTGCTGAGCCTGCGCGTCTGGAGCCTGTGCCCCGCAACGGGAGGGGCCGCGATAGTGAGAGGCCCGCGCACCGCGATGAAGAGTGGCCCCCGCTTGCCGCAACTAGAGAAAGCCCTCGCACGAAACGAAGACCCGACACAGCTAAAAATAAATAAATAAATAAATAAATAGATAGAATAGCTATTAATTTAAAATAATAATAATAATAATAATGTTTAAGCTTATCAGGTCCTGGTGTCAGACTGTCTGGGTGCAGCTCACCACTACTCACTTGGTTGTGTGACCCTGGGCAGGTCACCTGATCAGCTCCTTCATGTGTAAAATACTGACAATAACAGTACATATCTCATGGAGTTGTGAGGTTCAAATGAGTCAGTAACTCTACATTGCTAAGAACAATGTCTGGTACATATAGTATGTACTCAGTAAATGTTAGCTAGAGGTAGTGGTAGTAGCAGCAGCAGTATTCTCAGACTAATCTGTCTACCCAGAAAATTCTTTCCACTCTTCTTCACCTAGATAATCTCTAGTCCTCCTTGAAGGCTCTTGCCTTCTCCTCCAAGAAGCCTTGCTTGGCCCTAGCACAACCCATCCTTGCACCCTTCCTTTGAACTCATAGAACTCAGTACTTTTACCTTCCCCTGAAGCTTGAGACATGATTTTCAAACGACCTCTATGTAACTGCCTTTCCCTCTAGACTGTAAGTTTCTTAAGGACAGAGTCTATACCTTGCTGTTCACTGAGTAATCCAAATATCAGGCTCAGAGCTACAGGCACTATGCCTCTTAAGACCTAGATGAGATTGTCTTGAATCCCCACCACTCATCTTGAGGAAAGCTTGGGCACCTCCTCAAGTTTTCTGACAATTCCCAGGGAACTGACATTTTCATGAACCCTCTGAGCCCCAGCTTCTACCAACTGAATCAGTTCATTTATGCCTTGTCCTGCTTGTCGTACGCACTCCCTCACTTCCTTAAAAGTTGATGCAGATCTGGAATTTGACTCATTTTCTTATTTGCAGTACATGAGCTCAAAGGACCCTGACACATGCAGCAGACTCTACAAGCGGTTTGCAGAAATTGCAGGAGTGAAGATGGTGTTGCATTACAATAGCCCAAGCATGTTAAAATTCTGTGGTAGACAACCCTGGTCTTCAAAAAGTCCCTCAGCTGCTGCTTTCTCTACCAACATCTCTACCAACATGCCTCTCTTCTCTCCTCACCCTCCATACCCAAATTCCTGCTGATTTGTTACCCTGACTGCTTCAGCTCCTTCTGCTTCCTTATCTCTAACCAGAGTCCTTGGGGAGGGCTCACTCACAACCCCAGGTGCTACTTATTAAACTAGTTTTCCCCAGGAGGAATTCTGGGGCTAGTTTCTAATCTGCCTTTTACACTACTAGCCAGCACAGCACCCAGCTCATGGTAGGTACCCTACCCTACCATAAGTATCAACTTAAGTCAAATTTTCAGGCGACATCCAGACAGACTCAGCTAAGAATGGACTCAGATAAGACATACGAGAAAGCAAACAAAAGGCCAAACAATAGACTGAGAGTTTTGCTTATGATTCTTATAAACCTTAGTCTTATTAAAGTTTTCATCCTCAAAAGGGAAAATTCATACCAAGCTACAGGCAATGGAGAGCAGGAGTTAAAAGCAAGGCCTTTGGGGGGCCTCCCTGGTGGCACAGTGGTTGAGAGTCTGCCTGCCAATGCAGGGGACACGGGTTCGAGCCCTGGTCTGGGAGGATCCCACATGCTGCGGAGCAACTGGGCCCGCGAGCCACAATTACTGAGCCTGCGCGTCTGGAGCCTGTGCTCCGCAGCAAGAGAAGCCGCAATGGTGAGAGGCCCGCACACCGCGATGAGGAGTGGCCCCCGCTTGCCACAACTGGAGAAAGCCCTCGCACAGAAACGAAGACCCAACACAGCTATAAATAAAATAAATAAATAAATAAATAAATAAATAAAAAAGCAAGGTCTTTGGAGTCTAGATGACCTGGGATCAAATTCTAGTTTTCTAACTAACCATCACCATCACCAAGTAATTAACTTCTCTGAGTTCCAATATCCTTAGCCATAAAATGCAAATAATGGTACACAAGCCATGGCCTTGTCCGAAAAAGTAAGTGAGAAGTATGCAAAATGTCCCACACAGTCCTAGCCCATAGTAAGTGCTGCGACAATAGTTTCTCTCATCTAACGAGGAGATGGGTCTTCATACCTAGGAATCCTGGGAAAGAAAGAAACCCCAAAAGATAGAACAGAGGCCCTAAGGTATTTATTTGCTTCTCTCCTATGCATCCAGAATGGTACTAGTTACGAACCACCCTTGGAAGAAATGAGAAAATCATTGCTCAAATCATTTTCTGTGTTCTGTAGCATGGATGAGGCTCCCAGTTGAGAAAGGCTGGGATAGAGGGAAGTAGGACTAAGGAGCTGGATTCCTAGAAACATGATATGAGAAGGAGGATTTCTTGGGTATTTTAGGGGCCTGGGAGGAAAAGAATGATCTAGAACTTTAAATAGTTGAAGACCCCCTGTGATCTCCTCACCTAAGCCTCTCCTATGGTTTCTCTTCTCTCAGAAAAATCACATCAAGGTCCCAACATGAAGGACCTCAGATACATGGCAGGTCTCAGATTCATGAAGACTTTTTGACCTTAATTTCAATTATGGTTGTATATCACAGGATTAAATAAGGCACTCATTATGCAACTTTTAACTTGTGCCAATAACTAAAAGCTCTGCTTCCTAGGGAGCTCAATGAGTGCCGTATATGACCATATATAAAGCAACCCCATATATAGGGAGAGGCCTTACTATCCCTTACAAAATATCAATAAAAAAGATTTTTGATCAAGCTGAATATACAACCTTTTAGGGATATACAAGAAATAGTCATATTTCTATTGACAATATTTAATACAGCAATTAAGCTATACAAACACATCTAAGACAACCTAGTACATAAAATGATATTAATGTGGAAATACACTGCTTTCACCCACTCTCATGTATATTGTAATAACTTTATTCAAAGTCTTCATGTGCATCTTCAACATCATTGTCTTTGTCATCATCAGAGCCATTTTTTGAGTCATCTAACTCAGTTTTTCAGAGTGTATCATCTGTACTTCTGCTTCAGGACTATAAGTTGGCCCACAAATCATACTCACATCTCAAATGCAACCCAAAGCAACAATTCCCATTTTCAGAACACTGGAAAATTTTGTTTTTATTTGTCTTCTGGTGTATATTTGTGATGTTCAAAGCATAACCACTTTAATTCTCTTGTTTCATGAAAACATCTGTTTAACTTTCACCCATCACTTACATTTGGGAAGGCAGAGCCCAGGAAAATTTATTGAATCTGGGTTAGATTCCTTTGCCTATCATTCTAAATGACTATATCAGGTTGTATAATATTGGGGCATACAGAGCAATACTTTTTATGGAGTCTGTTTCATCTCATGAATAGCACAAACATATTGCAAGATATTTTTGGTACTACAAGTTCTAAGTTGTTAAATTTTTACAATTAATATAATACATAAATTCTGTATTTTTGCTTTTTAATCTTTGCTTAAACTATAAGGCCCTCACCATTGTAAATAAAACCTGCCTACATCATTCATTCTCCCCAAATACAAAGATCTCCATCTTTCTTGTCTTGCCTTTTTGCTTTCTCATTCACAACTCTGAAATTCATTCATTCATTCATTCATTCAGGGAACTCATCAAGTGTCTTAGCTCATGAACATCAAAAGAAAGGCTGACCTCATGTTGCCACAAGTCCACAGCATGGGATGCAAATTCATTTCATAACACTTGTCATTTTCACTAAACTTACGGTTTTTTCTTGTTCTAATTCAAGTACAGTTCAGTAATTTCTCTTGTTCTCTAAATAGTACTTAAATCAGGTTCCTTTATCAGTCTCTTGACTTTTCAGATAGCTCTCAGGATGACCAAAATACAAAGGCCAGAATGAACCAAGCATTGAAGGGGAATTCAGGATCCTGTCCCGGCCCAAGCAGCAAGTTCATGCTAGAAAAATGCTGAAAGAGAATGTGCAACAAGAGAGCCTGACCGGCTATTTGGACATTACCTTTTGGGCAGTGGGGAGCCACCAAATATTTTTTAGCTGACAACAGACATTTAAAAAAAAAATCCACAGGTCATTTAGCATAACATGGCCTTCAGGATCAGAGAAAACACTACATTCAAATCTGGTCAATTAATAACGATAAGATCTTGGACATCTCACTTCCCATAAGCTTCTGTTATTTATGTGAACATAATAATATACACCTCAAAGAACTGTTGAGAGGATTTTAAAAGACAATGACTGTAAAATGCTTAGCATAGAACCTGGCATAAAATAGGTGCTCAATAAATGGTGGCTGTCAAGTCATATTATGAAGTCACGTTTGGGGAAAGTTAATCTATTAGAGGTAGGTATGCATGAAGGATTAGAGGCAGAGAGATAATTGTATTGATAACATACAGGAAGGTTGGGATAATGGCTTGGAATACAGATCCTGCAATATCTGGGATAAACAGGACAGATGAGACACTGCCCCTCCCTGTGTGTGTGATTCCAGCTTGGGGAAACAATCCCATTTGCCTGGATTATTAAAACAGGACCCCGTTGGGATGGGGGGAGGGGTCTATCAAAGAGGATTTAGCCCATGTGCTTTTTTTTTTTTTCACACACACACAGTGTATTTTATTTTTACAAGAGATAAATAGACTGACACCAAGCATTGTAAATGGATGACCACAACAAAAGCAACAATGATTGCAATTACCAAACACAAAACACACTCATACTATGTCATAATATTGATATTCAGTCCAGTATTAGCCCATGTTCTTGATAGAAGGGAGATGAAGGCAGACTGAGGAGGAAGATCAGTTTGGCTCAGACCACACCTGCTTCTGCAGCCCCTCCCCGCCAGGCTGGGAATCTCTGAGCTCACACCTCACCAGCTTTGCAGGGTGCTTTCCTCTCTTTCATTTCTCAACTCCCAGCCTGACATTTCCTAGTACCAATGTGCCACTCTCATCATTCCATTGGAATGAATGCCATCTTCTGGGTATACTTTTCAAGTAGAATCAATACTCACCTCTCTTTACAAACGGCAAGAGGGGAAGATGATGCAGCCACGGAAAGCCCAAATCTTCTGATAAGTGAAAACCAATCACAGTTGGATGAGGCTGTGGTCAGACATGTTCAACAATCAAGCTTCCTGAGGGACTTTCCTCCGTAGGTTTCTAGGCTTTTCAAGATGTTTCTATCATCATCACAACAGGAGAAATGACTCCAGCTAGCCTAAGGAAATCAACATTACATAGATCAAAATGACTGCATCCCTTCTACGTACCAAAACAGTGCTATTGTATGTTTCCCAGCCAAAATATAGGCTTCAGGAAATATCCCCATTAGTAACTTCAGTGTGGCTGCAGTAAAGCATTCTAGAACGGTCTGACCTTACCCATGAAGAAGAAGAAAAACATTCCCGAAACCACTAGCTTTGCTTCTCCTCCCCCAAAAGAAGGATGAAATAATAATAAATCAGACACCTCTCCCCTCTAACATCAAAATCTGTCCCGTGGGGTGTAGAACTGATTCACCTGTGTGACTAGCTGGTCTATAGCTGAGGTAACTGCCAAACATAGGGATTTAAACCACAAACCCAAACAGGAAACCACAATTTGAGGAAACCATGGACACACCCCTCTCTGATCCCCTCACCCCGGAAGGGGAAGCTATCTTCGGACAGTGTCCAGGGCCACATTTCCTATTCTGCAGCAGTACCGAATTTGACCACTGGTGACCAAGCTTCTTTTGAAAGAGGGGAGAGAGAGGGAGTTCTGCTAACCCCAAAGGCGGATATTGCCAGACGCAGGCAAGGCCTGGTGACGGCAGGAGAGCACATGATTGTCGCCCAGTGTTCTGAACATAATAACCTCAGAATAAGACCCGTGTGTCACCAGGCCTAAAGTTGACTCTTTGCTGGTCCATTAGCTCCTCAAAAGCAGGGATCTTGTCTGTCTTGTCCACTGCTGTCTCCCAAGCCCCTAGATAGTGCCTGGTACACAATACGCACTCAAAAAATTGTTTGGATAAGTGAATAGATGCCTCAGATTTGGTTTCTATTTGGAATTAGTGATTAATTTTAATGAAAGACACCTGACATATCATTGATCCACAGCAACAAAAGAGCTTCTAGAGGCAAGAACTGATGTATAGGGTGGTCCCTAGGGTGTCGATGACTTCCCTCCTATCAGCTTTTCAGAAAAAGCACTGATTTGGGATCAGACTGACCTGGCCTCAAAGCCTGGCCCTACCTCTTTCTCTCTGGGTAAATTTGGGCAAATTATTCCACTTCCCTGAACTGTGGGTTTCCATCGCTAACATGGGAACAGTAATATTGACCTCATACGGCCTGTGTGAGATTTAAACAGACTAGGGTGTGTCAAATGGCTAATACAGTACCTGGTCCATAGCAGGTGTTAAATGTTATATACCTTTGCTGGTGTTATTATCACCACCAAGGTGGAGGAAGGAAGGGCAAACAGTGAGTGACCGCCTGATGTCTATTGTCTCCATTCTTCTCCATTCCTCTCTGGACATCATTACCCTTCTGCCCAAGTTCCTGCTGGCAGGGAGGAAGACCAAGCTGGGCATTCAGGATTCTGGAGGCCCACTAACCATAAACTTTTACCTATCTTAGCCAGTGATGGGCTAGTACATGTTTAATAACTGGTTCTCTAAGGAAGAAAAAGGGTCTTGATTTGTAGCTTTTGCCAATTTCCATGGTGTAAATATTCCCATGGCCAATTTCAAGCTGCCAATGTGATGATATGGAGCATAGAGTTGGTAAGAGATGAGTAATATCATTATATCATATTTTCACCATTCAGCTACAACAGACGTAAATAACTTCAAGAGTAAAATAATCATAGTCATAGTAAAATGTAGTAAAATAATTAAGAAGTGCTGTCTTGAATATTCCCTTACCTTTGTTTTCACTATAATTCATTTGATTATAAGTTTATATCATTTTCAATAATGGCTGTGCTGAATTGGGCGATTGGGATTCACATGTATACACTGATGTGTATAAAATTGGTGACTAATAAGAACCTGCACTATAAAACAAACAAACAAACAAACAAAAACAACTAATACTAAACTTTCTTTGGGTTATTTGTATGGAAATATGTTAATATAAATGTTTCAGACATTACATGAAATTTCTAAAAATCTTATATGTTCTGGTATAACGTTATAAGTCATAATTCTAGTTATTACTTTAAAATGTATACCTCAGAAATAACTAAATTTCCTTATTCAATTGCATTATTATGAACTTTCATCAAATCTTTAACCGTGGTCATTTTTAAGTCTTTTGTCATTTACAGACAGTTCTAGGTGTACTCTGATGCTTTTGCAAAAATGTTCCTATAAAAGGGCTTCATCTTCAAGGAATTCATGGAAAAGACTCTGACAAGTACAGGTTTCTGATAACTGACTATACTGTTGAACTGAATGAATAAGCATTTTCAGAACTCTAATGGAAAACTGATGAATTCATAAAAGTGCTAACAAAAGATCAAGATGAAAAAAAAAATTAACTACATGGGACTGAGTGAATTGATGAGGATGATTATAATTTTTGTGACTTTCCGTTTGAATAAAAAAAAAAATCCCACAAGGATTTGACTCAGAGTCAAAAAATATACAAATCAATTTTCACTGCAAAGTAAAGGAGCTGTTACAGTGGAGGATTACTGGACTGAATATCAATATTATGACATAGTATGAGTGTGTTTCGTGTTTGGTAATTGCAATCATTGTTGCTTTTGTCGTGGTCATCCATTTACAATGCTTGGTGCCAGTCTATTTATCTCTTGTAAAAATAAAATACAGTGTGTGTGTGTAAAAAATATATATAAATAAATAAATAAAATTGAAAATAATAATAATAATAATGGCTGTGTTTCACAACCAGCTTGCAAAATTCCTGAAAATTTAACAAACGGACCAGCGTGAACTGGCTCCAGCACAATGCTGATTCTAGTCTACTTCTGCCCACAGTGTCAGTATCATCAGAATGGAGTTTGGGCAAGTGCAGTGGGCCTGGACATTAAAAGACTCCAATGGCCAGCGAGACTTCCGCAGAATTCAAGAAAACTTTCAGCGAGACAAATTTTCCTTTGACCTTCTCTAAAAATCTCTCCAGAAGAAAGCAATCATCCTTTGGGGTCTTTAAATGAGGAGATTATTCAGTTTCTTCTGTTCAGGGAAGATCCAGTATAAGTCAGCACACTGGAATACCAGAGACTTAATCTATAAAGTTGGGGAGAAGGAGTGACGTCTGGAGAAAAGAGCATGAGTTATCACCTGCCTCTGGCTACCACATGGCTATGCGTCTTTAGGCAAGTGACTTCATCTCCCATAGCCTCATTTTCATCATCTGCAGAATGCGGACAGCACCTTCCTATAAGTGTGGCTGTGAGGTTGATGAGATCATGTATTCCAACTGACTCTGTGAACTGAGAAGCATCATAAACACATAAGGCATTGCCTCTATATGAGGAATGAGACAGAAGCCTGCAGTGAGAAAGAGCTGGATGGGAAAAGGAGGGAGAAGGTAGCCAATTCAGACAGGGGACTATGGAAAAAAAACAGGAAAAAGAGGTTGAGAGTAGGAGGAAAATAAGGGAAGTAGGGGTGAGAGATGGCAGTAAGCCGTCCGTTGCATTTGGAGTCATTGCCTCAATGTTTTTCCCACCCTCTAGTCACACTCACTGCAGCAGGTTCTTCCTTATTTCTTAACAGTTCCCATGTTCATCCCAGGACAGGGCTTTTACACCATCCCTAATACCAAGAATGGATTCTGGCTTTCTCAGCCTGTACCCTGTGGCCTTCCTGGCCCATGTGTACTCCTTCCCCATCACAGATGGACCCACCTCAGCTACAGCTGGCATTAGAATTATCTGACACCCACAGCTCTATTTTGACAAAAATCCTCCTTGAGCTCAACCATGTTTCTGTCTCTCTCTGACATGAAGCTAGAAATACTGCTGGGTCTCAAAAGAGAAAAAAATGAAAATCAATTTCAATCAAGGCAATGGCTTGCTTTTGTAATGCCTTTGTTAATCAGGCATTTTTGTGCAAGGATTCTTAAGAAAGTCTCTTTCAAAAACACTCCATTCTCTGGCCAAGGTGGGGTAGAAATGGGATAGATGGGTTGATGTTCAGTGTTGAGACTTTTCAGCAATGGAACAGGCAGTTCAGGAGGTGAATGTCTTCTCATTACAGGAAGGACCAAGAAGAGATTGGGCAATGGCTTTAGTAATCATGTCGTAGAGGTGTTCAGAGCACTCAACAGGTTGGCTTCTCAAGATTCTTCGAAACTTAGACTCTCCTACAATCATTCAAATATACCCAGCCTCGGCTCCCATTCTTCGAGTTTCACAGCATAGTTTCCCCACCCTTTAGCAGGGCTGTTATGAAAACTGGAACACTCCCTGCCCCCAATACACTCAGCCAATAGAATTATGGGGAGTCTACAAAATGGTATTCCTCCTGAGGACACTCATTTCCCAGGGTATCTCCAACCTCAACCATAGTTACACTTTATTTTTGTCTTTGAGGCTACCATAGGAACTTGGGTTCAGAAGTATTTAACTTTATTTGACTTTATATATGGGGAATCTGAGGCCCCATCCCATATCCCTGGCCGCTGCCTTAATCATCTCTCACCTGGACAAGTGCCACAGGCTTCCACTGGTGGCCCTCCTGCCAGCCTCTCATTCCACCTCACCCTCCACACAGCAGTGGAATGATCGTTTTGAAATGTATATGTAACCGTGTTCCTCTTCTGCCTACAATTTTTCCATAGCTTATCACTGTCTACAGGTACAAAAGTCCCAGTGAGCCTGGTTTCACTGGATCTTTATGATCTGTGCCCTCCCTGCTTCCCTGCTTTCTTCTCCGTATTACCTATGATGGAGCTGTACCCAATCGCAATTGATTGCCCAAAGACACCATGCTACTTCCTGCCTCCATGTTTTATGCAAGTAATTCTCTCCTTTGAGAACTGTGCCACCTGGCCCATCATCACTCCTACTCCACCTGGTAAAGGTCTCTTCTTCCCGTAATGCCTATCTCAAACACCACCTCCTCTTTAATACCTTCCCAGAACCACTCAAGAAGGTTTAATTCCCTCCCGTTTTTCTATTCCCACAGAATCTTATACATCCTCTAGCTCTGCAGTCATCACTCATCTTTGCCTTACCTGCCTGCATCTCCCGGGGCTGTGAGGGCTGAGACTGAGTTATACTCATCTCTATCCCCCAGAGGGCCTGAAACAACACTTGTTTCTTCTCAAAATGGCTTGTCCAAGGTCATACAACTAGAAGAGGTCAAGTGTGAACACTCTTGATAACCTCATTTCCTCACTTGCTTTCTCTCAGTCTCTCAGCCCTATATTATTTACCTTTCCTCATTTTTTTCCCACCCTTTTGTGGATACAAATCTGACCTGAACAACCCGAAGTTTCAACTTTAACTTTTACTGATATGCTTTTCCAAAGCAGCTCAACGAACTTCTGTGCTGCTCTCTCTGCCTCTCCATCTTCCTCAATGGTTTCTGGATGCAGCTCTGAGCATAACCCATCAGGGAGGCACACAACACTACCCCCAGTACAAACTTCCAGAAAATACCTCAGTCTTTGCCACTTACACATACTTGATGTGATTATAGCCCACCTGCCATAAACCATCCAGCAACGTCTTCACAATCCACCCTGGTGTACAGCTGGTTGTCCACAACAGTCCAAAAATAAACATATCTGGAGAGTCACCTATAGAGAAAGTTTAAAGAAAGGAAAATGATGAAAGCAAAGTATTTTTCCCCAAATACTTTCATATCCATTACTGAACTCAATCCTCTTCATATCCACTCATCTCACCCACTTCATTTTACAGACCAATCAGCAATCCAGAGACGTGAGGGTGCTTGCCCAACGTTGCACAGTTAGCTATAAGCAAAAGTATAGATGTCTTCAGGATCTCCCAGCACCAGTCCTTAAGGTTCTTTTCCATGCTCAAGGAACAGTGGATTCATTCACTCATTCATTCATTCATTCATTTTCTTCCTGTCTTTCAACTCCCACCAATATTAGGGCCACTATTCTAGGTACTGGGGACACAGTAGCAACAAAACAAAGTTTCTGCCCTCATGAAGCTTACATTCTAGTTTCTTATGTAATTTTTTATGGACCCATCTGAATCACAGGAAAGATTTATTTTTCAGAGAAGCCATGACGAAAAGGAAACAAAGTGAGTTCAGAATCAGAAAACCGAAACAGAATTTGACTCTAACTAACTATTGTGTTGGGCCACACAACATACCTTGATGCTTTGTAAGGCAAGGGTCTGGTTCAAAAAAAAGAGGCAGAATCTGGTTGTAGAACTCCACGTGGTAAAAGTCAAGGCACACAATGAAAAAATAACCAAGACTCAGTTTGATTTAGGAATGCACTGAATCTCAGCCCAGAAAGAACCCCTTGAATGCTTTAGTCCCTTTTATCCTCTGGTTTGTTCAGCTCCTGCCAGTCACTGAAGGGCACAAGAATTAAGCTAGATTCAGTTCTAACTGGCCACACAGAGTCAGTCTTTGTCAACCAAGAGCTATGGTTGTACCAGGTTATAGAAAATCTTATATACCAGGTAATCTAAACTACCTGCTGCTGAGTCCCTGTGTGAAACTGGGCAGTCCTTCCCCTTCCCTGGGCCTCAGTTTCTCCTTCTGAGACTAGGTAGGCATCAGTCCAAGTGAGCTCTATGGACTCTAATAAGTTAAATATTCCTGGACCCCATATTCATTTATTCAGTAGGCATCTGTTAAACTCTGGCTACCACTTGTCCCTGTGCCAAGTGATGAGGACACAGCTGTGACCAAGGTAGACCTGATCCCAACCTTCAGAAGGTGATTATCACAAATTCCTCTTTGGAGAAAATTTCTCTTTCATCTATTCTGTTTCTTAATGAACTATTTATTAACCACTTCTATATAAGGCATGGCCCCGGTGGACCAGGAACTCAAAGTCGAGTCTGTTATGAGGCCTCTCTTCAAGGAGCTCAGAGTAGTAGGAGAACATAGGTACACATCCAGTTTACCACAACCAAGGTGGAAAGTGTTCAGTGGCTTGAAGAGATATAGAGAAAATGCCATGAGGTCAGATCAGAGAAGAGCCACTCATGGTCCCACTATGATTTAGCAAACATCTGCTCCGATCAAATTCAGCAGTGCCCAGTGCTTTTACAGATGTGGCCTTTTTGGATCTTCACAACAACCACATTGCTGTCCCTACTTTACTGGTAAGGAAACTGAGGCACAGAGAGGTTCAGTATAACTTGTTTCAGACCAGAGAGATAAGAAGTGCTGAGATTCACACCCAGGTCTGTCTGCCTCCATAGCCCTTGCTTGTGTACCATGTGAAGTTTCCTCTTTTCTCACCAGGCACTTATTAGGGCCTACAGGTTTTGGCACCATAGTGAGCTCTTACAGATAAAGAATGAAGAGAAAATTGGCTTCCAGTCTCATCAGTTTGGTCTGAAAAAAAATGTGACTCTGACCCTACCCAACTTTTTCACACTTGCAGGCATGGGTTTGGAGAGAAGAAATTTGAATCAAATGAAGACAGGTTTGTTCCAAGCAGAGGAACAGGGACCTGACAGGCTAAAGCGCTCAGAGGAAGCTAGGATTCCCAAGGGGGCTCCAGGAGGAGAGAGTGTGTTGGGAAATGAGGCTGGCTGGGTGAGCTGGGTGCAGACCATGAACAGTTTTAATTAGATCTCACTGCAATTTGGCTGAAGATTAGTCTGAAGTCCCTGAGGCCATATTGGGCAGGATGGAAGAGGGATGGATATGAGTCTGAAATAGACATTCACCAAAGATAAAGCAAGAATTGACTCCAGTATCCTCAAGGCTTAATAGAGCTCAGATGGTCCTCAAGGCACCAACAGTAAGAAATCTACTAATTAAGATGAAAGTTGCATTTATTTTAGTCTCACAAGGTGAAAAGCATGCCAAGGGGCTGGCTTGGAGCATCTGAGATTTTCTGAAGCTCATGTGTGGCTTTGAGCAGTTAGAGGGGTGAGCACAGCCGAGGGGGCAAGAGCGCTGCTTTGGAGTCCGCCAGGCATGAATACAAATCTTGACTCTGCCATTTCCTCACTGTTTGACTCTGCAGTTTCCTTCATGTCTCTGTGCCTCAATTCATTCAGTGGGAATAGGGGGAAATGATACTCACCTCCTTCACATAACTTTTGCAAAATTTAGTGAAATTACGTCTGTAAACTTACTTAGCACTTTGCCCACGCCAAGTTAGCACTTCATAAATCATAACTGACATTAAACTAACATGAGCTAAAGAGAAGACTAACCATCTATCAAGCACTCAGTGGGTACCAGGTGCTATACAGGCATTATTTGATTTAATCCTGCCAGCAATACTTCTAAGGAGACATTATCAACGCAATTTAGCATATTAAGAAACTAAAGTTCTAGGAAGTTATGTTATGCCTAATCATATGGGGTTTTTTTTGTTTTTTTATTTTATTTATTTATTTTTGGCTATGTTGGGTCTTCGTTTCTGTGCAAGGGCTTTCTCTAGTTGCGGCGAGCGGGGGCCACTCTTCATCACGGTGCGCGGGCTTCTCACTATCGTGGCCTCTCTTGTTGGGAGCACAAGCTCCAGACGCGCAGGCTCAGTAGTTGTGGCTCACGGGCCTAGTTGCTCCGCGGCATGTGGGATCTTCCCAGACCAGGGCTCGAACCAGTGTCCCCTGCATTGGCAGGCAGATTCTCAACCATTGCGCCACCAGGGAAGCCCCTAATCATTTGTTTTTAATCTCAGTTTGGTCATTTATAATTTGGACCCGGATTGCCCTGGGTTAAACTCCTCACACCACCACTTCTAACTTTGTTAGTCGATGTACCTTTGTATCTTAAACCATCTGAGACTCAGTTTTCTCACCCATAAACTCTGAACCCTTCTGCCCACAGCTGTCATAAGAATTAATAAGATAATATATGTAACGTGACCAGCCCACACGTACCATTCAAAAATGTTGTTATCCTTGTGATAAATTCACACAGCTATGAAGAGGTGGAGCTGGAATCTGAACCTATGTCCACAGCCCAGGTTCCTTCCTCTAAATCACATGATGGGAAACAACCCCAGGGTGCAGCTCTGTATGCAAGGGTAGACTACATGACCTCCAAAGATGGGGAATTTCCCAAAAGCATCTAGCTGTTCCAAAAGTCCAGTGCCTCAAATTCCTACTATTAGTTTCATTTCATTAGCTCAAATTTGAGCTTTCATTTCAAAGCTCAATTAAAAGCCAAATGTTTCTGCTGGAGGTAAACACATTATTTCTTGCTGAAGTGTTATGTTTGCATTAGATGGCTATCACCAAGCAGAAATCAGGATATAGGAAGCATAAAACCAAAGACATGTTAAGTTTCAATGAAATAAAGACTTCCACCAAGAGTTGAACAGACACGGGTAGGCTCCCAGAGTTAGACAGCACAGAGTGGGAGAAAGAAACTTGGGTCATAACTGATACTGACAAGTAAGTTCTAGAGCTCTACTATACAGCAGAGCACCTATGGCTAACAATGCTGTATTGTATACTTAAAATCTGCCAAGAGTATGGATCTTAGTTAAGTGTTCTTACCACTACAAAATTTAATAATAATAATAATAAAGGGGGCAGGAGTAAACTTTGGAAGGTGATGGATCTGCCTATGACCTTGAGGGTGGTGATGGTTTCACAGGTGTATAGTTTATCCCCAAACCCACTGAGTTATATACACTAAATATGTACACCTTTTTACATGTCATCATACCTCAACAAAGCAGTTTAAAAAAAAAAAGAAAGAAACTTGGTCAGTAAGAGGCCTTTGCTCGAAATCACTGTGTGACCGCAGCTAAGTCTCGTCCCTCTTCTGAGTCTCAGTTTCCCCCTCTCTAACAAAGGGCTCAGACCAAACGTTCCTAAGCACTCTCCAGCTCTGACAGTCTTAGCTGTTGGGGAGGGAGGTCAGCGAAAAATGACTGAGTGAGACAGTGCTTCCTGGGAGATCTTGCGAAGCTCTAGGGAGAGAGCCGAGTTGGCCTGTGGAAACAGGCCATCTTGAGCAAGCAGAGGCATAAATCTCATCGGCTGATTGTAGCTGCCAGGCCATAGGTCCTCATTCCCAGTTCTGAGCTCATTCCACCTCCCTGATGACTCCTAAGTCTGAAACTGAAATTGGAAGGATCCAAAACATTCTGAACTTGCATTATTCTATTGCTTCAGATGAGGAGGCTATAATCCACGGAGATTAAGCTGATTTCCTCAAAGTCAAACATCCTACTTTTGGATTCATATAGAATTTATGAAAACATCTTCTGTAAATTGCAAAGTTGGCAATGAACTTTAAACCCAACTCTCATCCAGTGCTCCTTTGGCTCCATCAGATGGACTCCAATTCTAATTCCTCTAGTTCCATGATTCTCAACCAGGGCCAATTTTGTCTCCATAATGTTGATAAATCCTGCTCTAAAGCATACCAAAAGCTCACCTAGTTTTTCAAGTTACAGCATCCAAAAGACTCATTCATAAATTCTCTGACAGCTAAGCTGAAAGTGAATCCTAGGTCATATCGCTTCTGGTTCTTTGACCCTCTCCATCTGACATTTATACCACAAAAAGGAACATAAGCTCCTTGTCAGGTATGAAGATGGTTTCTTATCTATCTTAATATCAAAGATAAAGTTACCTGAGTCACATTTCCACCAAATAGGATAATCTTCCTGTTGAATTCCTGGAGATTTCAAGATGGAAAGAGGGGTCTCTGAGCTAGTTTCAGGACCAGTTTCTGTTAACTCACTGCCTTGGTTTCCTCCCTCCTCTGACAGCCACCCTTTAACTTATGCAACACTGAGTACCATTCATTTGTGCTACAAACATTTATTATAACAAGGCCTGTGCTGGATACTGGGGATTACAGAAGAAGGCGCACTGGCCGCCCAGAAAAACCGCAGTCTAGTCGGGGAGACAAACCTGTCCACAGGTGGTGACAGCACAGTACAGTAACTGCCTTAGTGGGGAAGTCCAGGGAAGTGCTTGACCAGGTTTAGGGAATCAGAGCAGGCTCCCAAGGCGAAGCGAGCTCTAAGCTGAGGCTTGGTGGAGTTACCTAGGCCAGAGCAAAAGGGGCAGGGAAGTGTTCTCTACTAGGCGAAAACATATACAGATGGCTAAAGCGAAGGGAGAGCATGGCCCCTTGGAGAAATTATGAGTGGTTCCGTATGGCTGAAACTGAGGAAAAGATGGAGAGAGAGGCCAAAGGTGAGGACGAAGAGAAGATGGAGCCAGAATGAGAAGAGCTGCAGCGCCAGTTACGGAACTGGGCTTTATCCTGAGAATAAGGAGGCAGAGACTTGGTCAGACGCACAAGCACAACCGAGAAGGATTATTCTGGCCACATTTTGGGGATGGATTGTGAGGGCAAGTGTGGAGGAAGCGAGACCGGCTTGAAAGCACTGTGAGCACGCTGGTGCGAGGTGTGGTGACTTGGCTGGCGGGGCGGGAGAAGGGGGTTGCGAGGGGCAGAGGCAGAGGCAGAGAGGAGGAGAGATGCAGATAAATGCAGGCAGGTCTCAGCAGGTACGATGGACAGTACCCGGTTACTGCTTGGCTATGGGGAGTGAGGAGCTGGGAGAAGTCAAGAATGACTCCCAGAGTCCTGTCTTAGGTGACTGGGGTCACTGAGGAAGGGGACACAATGGAGACGTAGATTAGGGACGGCATGACTATTTCAGTTCTGGTTGTATTGAGTATAGATTTTCTGAAGACCACTGTCTATGTTGGTCTGGAGCTCAGAAGAAAGGCGTAGACACCCAAGAGAGGGTGGGACCAGTAATGAGGTGACACACTATGGCATGAGGTTTTCATCCACCTCAGGACTGCGGACAGCACACCCAGGGCTGCAGGGAAGGAATGAAAGAAATGTCAACAGCGTTCTCCATCGCTGTCGAGCATATCATTTAGCTGGAGAAGGACCTGGAGTGCCAGGTGTCTCTCTCCTCCAGCAACCTACGAGGCTGGTATTACCCTCGATTTAACAATGGAAGAAATGGAGCTCAGTGAGGAGATGATGACGGGCTCGTCGGCTTGGAGCTGATATTCTAAATGAGGTCTGTCTGTTTCCAAATTCTGTGTTCTTACTAAATAAACCCTATTGCCGTACTTTTCAAAAGACTGCCCCTGTATTTCTAAACATTTAAAGTGGTGAAGCATTACAGGTGCTGATGTTGGGAAAACGTGGGTTCAAATCCCAGTTTTATCATTTATTAGTAGCTCAACACCCGCATTTGCTAAGCAGAGGCTATTAATACCTACTTTACAAGATACTGTGAGGACTGAATAAGATTCCAGCATGGAAATCTCAGCATTGTGGCGAGCATAAAGGAGTACTCAATAAAGGTGATCAGCATTATTACATTTAAGCGCTCTTAAGTCAGTGGTTTTCAGCTAGGACAATTGTGCTCCCCCTACCCCCCAGGACATTTGGCAATGTCTGGGGGCATTTTTGGTTGTCACAACTTGGGGGAGAGATGCTACTGATATTTGCGGGTGGAGGCCAGCACTGCTGCTAAACATTCTACAGTACACAGGACAACAAAGAATTATCTGCCCAGTAATGTCAATAATGTCAAGGTTGAGAAATCATGCTTTAATTTAATACAAAATATCTAAACTGGGGTGAAATGAAATACGTTAGATTACAGATGATCTAATTTAACCTATTTATTTCACAAAAGAGAAAATGGAACTCAGAAAGGGAAAGCAACTCATGTCCCAAGGAGGGATTACATGGAGAGGAAGAGGATTCTGCAGATGAAGAGCTGGACCTCTGGAAGCTTTCCATGAGGATGTTTCTACGCCCTTCCTGCTACCCCATTTGGGGGCACTTCTTTTCTGACCTCTTTGAAGAGGAGAAAGGAAGGTCCAAAGGGCCCAGGGTGAGGCCATCCTGGCTCAGTCCTTCTGGTGGCCACACCCCAATCCAGCAGCGTCCTGCCCAATTAAGGGAAGCAATCACGAATATATGTTGCATAATGTGCCCAGCACTTTATGAGTAATATGTCATTTACTCTTTATGACACGTGGTTCTATTGTTGTCATCCCACTGTGGCTAATGAAGACACTGAGGCTTAAGGAGGCAACGTGGTTTGCCCAAGATTACACAACCGAGAGATGCAGGAGGCACTGGAAGCCAGGCGTTGGGGCTCCTAGGTTCACGCTGACCCACTTCTCAAAGCTCACCAGAGAGACCCTGGCCTGGGCCTCCAAAACCCAACATTTCTTCCATGCTTACAGGGAGCAGAGCTAGCTTCTTCTGAATACATGGTTTGGGTGTCACTAAAATTCCACTCAGCCAAAGTCATCAGAAAGCACATTTCACTGGATTAGCCTACTCTTTTGGTACACAGACGAGAACTGTGAATCTGGGTGGGTTCTCAGCCCACTTTTTTTTCAGAGATCAGAAACAGCAAGTTTGTGACTGGTCTCCTGACTCCTTGACTGTTTCATATTTGGAAACAGAAAAGCAAAAGGAAAAACACCAACTCTGAATGCTGCTTTCTCAGGAGTGGACAGAGACTTAACCTCAGGACAGTTTCCTTCTGAGACAAAGACATTTGCATGCAGTGATTCCCCAAAAGACTTTAGAGAAAAGGTTTTCTTGTCTCCCTCTGCCAGCTGAAGCAAATGGGAGTCTGGGTTGTTAAAATAGCAACTTAAAAGGGGTAAGTAAAACTGCAGAATGAAAAAGAAAAGCTATTTGCAGATCCCAAGCCCAAACAACAGTTTCAGTTCTGTAAATTTTCAAGCCAGAACCCAAAGCTCCACTTTCCTTTTTAAAGAAGGAAAGGGATACTTACTCCTTCCCTAATTTCCCTTTAATAGCAGCCATCTTCCAGCAAGAATGCTTTTGATTCACTCATTTACTCTATAGCTCACCTCATCCCCAAAGGTATTTTGGTATTTTGAGGCAACAAACAAAAGTACATGCAATGTTGGGGGGCGGGGATGGAAAAAAATCGAAGTCATGGGCAAATGAGTGTCAAATAGGAAGATGAGCCAGGGAACATGAGTAAATGGCAATGAACAGCTGTTATAATGAGCTTCCTTGTAGCCAACTCAAGGAGGAAAATCAATCTATTACCGGGCTCACAATGCCCCTAAGAAAAAAACATATTTGTTGGTCGGGAGAAAAACAGATTGTCCTTGACATGATGTGAAAAACAAACTTTTATCGTTTAAGACACCAAGACTCAGGGAGGTTGTCTATTGCAGCAACTAGCACCAACACCTGACAATTCCCCACCCCTCCAGGCCCCCACCCCACCCCCGCTTTGCAGGCACTCAGTTAAGTGCTGAAGGAAGGAATGAGCACCAACTCCACTCCAGGCTTTCTTATTTGCAGGTGATGCTCACTAGTCTTGCTATCAGGTCGGGAAGCTACGACTTTTATTCCCTAGACCAAAGTGTATTCCCTAGACCTAATATGGACATTTTAGACTGGACAGTTCTTTGTTTGGGGGAGGGGGGCCTGTCCTGTGCATTGTAGGATGTTTAGCAGCGTCCCTGGCCTCTATTCAGGAAATGCCAGTACCACCCCTCCCCCAGTGTGACAATCAAAAATGCCTCCAGGTTAACTAACACAACATTGTAAATTAACCATAGTTCAATTTTTTAAAGATGCCTCCAGGTACTGCCAAATGTTGCCCAGTTTAGAATCACTACCTTACACATAAGATCTAAAAGGACAAATTATATATCCCTCTCTCCCAGCCATCCCTATCCCCCAACATACACATCACTTATCCAAAATACAGTGGACTAAGAGGGGCAGGATAATCACAATCAACATACCTGCTGTACGGCACAGGGAGTTCAGCTTGGTGCTCTGTGATAACTTAGATGGGTGGGATGGGGGGGTGGGAGGGAGGTCCAAGAGGGAGGGGATATATGTATACACATAGCTGATTCACTTCATTGTACAGCAGAAACTAACACACCATTGTAAAGCAACTATACTCCAATAAAAAATAAAATAAAGTGAAATAAAATTTTTTTTAAAAATATACCTGCTTGGAAAGAATGGGAAACATACAAGAGTCACAGATCCAGAGCAGTTCTGAAATCCTGCTGGGCAGACTTCAGGAAGCCTCCTGCTCTGGATAAGGGGGAATAAATGTCCTCTCAGAGCAACCAATGCTTATCCACTGTTCTCATGACCCCAGGGTCCCCCTTTTGGGAGCCATGACCTTCCTCAGACACTTATGAAGTGAGTGTTAGGGATTTATGCCCTCCCGGGTGTTGTATCTTTTTCTTAGTCTACTTTCTGTTCGTGGAAGGTTGGCGTTCCAAGGGTTGTTTTAAGCCTCAAAGATTTTCTAGACCAGGCTCATGGTTTCTTTGGCATTGCATTTCACCCAGTAATATAATAGGCTTCTGATCTATTTCCACTGACCACAACCAAAGTTCTTTTTAAGATATTGTTCTCACACCAGCACTCTAAATGACACACGCACAGGCGCCATGACAGTTCCAAGGCCGACCATAAAAGGTCAAAAAGTGGGCAGTGGTCCAATTCCTGGAAATCCCCACCCCTTCCCCCAGATAGCTAGAATACTCCCCCTACTCATGAAATTACCTATGAAATTACCCACCCCTATGAAAAGTGACAACCCCATACCCTGGTGCCTCTTGCCTTCAGAGATGGCCCACACTCTGTCTATGGAGTGTATTTCTCCCTGAATAAACCTTCTTTCACTGTAAAAAAAAAATATTGTTCTCAAATCTGTCCTTTTCCTTGCTTTCTCATGCCTTGCTTCTCTCTCTCTTAAGCCAATGGCAGCTATCTTGAGACTATATGGAAAAATCAATGAGAAGTCTGCTCTTTTCATTTGATCTATGCCCTGCATCATTTTTCCAAGTGGCAGGTTTTGCTGGGCCTTTGCCACTTAAATCTTTATTGAATCCCATCTCTTATTGCGTGATGTCTAAAGCAGTATGTTATTCCACCCTCAAGGCCTCACATTTCTGGACTCTCTCTCCTTAATTTCTGCTTGCAATGCACCTTAGAATTTTCTGAGCTCATCCCATACTTACAATACCTTGTCAAATGCAGCCATGCTACCATCATTCTATTTTCCTACATCTTCCCTGGAATGACAAGTACAGTAAGCGCAAGCTCTGCATTTCCAAGTCACCACAAGCAACAACTTTACAAATACCTTGTCACTGAATACTCTTACCTCCATCTTTCCAGTCTCCAATTCACTTTCCCATTACCTGTCCCCGATCACTAAGATATCATATATTTTATGTTTTTGTTATGGAGCACTCCACTTCTTACCAATTTCTGCATTAAAATAATTAACAGTAGCTGTCAAAACAGATAAATCCTAAAATTTCAGTGGATTAAAACAATATAGGTTGGATTGGAAGAATCAACATTGTGAAAATCACTATACTACCCAGAGCAATCTACAGATTCAATGCAATCCCTATCAAACTACCAATGGCATTTTTTACGGAGCTAGAACAAATCATCTTAAAATTTGTATGGAGACACAAAAGACCCCGAATAGCCAAAGCAGTCTTGAGGGAAAAAAACGGAGTTGGAGGAATCAGACTCCCTGACTTCAGACTATACTACAAAGCTACAGTAATCAAGACAATATGGTACTGGCACAAAAGCAGAAACATAGATCAATGGAACAAGATAGAAAGCCCAGAGATAAACCCACGCACCTATGGTCGACTAATCTATGACAAAGGAGGCAAAGATATACAATGGAGAAAAGACAGTCTCTTCAATAAGTGGTGCTGGGAAAACTGGACAGCTACATGTAAAAGAATGAAATTAGAATACTCCCTAACACCATACACAAAAATAAACTCAAAATGGATTAGAGACCTAAATGTAAGACTGGACACTATAAAACTCTTAGAGGAAAACATAGGAAGAACACTCTTTGACATAAATCACAGCAAGATCTTTTTTGATCCACCTCCTAGAGTAATGGAAATAAAAACAAAAATAAACAAATGGGACCTAATGAAACTTCAAAGCTTTTGCACAGCAAAGGAAACCATAAACAAGACGAAAAGACAACCCTCAGAATGGGAGAAAATATTTGCAAACGAATCAACGGACAAAGGGTTAATCTCCAAAATATATAAATAGCTCATTCAGCTCAATATTAAAGAAACAAACACCCCAATCCAAAAATGGGCAGAAGACCTAAATAGACATTTCTCCAAAGAAGACATACAGAAGGCCACGAAGCACATGAAAAGATGCTCAACATCACTAATTATTAGAGAAATGCAAATCAAAACTACAATGAGGTATCACCTCACTCCTGTTAGAATGGGCATCATCAGAAAATCTACAAACAACAAATGCTGGAGAGGGTGTGGAGAAAAGGGAACCCTCTTGCACTGTTGGTGGGAATGTAAATTGATACAGCCACTATGGAGAACAATATGGAGGTTCCTTAAAAAACTAAAAATAGAATTACCATATGACCCAGCAATCCCACTACTGGGCATATACCCAGAGAAAACCGTAATTCAAAAAGACACATGCACCCGAATGTTCACTGCAGCACTATTTACAATAGCCAGGTCATGGAAGCAACCTAAATGCCCATCAACAGACGAATGGATAAAGAAGTTGTGGTACATATATACAATGGAATATTACTCAGCCATAAAAAGGAACGAAATTGAGTCATTTGTTGAGACGTGGATGGATCTAGAGACTGTCATACAGAGTGAAGTAAGTCAGAAAGAGAAAAACAAATATCGTATATTAACGCATGTATGTGGAACCTAGAAAAATGGTACAGATGAGCCGGTTTGCAGGGCAGAAGTTGAGACACAGATGTAGAGAACAGACATATGGACACCAAGGGGGGAAAACTGTGGTGGGGTGGGGATGGTGGTGTGCTGAATTGGGCGATTGGGATTGACATGTATACACTGATGTGTATAAAATTGATGACTAATAAGAACCTACAGTATAAAAAAACAAACAAACAAAACAACTAATACTAAACTTTCATTGGGTTATTTGTATGGAAATATGTTAATATAAATGTTTCAGACATTACATGAAATTTCTAAAAATCTTATATGTTCTGGTATAATGTTATAAGTCATAATCCTAGTTATTACTTTAAAATGTATATCTCAGAAATAACTAACTTTCTTGTCAACTGCATTATTATGAACTTTCATCAAATCTTTAACCGTGGTCATTTTTAAGTCTTTTGTCATTTACAGACAGTTCTGGGTGTACTCTGATGCTTTTGCAAATATGTTCCTATAAAAGGGTTTCATCTTCAAGAAATTCATGGAAAAGACTCTGACAAGTACAGGTTTCTGGTAACTGACTGTACTGCTGAACTGAATGAATAAGCATTTTCAGAACTCTAATGAAAAACTGATGAACTCATAAAAGTGCTAACAAAAGATCAAGATGAAAAAAAAAATTAATTACATGGGACTGAGTGAACTGATGAGGATGAGTATAATTTTTGTGACTTTCTGCTTGAATTTAAAAAAAAAATCCCACAAGGACTCAGAGGCAAAGAATATACAAATCAATTTTCACTGCAAAGTAAAGGAGCTGCTACACTGGAGGATTACTGGACTGAATGTCAATATTATGACATAGTATGAGTGTGTTTCATGTTTGGTAATTGCAATCATTGTTGCTTTTGTTGTGGTCATCCATGTACAATGCTTGATGTCAGTCTATTTATCTCTTGTAAAAATAAAATACAGTGTGTGTGTGTGAAAAAAAACAAAAAAACCAAAAAAAACAATATAGGTTTATTTCTCATTCATTCAAAGCCCAAAGAAGATAACATGCCCTTTTCCATCTCGGAGCTACAGAAGAGCCAATTGCTTCTAGACTCCAAGTGATGAGACTTTTAACAGGCACTGAATGGTAAAGCCCAGCAGAACTTAGGTAGAACGATCAAATTAAAGGTGCGCTTCCTCTGGCGGTCAGCACACGGCAGCGCCTGGCGTGGGGCCAGGGACGACCCGGAGGGCGTCCGTGTGCTGCGTGCGTCACATGGCAGACGCAAGGCAACGCGCATGCTCCGCTGTCCTTTGTGCCCAGCCTCCTCTCCTAGGTGGGCTCCCCGGCGCTCAGAGAGAGGCTGCTTGACCAGCCTGGATCCTGGAATGAATATGAATTGGAGCAGTTGTTCTGGCCCAGAGTGAACATACAGCGTGAGCAAATGACAAAGATTCTCTCCTCGGCCAACTCCGTTCAGGCTCCTGGGAACTGTCTTCTCAAGTAGACTCTGACTTTTGAGCTTCAGTGTTCATCTTTGCATTGTCCAGTTTGAGCAAGAATCCTGCCAAGTCAGTTTAGCCAGAATCCTCCATCCTCCATATCTGATGGCTCTCAATATTTATTCAGGGCTCCATCCTCCACCACCCTGCAGGTGACGTGTGGTCACCCTGGCCTGCCTTCAGTGAGAATCCTGTTAGGTCCTGTCAGCCAGAATGCCCCTTACTCCTGATATTTCTCCTTAGCAATTTTCCATCCACTGATCCCCACCCTGCTCCTTGGCTATAAATTCCCACTTGCCCATGCTGTATTTGGAGTTGAGTCCAGTCTCTGCAAGGCCTTGTTGTGGTGGTCCCTACACCCATCGAAATACCACCACCCCCCTTGAATAAAGTCTCCTTACTATTCTTTAACAAGGGTCATGAATAATTTTTTTTTCTTTAACAGTTAGAATATTATTTTTTCTTTACTATAAGAAATAACCATATGTTCCTGAGAACCCCGGGGATCTTGGGATTGTTTATTACTACAGCATAACTTAGCCTGTCCTGACTGGTAACACCAGTGAAGGAACCGAAGATCATGGTCCTGAAGAAGAGAGACCATATGAGAACACGGTCATTGTCATCAACAACCAGAAGAGCCAAGTGGAAAAGCAGCACCAGATTTGCTCATGTGATGCTCCCATACTGAAAGACACGGGGAGGTGGCTCAGCCTAAAGAATAATATTCTGAGAGTTAGTACTAAGTGGTTGGTCTTTGCAGTTCACTGGAGGGCTGTAAGCAGAGGTGTGAGATGGGAGGATAGGAGACAGCACTGAGGCCTCTTCCGGGACTGAAATGCTGTAGTTACAGGGAAAGTCTATACTGTAGGTGGCCTTTTACCCCAGTGTTTCCACCTGTCAGTGAGGAGAGCACAGAGACTTAGGACTATCCAGCACCTCAGGTAAGCCAAAGAACCCTTCCTCCCAGGAAGCCCAAAGGGCCAGGATGCAGTCCTTCTCAGGAAGTTTATATGGTTTTTTTCCATTAAACACAGCTATCCATTGGGTGTTTGTGTCACTCTTCCCCTTTCTCTCTTTGCCTCTGTCCCTATCTCTCTGCTTCTCTGATTCTCTCTCTCACTGCCCTGGTTTCTATGTGCATCTGGATCTCCAGGGTGTTGTCTCTGTGTCTTTGTGTTTTTCTTTTACCTTTGTATGTTTCTGCCTCCACCTGTCTGTCTCTCTGTTCCTGTGAATCTTTTCTCCTCTCTCCCAATCTGCACTCTATCTCTCCTCCACATACACCGTCTCCATCAATATACCACTCAGATGTTTTTTTGATGACCCCTTGAAATTAGTCCTTGGGCCTCCCTCTCACCAGAACTGGGATTAACACCATTTACTTGTTCAGCCACATCTTCTGCCTCTGATTCTCTTTTTATCACTTCCTTTTCATCCCTAGATTGTAGTTCCTCCCCCAACCAGACATTACTCATCTCCAGCCCCAAAGGCTGAAAACTTGTGCTCAACCTCTCCCTTCTCAATTCCAAAATCATCTCTGGCCCTGGTTCCAGGGCAATGCCTTGCCCTCCTTCCCTGCCCGAGCTCTCTGTCCAGTTCTAGAAACATTCCCCAGAAAGCCCATGACAAGGGTGTGGCCACTGCAGACTTTCTTGGGGATGAAGGGTGGAGGCTTACAGACTCTACATAGAACGTCCCTGACCACGGACACCCACCCCGACCTCAGGAGCAGCCCAGCCCTCTGCTGTAGCCTCACTCCTGTTCCTCCTCCGCACAGTCCTCTGGATGTGTCTAACGGCTCCTGCCTCATGCCTTGGTGCTCACCCTGACCTCCACTGGCCACACCCTCTACACGTGGCAGTGTGACAGGATGGCAGAGGGAGCAGAGCACACGCTAGGAACTTGGGGGTCTGGGTTCAGCTCCAGCTTTACGACTCACTTTTTGGGTAATTCTGAGCAAGTTGCATCACCCCTCCACTGTCTCTTTCCTACTTTTAAAAATTGGAGTCATAGTGCCTACCTGCCAAAGTTGTGTGAGAATCAAATAAGATCATGTATAGGAAGTTCCTGATGCAGAGCTGGAATACAGATGGTGATGGTGAAACATTTATTCCTGTTCTACCTCTTCACCACCCAAACCCCAGGCCCCTCCTCGTCTCCCTGGCTGACCTGCAGCTGGTAGACACCGGGACAGCAATACTATTGATATTTGCCACCAGCATCTACTCTGCTGGACCAGCAGGCATGCAGTTCCAGTTGTTATTTACTTTGAATATCCCCACCCCACGATCACCGCCACTCCTCCCCATTTTCCCCTTCCATCTCCATCCATGAAATCCACTTCAAAGGCCAAACCAAACCACCCCCCACTTATCTCTGAGCTTCCCTGGACTCCTCCAAACAGTGATAATCTGTCCCCACTTTGAGGTCCCAGTCACTGGGCGCTGATGGCAAGGTGAAATGCGTGATGCTCCCTCCACATTCATGTAGCATCTACACTCTGTCCTGAACTTGGGAGACTTGGCAATGAAAAACACATAGTCTCTACCCTTAAGACGTTCACAGGCTAGTGGGCGGGAGAGCTGTGTAAATGAACCATGACAGTGCAACGTGGTAAGACTTCAGTAAGTGACGTGTGGGCTAGACATACTGAGAGGAGGGAGCTGTAACTTTGCCTGGGGCTACCACTGTGAATGCAGCTGCATAGTTGGGCCCTCTGCTCCTCTATCGCAAGAGCCACTTGATGCAGTGCTGCACTAAGAGCCAGTACTGTCCGTGCTGAGAGAGAATAAGCCAAGGACAAGATAATAATGGTGTTCAACCTCAGATCTGGGTCACATCCGTGTATCCAGTTTCTGGTTGAAGCTGGGCCACAGAGTAGGTATCCGAGGAATCAGAGAATGCCCACAGCCACAGCCAGGCCTCACAACTTAGCAACATTCTTGACTGAATACTGTAAAAGCCAGAGAAGGAAGAAAGAGTTCAAGGAAATAGTCTAGTCGTTTGGCCAAGACAACTCAGTTTCCACCTTGCCTGCTCCAAATTTGCTCCAACTCTCTCTTCACCCAAGCACTCTCCCCAACCAGAACACGTCATCTGTCCAGAGACAGCTCTCCACCATTTTCTTACCATAATCAAATGGTCAACAAATACACAATCATAACTCCAGGGCCTTTTAAAGGAATGCTGATTTAAGGAAAGACTTAACAATGGGACCAGGTTCAACAAGACTTCATTTATCTAGCAACATCAGCTGCTGGACCAGAATCAAGAACGAAGAAGAAATAAAAACAGGGGCTTCCCTGGTGGCGCAGTGGTTGAGAATCTGCCTGCTAATGCAGGGGACACGGGTTCGAGCCCTGGTCTGGGAAGATCCCACATGCCACGGAGCAGCTGGGCCCGTGAGCCACAATTGCTGAGCCTGCGCGTCTGGAGCCTGTGCCCCGCGACGGGAGGGGCCGCGATAGAGAAAGGCCCGCGCACCGCGATGAAGAGCGGTCCCCGCACCGCGATGAAGAGTGGCCCCCGCTTGCCGCAACTGGAGAAAGCCCTCGCACGAACCGAAGACCCAACACAGCCAAAAATAAATAAATAAATAAATAAATAAATAAGAAAATCCTTTAAAAAAAAAAAGAAAAAAAAAAAGAAATAAAAACATTCCTCTGTGAGGCCAAAACAGATACCCTGAAATCTATGTACTAACGTCCATCCACATGATTCGTTGGAAAGTCTATTAGGACCACACGCAGCACTCACTGATTCTTATTTCTTGTCTATCTTTGGATCTCAAAAAGACAGAATTGGAATTGTCATAATCCCTGGATCATGTCACACACATCATGGTCCATGCTTGGACTGCCTTTTAATTAGTTAATTAATTAGTTATAACGTTGTAAATACCAATTAACCCATGATGTAAAATGAAAGCCAGAACCTTGAGGGGTATCATATGACACTATATGAAACCTCTTGCAGCCACCCATTAACTGCCCCACCTCAGGTATCCATCATCCTGGGTCCTGTGTTCATCATTGCTTTATTCTCCTTTTTAATTAGTTGTATCATATGTATTTCTGTGTGTGTACAGGCACATGCATTGTTTTTAACTTTATATAATCTTGCTGAATATAACCTCTTTATATAACCTTGCTGTATATAACCTTTCACTTTATATCATTTTGCTAAGATTCATCCATATTGAGGCATGTTGCATTGTTCCTCCATTTGGAAGGCTGTATAATGCCCCATTGGGTGGCTTTGCCATACTTTATTCACCACCTTTCCTGGTGACATCCAAGTTTTTTCTACCGTGGTGACTGCTACGACAAAGGTCATTGTACGTACCTCCTGTTGAATGTGTGCAAGAGTTTCTCTTGAGCAGGTGCCTAGGAGTGGACCAGTTGGCTCTAACCTGCTTGAGAATTTTGATAAGTCTAAAGGGCATAAAGATGTAAATGTAAGACTGGAAACCATACAACTCCTAGAGGAAAACATAGGCAGAACACTCTTTGACATAAAATAGTATCAATATTTTTTTGGATCTGTCTCCTAAAGCAAAGGAAATAAAAGCAAAAATAAACAAATGGGACCTAATTAGACTTAAATCTTTTGCACAGCAAAGGAAACCATTGACTAAATGAAAGACAGTCTACTGAATGGGAGAAAATATTTGCAAATGATATGACCAATAAAGGGTTAATATCCAAAATATATAAATAGCTCATACAACTCAACATCAAAAAAAACAAACAACCCAATTTTAAAATGGGCGGAAAGGACTTCCCTGGTGGTCCAGTGGTAAAGAATCCGCCTTCCAAGGCAGGGGACACGGGTTCGATCCCTGATCGTGGAACTAAGATTCCACATGCTGTGGGGCAACTAAGCCCGCGAGCCATGACTACTGAGCTCATGCGCCTCAATGAGAGAGAGAAAACCCACACGCCACAACTAGAGAGAAGCCCGCGTGCCGCAACGAAAGATCCCACGTGCTGCAACTAAGACCCAACACAGCCAAGAAAATAAATTAAATAAATAAATAAAATTTTTTTTTAAATGGGCAGAAGACCTGAATAGACATTTCTCCAAAGAGGACATGCAGATGGCCATCAGGCACATGAAAAGATGTTCAACATCACTAATCATCAGGAAAATGCAAGTCAAAACCACAATGAGATAGCACCTCTTAGCTGTCATAAAGGCTATCATCAAAAAGAACACAAATAACAAATGTTGGCGAGGATTTAGAGAAAAGGGAACCCTCGTACAGTGTTGGTGGAATGTAAATTGGTACAGCCACTGTGGAAAACAGTATGGAGGGCTCGCAAAAACCTAAAAATAGAACTACCATATGATCCATATGATATATACTCCTGGGTATATATCTGAAAAAAACAAAAACACTAATTTGAAAAGATACACGCACCCCAATGTTCATAGCAGCATTATTTACAATTGCCAAGATATGAAAGCAACCCAAGTGTCCATCAACAGATGAATGGGCAAAGAAGATGTGGTATATATATATATATATATATATACACACACACACACACACACACGCACACACAATGGAATAGTACTCAGCCAAAAAAAATTTAAAAGAATGAAATTTTGCCACTTGTAACAACATGGATGGGCTTGGAGGGTATTATACTAAGTGAAATAAGTAAGACAGAAAGACAAGTACTGCATGATATCACTTACATGTGGATCTTAAAAATACAACAAACTACTGAACATAACAAAAAAGAAACAGACTCACAGATAAAGAGAACAAACTCGTGGCTACCAGTGGGGTGAGGGAAAGGGGGAGGGGCAATATAGGGATGGGAAATTAAAAGCTACAAACTTATGTATAAAATAAACTACAAGGACATATTGTACAACACAGGGAAGATAGCCAATATTTTGTAATGACTAAAAACCTTTAAAAATTTTATTGTGAATCACTATCTTGTACACTGTAACTTATATAATATTGTACATCAACTCTACTTCAATATAAATAAATAAATAAATAATTTTTTTAAAAGAAGAAAAATTATTTCATCAAAGAACTCATTTCCCAACAGAATCGGAAAGGAGAAGCCCTGCAACCAAGAACACCATTCCAGGAACGTGGAGCTGTGCCCTGGATTAGCAATCTCCCAGGAAGACTGTGGATGTTGCACAAGTCAAAACACACTTAGAGGTCAAGAAGTAATTCCTGAAAAATGACTTTTTCCCAATTTGGGAAGCAACAGGGGAACCTCGGCCTCCCTGTCCCAGCTGCCCATGCTAATCCCTCATTGAACATCGTGGGGAAATTGCCATGGTACAGTATGGACAAGGGTTACTTAGCAGATAAGGATGTGTAGAGATGGGGGGGGGGGGCGGGGAACAAACAGTGAGAAGACACAGAGAAGCAGAGAGACCCTGAAAACGTTAATGCCAAAAGCACCTCAGCAATCACAAAGTTCAACTCCCTGTCCCCATTTTACAGATGCAGAGAATGAGGCCTGAAGAGTAGAAATGATTTAGTCATCCTGTCTCAGTGAGATCAAGAACCGTAAAAGACATCAACTCCAATCATCTCTCTAATGATTGAATTTCTCCTAAAATATCCCCCAATAAGTGGTTATTCAGGTCTTGTATTTACTCATAAGACAGAGAGCTCCCATCTTTGGAAGCACCATGATTTATCATTGAAGAGTATTGACATAGGCTTAAAATTGAGCTGAAATATGCCTCTCAGTACCTTCCACTCATTCAACTCTGTGGATGCCACACAGAATGGTAAAATAATAATAACAACAATGATAATAATACAAGTTCACAATCCAAAATCTAAAAATGTGAGACACAAATGTAAAATGCTGTTATGATGCCTTTGGCAGCAAAGCTGACCTGAAAGGGTGAGTGTGTGTGTGTAGACAAATCCCACTCAGTATGAGTATACTGGACTTACAGAAATACCTCCGTGTTTGATTATAGAGTACTTTTCCAGACCGCACTGGGAGTGTTACATAAGGCATTTGGAATGTACTATTACGGTGAACCATATAAAATTATTATTATTGAGGGCAAGAATAGTCAGATATTGGCAATTTCATATTCAACTTAATGCTTTTCTAAAACCTGGTCCCGAGGATTTTGCATTAAGGACTTGAGGACCTGTGATTAAAAGAGGAGCCTCCATTTTAAAGCACTAACTATGTGATAGGTACTGCCTCGGAAGTGACTCGAAATTTAATATCTCCACCCAAGCCTCTCCCCAGGACCCCAGTCATCCAACTGCCTCCTCATCATGTCCTCTCCACTTGGTGTCTAAAATCACCTTAAAAGATGCACATCTTGATCCGAGATCTTGAACTCCCTCCCCCAGTCTTCCTTGTCTCCATGAAAGGCATCTCCATCCTTCCGATGTTCCAACCAAGAACTTGGACTTGGACTTTTCTCTTCTCTTTCCCGCTCATTCACATTCAGCTCGGTAAGAAATTATATCTGCTCTACTCCAAAATATATCCTGAATCTGCCATTTCTTGCGATCCTCCCTGCCACCACCCTATCCAATCCACCATCACTCCTCACCTAGGAAACCGCAGTAGTTTCCAACATGGTCTCCCTGATGCCACCTTCCTGTCTTCAGGCCACTCTCAACGGAGCAACCAGGAGCACCCTTTTGAAGCTGAAATCGGAACCCGCCATCCTTCTGCACCACACCTTCCAAAGACTCCCCAACTCACTGAAGGAGAAGCCAAGTCCTACCCAACTGTCACCCCAGAAGCCCTGTGTAGTCACCCTCCTCCAACACTGCTCCAGCCATCCTGGCCAGCTTGATGCTCCTTGAACACACCTGCTTCAAGGCCAGGAGAAATCTTCTACCAGACACCCAAAGGGCTTCCCCTCACTCCAGGTCTTCACTCAAATGTCCACTCTCAGGAAAGGTTGCCTCTTCTGACCACCCTATTTTAAATTGCAACTAAGGTAACTCCCTGGCTCTCTTTTCTGTTTTTTAATTTTTTTCTAAAGCACTAAGGCCATCTACTATACTATAAATGTAACTTACTTTTGCTGTCTACTGGCCGTCTCCGCCCACTAGAATATGAGCTTCATGAAACCAGGGATTTTTATCCATTTTCATCACTGCTTTATCCCATCACCTAGAACACTATCTTGTACCCAATAGTAAGCACCCAAGTACAATAGCTCATTATTTGTCTGTAAGCTATTTACCTCTGCCTTAGAATCCACTGAGAATCAAGAAGGAAGGGAGAAGTACCTTGTAGCAGCCAAAATAGATGTCTGTATAACCAAAAAGGTTATACAGATGGCAAATGAGTGCATGAAAAGATGTTCAATGTTGTTAGCCATTAGGGAAATGCAAATTAAAACCACAGTGAGATATCACTATACACTTAACAAAATAGCTAAAATAAAAAATAGTAGTAACCCCAAATTCTGGAGAGAGGATGCAGAGAGGATGTTGGTTCTTTCACACATTGCTGGTGGGAAATAAAATGATACAACCACTCTGGAAAAGAGTCTGGCAGTTACCTACAAACTAAATATGTGCCAATTGTATGACCCAGCAATTTCACTCTTGGGCATTTACACTAGAGAAATAAAAACATGTTCACACAAGAACCTCTACACCAGTATTCACAGCAGCTTTATTCATAGTAACTCTAAACCGGAAATAACCCAAAGGTTTATCAGTGGGTAACTAGTTAAACAAACTGTGGTCCATCCATACCATGGAACACCATTCAGCAATTAAAAGATATGACGTATTAATCATACAATAATTTGGATAGACCTCAAGGAAATGATGCTGAGTGGGGAAAAAAAGCCAGTCTCCAAAAGACACAGACCACATGATTCATTTATATAACATTGGCAAATAATGTAATTCCAAGTTGGAAAGTAGATCTGTGGTTGCCAGGAATTAAGGGAGGAAGAGGGGGAGGATGGCAGCTGCGACCATAAAATGCAGCACGAGGGATCTTTCTGATGGAGATTTTCTGTATCTTGACTGTAGTGATGGTCACAGGAATCTATACATGTGATAAACATCACAGGACTAAATACATATACACAAAAAAGTGCATATAAAGCTGGTAGAATCTGAATATCAGTGTCAACTTCCTGGTTGTAGTTATTATATCAATATTATACTTATGCAAGATGTTGTCTTTGGGGAAAGCAGAGTAAAGGGTATATAGAATCTCTCTGTATTTTTTCTTACAACTATATGTAAATCTACCTCTACAGTTATCTCAAATAAATGTCTGTAGGTCCATGCCCTAAAACTCTTATCCTCTTCCCATAGGAAGTTCCCCAGGCACAAACTCAGAATCCATTGACCCTTACTTTAAACAGAATTATAACAAGCTTAGTTACCACATTTTGCAGATAGCTAGATACATTAGAATGAGGAGAGTCTGCTAGAGTTCTCAAGGTCACACAATAAATGGACTAAAACACAGGTCTCCAAATCCCCAGTCTGGTGTTTTTAGTATTCACCATCTTTTAAGGCCTTCTTATATTGTGGATGATAATACATACCTCTTCATTTGAACCCATACATTTACCACTTTTAAGACCCTGGTTTGATCAAGCACACCAACTTTCTAAAAAAGAAATACAAGGGTAAGAACACATTTGTAAATCCCTTCAAGATGATTTGATGTTAAGTGTGATTTTGTGTTTAAAAGTTACAACAGCAAAGAGTTAGGTTAGTTTCAAGGAAAAGTTTATTTGATTTGTTAAACCAAGAATGGGTAACCAAGGAACACAAAAAATCATCCTTTGCTGGGTTTCTTTGAAAATATGTTAGATGCTTATTTCAATAGATGTTGGTTAAGAGTCTTCTGTGTGACAGTTACTATGTTAGAAGCTACAGGGAAGGGTTGTGACTGCCCTCTTAGATTTGCTACCTTAATGAGGGTGATGAAAAACAATCAATCACAGTCTAGTATGAAGTAGTCAATGACAGAGGAAGAATGGGAAGCTATAAGAACATAGATGAGCATCTCATCCCATCTTGGAGGCAGGGAGATGCAGGAAAGTTTTCTATGTGAAGTTGAAAAAAATATGGGAGCTTGGTGATATGAAAGGAAAGGAATGGAAGATTTCCCAGTGAAGGGAACAGCAGATATAACAGTGCAGCTAGTCCACAGTGCATTTGGAGGAACTGCAGCTTGGAACGTAGTAAGAGAAGAGCTGGATGCCGAGGAGGGATGATGGTGGGCAGGTCATGAAAGGCTTTTCCAAGTAGCCTGAAGGGTTTAGGCTATGATATAAGCAGAAATAGCCACTGAATGGAGGCACTAGTCAGACTGGTTTCCACCACATGCCACAGGACATCCTTAAGCTTTCCTCTTTCTGTAACCCATCTTTTTGCAGGGCCCTCTATTCTTGTCCACTATCACCCTCCCTAAGTTTCAAGACCTTGTTCCAATACCACCTCTTTCTCCAGGAAGCCTCCCAACCGCTAACTGGAAGGGATGACCTACTCCGGGTAGAGTGGGTATGGGTATCTGTGTAGGCGCACTGTATGGCATCACATACAGTACAGAGTAATAATCAGGATGCTCTGGAACCAGCTTGCCCCAGTTCCAAGCCTGGCTTTCCTGCCTACTCTCTATGCTCCAGTTTCCTTATCTGTCAGGTGGAAATAACAACATTTCTATGTCAAAAGATTATCTCAGGGTGCAATAATTTCATGGATACATTTAACTCACTCAGAAGAGTGACTGGCCCAAAGCCAGCGTTTAATCAGTCTTAGCCTTTGTTACATGTTGTGGCCCCCGTACACACCCAACTGTAGGCTCAGTCAACTTTGGACTCATCAGAGAGTAGAAGTCAATGTCCTCCCCTTACAGACAGTCACCTCTATGACCTCATACTCTTTCCTCAGGCAATTGGTCAACACAGGCTAGAAATACGCTTTCCTTTCACAGGCAACCGTGTAGTAGAGGCAAGAACCTTAAACCATGATTTGGAAAAACTAGATCCTCTTCCTGGCTCCTCTGTCTTAATCCCTGGCTGACCTAAGGCAAGTGCCTTCGCCTTCCAGAACGTCAGTAGTCCCATCTGTGCAATGGGAACGAGCTCCTAGGAGACTCAAAAAGACAGAGGGCTTGGCAGCACCTTGCAAAGTGGTGATGCAAACGTCGTTTCCATCTCCCAGTCTGAAAGCCACACCACCCAGACTCACTTTCACTTCCGGAAGAAGCACACTCCCCAGACTGGCACACTGGCAGGCCTCCAGCTCAGGGAGCAGGTATATTTTTATTGGCCCCTCCCACTGACTTGATGAATTCATTTTCTCCTCCTCCAGGGACTTTCCTAACTTCCTTCTGTAAATGAAGGAAGGCGCACATGAGCACACTGTATATATAAATATGCTTGGGAAAGCTTTCCTCTTCTTCTCTCCTTCTCTTTTTTTTTTTTTTTTTTTCTTAAACCAAACTTGGTTTCTGTTGTAGGCGGTGCATTCCCTAGCAGGGTAGGGCGGGGCACAGTGCGCTGTGGAAAGTGGAGGGGGGAGGGCAGGGGGAGGAGTAGGCAGTGATTAATTCACCCACTGTGAGAGCTGGGCTTCTATTTAATGGGGGGGGTCTCTCTGCCCTGAAGGAGTCAGAGGCAACTCTAGGACCATCAGGAGCATGGCAGAGGATCTAGGGCCGGGCTGTGGGGAAACAGCCAGCATCGAAATGCTGCCCGAGGACGGCGGCTGCAGGCCCAAGGCCAGAGCTGGGCTAGCATCCAGAAGCAGCAGTGCACGCTGGGCTCTGACCTGCTGCCTGGTGTTGCTCCCAATCCTGGCAGGACTCACCACCTACCTGCTCGTTGGCCAGCTCCGGGCCCAAGGAGAGGCCTGTGTGTTCCAGGTAAGTAAGACTCCGCAGTGACCTGGGGGTCAGCAGACCCCCTGGGGCCACCTGGCCACTATCACAGCTCTGGACAGAGCTTCTTGGTTCATCATGGTCCCTGCTTCCATATGCAAAGGAAAGGTAGACTGTGGAAGGTGGAGAACTCCAACTTGGTTTTTATTCTCAGTATTTCTGGGGGATGAATTCTGCCTTTTTAGGTTTATATGGAAACAACCACAAGCCACTTATTTTAGATTATTATAATCATAATGCACTGATAATTTGGGAACATTCATTTTCCTTAAAAAAAATGAAAAACTAAAAAAAAAAAAACTAAATTACAAAACTAATACATAGTCATTGAAAAAAGGTAGAAAACACAGATAAGGAAAAGAAGATAATTATCATTATCCATAACTGCATAGAGTGACCACTACTAACATTTGAGGATATATAATTCCATATTTTTTAATAAGATGGGATTATTTTGAGTCTCCTATTATGATTTTGTTTATTGTTAGTAAATTCACAGCAGCATGGTGATATAGATGGTTGTATTGTATTCCTATGTATGTATGTGCTATAATTTAATCAACTCCCCTTTCTTGGGTTTAGAAATATTCTTTTTCGAAGCTCAAGAAAGAATCTCCTACCTGATTATTTATCTCTCTGGTCTTGGTAGGGGTGGGGTGTCAGGGAGCTTAGTCAAAAAAGAATACAGGGTCTAGGGAAAACAATGGTGCAATGGTGGGCAGGTGCTGACAGGTGACGGGGAAAACATAGTTCTGGACTAGGAACTTCAAAAACCTTAAAACCTGAAGAATGTGTCATTCAAGGGATACCCTTTAAAAAAAAAAAAAACTCTCCTACATAAACTCTCCTACATAATCTCTGGTAGCCAACTAATTTCTTTATGATAGTTTTGCAACTTGGAGCAAGGTGCCCACCTAAATTAGGCACCTGTCTTCCTACAGAAACTGGGAGATGGGGGCATTACCTCTCCTGATGTTCACATTTCAGAGAGATGCTCCCAGGTCATGGGGGTGGGGGGGAGCAGGAAGAAAAGACCTATCTGTTCTTCAAAAGGATTTATATACATTTCAAAGCAAGAAGAAAGTACTTACAAGTTTTCTAACCTAAATGCTCTAGGAAAAAGGAAGGGAAAGAAATCTCGTCCCTTATTTTCAACAGGGGGAACTAAGCCTCTTATTTTTCATTTGCACTTGTCCTTATGATCTAGATCCCACAGTTAGTAAGACCTAGATCCAGAACTCAAACTCAGATCTGTCTCCCTCAAAGCCTGGAACATTCCACAAGCCCTGCAAATACAAAGCCCCACTATGATCTGCCCGAGTGGACTCCCCCAGACTCACCTAGGGGCCAATAACCACCTTCGCCGCCACCCACACCCGCTTCCCCTCTGTGTCCCAGCTTTGCTCCCTCCTCCTCTTCCCCTCCCGCACGCAGCCCCACAGTCCTCCTCTTCTGCCCACAGCCTTCAGGAGATCCATGGAATCTGAGATTGTTTATGGAATGAGTTTTCCATTCCCACAGTGGCCAGGCAAAAGGCAATTCAATTCTAACACAAGAAGAATTGAGCGAAGAGGGTCTCACAGACCTTCAGATACATTCACAGGCCTGAAGAGAAGGCTCAGCAGCAGCAGAGGATAAGCTGATGATAATAATGACAGTAGGGGCTTCCCTGGTGGTGCAGTGGTTGAGAATCTACCTGCCAATGCAGGGGACACGGGTTCGAGCCCTGGCCTGGGAAGATCCCACATGCCGCAGAGCAACTAGGCCCGTGAGCCACAACTACTGAGCCTGCACGTCTGGAGCCTGTGCTCCGCAACAAGAGAGGCCGCGATGGTGAGAGGCCCGCGCACCGCGATGAAGAGTGGTCCCCACTTGCCGCAACTAGAGAAAGCCCTCGCACAGAAGCGAAGACTCAACACAGTCATAAATAAATAAATAAATAAATAAAAGAACGTGAATTTAAAAAAAAAAAAAGTCATGTACCACAATGTTCACTGCAGCACTATTTACAATAGCCAAGACATGGAAGCAACCTAAATGTCCATTGACAGATGAATGGATAAAGAAGATGTGGCACATATATACAATGGAATAATACTCAGCCATAAAAAGGAATGAAATTGGGTTATTTGTAGTGAGGTGGATGGACCTAGAGTCCGTCATACACAGTGAAGTCAGAAAGAAAAACAAATACCGTATGCTAACGCATATATGTGGAATCTATAAAAACGGTACTGATGAACCTCGTGGCAGGGCAGGAATAAGGACAGATGTAGAGAATGGACTTGAGGACATGGGGGTGAAGGGGAAGCTGGGATGAAATGAGAGAGTAGCATTGACATAAATACACTACCAAATGTAAAATGGATGGCTAGTGGGAAGCAGCCGCATAGCACAGGGAGATCAGCTCGGTGCTTTGTGACCACCTAGAAGGGTGGGATAGGGAGGGTGGGAGGGAGGCTCAAGAGGGAGGGGATATGGGGATATATGTATACATATAGCTGATTCACTTTGTTGTACAGCAGAAACTAACACAACATTGTAAAGCAATTGTACTCCAATAAAGATGTGGGGGAAAAAAAAACCACACCGTCCAGTGCACCTTAGAGGAGGATGAAATGAAACAACCTTGGAATCAAACAGGTCCAGGTTGGATTTATCCTTGTGCAAGTACAAACAGGAAATTGCAAGAGGAAAAGGCAAAGGCAAATGTCTGTGTATTTCTCCTAGAAGTGCTGGGAGGATGTTATGGATCATAAAACAGTTATGCCTTTGCAATTGTGGCATTTATGATGGCAAGAAATAGATATCTCTTCCTGTTTATGAATATACTAGAGAGTGAGTACAGAATATGGGAGAAAGGCTAAATGGGTCATTAGTTAAAATACTGGGGAAATGCCAAAGACCACATCGCTTCAGGCTCATCCATTATGTAGTCAGCTAATGTTTATGGGGCTCCTGATATGTGCCAGTCTGTACTTGGTCTAAAGGTTTAGCTCCCAGGCCTTTCATGTACTCTTTGCCTTTAGCTTACAAAGACTGTAATCAGGTGATAAGCTCTTTTAAGTGCAGCTGGAGTACTTACTAGATGAGGAGCACACATAAACACCAGTAGGACCTGGCCCAGGGAAACCCTCAGCTAGACAGTAGTCTCCTCCTTCCCTCCATCCTTCTTTCTTCCCTGTTGGAAGTATTAGAGAATTCCCAAAATGCTTAGAGTAATAGGTCATGGTTAGTTTGAGTTGGGGTTTACCAATCTATATGCAGCACCCCCCCAAAAAAAAAGCCAGAAGAAAAAAGGAAATAAAATCAAGTGAGAGTGAAAATTCCCTGACCTATAAGAACTAAGGGGTGAAAAGCACCAGCTTACTTTGCTCGGGGTTAATAAATACCAGGGCGGCAGGCAACCCACTCTCCCACTAATATGTATGCCCATCGGCAGACACATTTGCCTTTTCTGGCTCTGATCCTGGCCAACTGTCACAACTCGCAACAAACCTTTCTAGAGCCATGGCTATGCTCCAAGCAGAGCCTGATGAAAAACTTTGGAGGCCCCAGTACTAAAAGATTATGGCTACCCACCTCTACATAATCAAGTTTTTTAATTTAAACAAAAACCCAAATCTTTGCATGTATTCTAAAATGAAAGGGTCTCTTTCCTAGTTTTTTTAATTGTAAAACTCTGGCTGAAGTCACTGAAGCTGAATCTTACTCCATCTTCTGCTCTGTTTTCTGCCTGTCTTACTGGTGCCTGAGCATCAGTGTATTTTGCCAATTGGATAATCCAGTGGGAGTGCCAGGCACTGTCTGAGGTGCTACAAATATAGTGGTGAGCAAGACAGGCAGAATTCTACAGGCAGCTGGAATTCTGCTAGAGAGAGAAAATCAATAGCATACAAATAAGTCATATCACTTGAGGGAGTAATAAATGCTACGAAGGGGAAATAAAATTGGACCCTGGTTCTCAGCCAGTGATTTGAGAAGGTATTTAAGGGGAAATAAATCACATCCTTCAGGGGTGTTCTTGGACTCCATGTCTATTCAGATTTGGAAGCTAATGTTGCAGTGACCAGCATCTCTCGGGAGCCATCATCTCCTTGGTATCCCAGAATAATCAGAAGTGATGGAGACGAGTCAGAGTTGGAAGACAGTAAGCCATTTATTGACTTTTTTTTATAAGCAACCATCTTGAGAGCAGGCATTGAGCCAGCTCACATGCATAAACCTTTCCTCAAAGACCTACTAGTTCATCCTCTCAAATCTCCTCTTCATTCATTCCTGCTTCTTATCACAATAATCTTCCTCGCATGATAAACAGAGTGATTATTAAGAGAAACAGCAATGGAAGGCTTTAGATATTGTTCTTGGAAATAGAGTCCCAGCTGATGTTCTTCTTGGAGACTCTTGGAATGTTGTGTTCTTCAAACCTGCCAACAGGCACTATCATAGCCTCCAGATGTTTAGTAGTATTCTGGTTGGGCCACTTAAAACCCACACACATTCCATCCATATATGAAAATAAAATGTGTGTCCAAGTTACAGAAATCCAGCAGAGCAAATAGGGAAATGTGTTCACTCCCAAATTCTTGCTAATGACAATGGGACTCTGAGCCAAAAGAAATGCTCCAGACTCTTAGCTGAGGGTCTGCTTAGACAAAAAGAAGTAGGATGTTCATGAAGGTTTCTCAGCAGAGAACTAAATGAAGTAGAAGGTGGCCAACCAGGGCAGCCATTTCCTACACAAGGGGATGCCACCAGGCTCTCCCAAATTCTTTTTGAGAGTTCACCTTCAGTTTTCTGCCTTGCCAAAGGATCGAGTCCTTTGTCAGCTCTGTCAATAGCAAGTAAGGAAACAGCCTAAAGAATAAGGCCATTTCTAGGCTGCTTCTCCACCTCCCAAGCTCATTAAAGTGATTGATGCTGGATAAGTAGTCATGTCGATTGGGTTTAGGTTTTCAAAGACTATGGTACTCATGACCCTATGCTAAAAGCGTATAATATATTCACTTGGCAGCAGAAATGCTTGCAGTTTCCCAGCTGCTTCTGTGCTCTGTTGGGCCTCCTTACTCTTGCACAAGCTTTTGGCCTTGTCTGGAATGGTCATTATCTTTATTACCTGGTTAATACCTGTGAGTATTATATACCTGTGAGTATATATAAGACGCAGTTCAGGCGTAATTCCCCCTGATTCTCCCACTTCTGGGCCAGGTTCCTGTTTTCTGGTCTCTGTGTTTCCCCCACTGTCACAGTGCATGGAACCACTAGTACTTATCCATCCACCTCAGCAGATGAGGGGCTTGCCTAGAAGTTATAAGGAGCAATGTTTGAGGGCTTGGGATTCTGGAGTCAGTTGACCTGGGTTAAAATCCTGCTCCTCCACTTTCCAGGTATAAGACACTGGGCAAGTTTCTTAATGTCCTAAGCCTAATTTTCAGTATGAGGATATAAATAGCATCCACCGTGGAGAGTCATTGCCAGGCTGAAGGAGATAATGCATGTGAAGGGCTTAGCACAGCCCAGTGCCACTACTCAGAGAATAAACGGTAGCTACATTTACTACCTTTTTCATGTCCCTTGAATCATTCACTGTGGTTGCCTGTTATGGCTGCAGTACAGAGAACTTGGAGAAGGATAAATAGTAGGTAACAAGACTGGGATGGCGGTTGGGACTCTGAATGCCAACATAAGTATTTGGGACTGTGTTAAAGGTTGTGGGGAACCATTGAGGGTTTATGAACAGAGACGTGTCTCAAAGTGATGCTTTAGAAAAAGCCCTCTGAAGGCAGGCTAAGGGATGGGTTCAAGAAAAGGAGGAACCAGGTGGAGGAAGTTCTGTTAGGAGCCTATGGGAAGAATCCAGGAGAGCAGCGTGCTGAGGCCTGGAGTAGAGGCATGAATGAGAAAAACCCCAAAATAGAAATGACAGCTTGGGTTTGTGGAAGAAGAAAGAAAGAAATTGCAGGCTTGGTAACTGAGGAGAGGCAGTAGTGCTGCCATCAACAGAATTAGGAAGTGGAAAAAAGAGCACTGGAAAGGGGAGAAAGGCAGTTAGTCATTCAAAGACAAGATCTCTGCCTTCAAGAGGGCTTCCAATAGAGGTTAGGTAACATGTCTTGGAGTAAAAAGAGCCTGGTGGTCTGGGCTCTAATAAGATCACTGTTATCACAGGACTGCTCACAGACCTAGACTCACCAATGACACAGCTGCATCCACACAACCACACATGCATGTAGAGAATCCATGCACACAACACCAGACCATAGATACATGTAGACACACAGATGCAAAAACACATTGACTCATACCCTCTTCCACTGATGAAGCTGTCTTCTCTCATACTCACATGGACATACAATTTCGCGTTCACAAGTACACACACACACACACACAAACACACATGAATTTTAAGACGTAAAACTGACAAGTGTTCATGGTGACATGAGGATCAGTGGTCTTGGGGGACTGTGTAGTTATGAGGATCAAATCGGAAGACTCTGGGTTGAGTCAAAATTGTATCAGAGAAGAGAACATTGGAAAATGTAAGAGAGTGATGTCACTCCTAAACTAAGAGCTTAGTTTTGCTCCTGAGTTTATATGCAGGTCTTGTGAATGGTGGTTCTTCATTTTCCACGCATTCTTTGCATTGACTGATACATTTTCTTCATCTCAAATCTGGGAGTTATCTATCGCTGGGGTTGTTATTATTCCCATTTTTCAAATGAAGACACCACAACTCAGAGCGGAAGTGTCTTGCTCAAGATCACATTGTTAATAAATGGTGGAACCAGGATTCAAATTCAGGTCCGTCTACCCCCAAAGCAGTTACTCTTTAACTACCATGTGGTATCTGAAATGGCTCACAAACTAGGGTTGCAAGAATAAAAAAGTCTTCATATATTGCATGGAAACAAAGCAGAATTTTGGAGGTTGATGAGAAAGAGAGCATAGTCATTATTTATTTTTTGGTATCACTTTTTGCAATAGTTCCAATTTTTAAATTGTGCTGAAGAAAAGAAAATAAAGCAAGTGAGGCTATTTGTTCAAATAATAGAAGCAATGATAAGATGACAGAGCGCCCTAGAATGGAACAGGAAAAGCTCTCAGGACAAAACTTTAAAGTTGAGCTTCAGAGACAAGCATAGGAGAGAGAAAGGTCATTGGGGTGCTGGAAGATGAAAGAAGAGAGCTTGGGTGCAAGATTCCCATCAACCCAATATTCTCATTCCCATTTCCCTTATCTCTGAGTACCAAGGCTGGGTAGCAGCAGCATATTAAACAGGCCCATAACATGGGCAGCTGCATGGGTGTGGGGTCAAAAGGACCACAAGATAATATGAACCGTATCTTTCTTTCCCAATAGACTCCAAAAGGACAGGAGCTTGGACCTTCACATCAGCGATCTTGTAAGTGTGTTCATATTTTATGCCTTTTCTTGTGGGGAACAAGAACATTTCTCATAGTCTGATACATGGGAAGTTAAGATGCAGACCCAGAGGAAAAGAGAGGCTCCTCCCCAGTCACTAAGAAGGCAAAACGGTGCCATGGCCAAGTGCGTGGCCTGTGGAGGTGACAGCCTTTAGGCAAATAATTTCACCTTTCTCTGTCTCAGTTTACTCACCAATAAAAGTGGTTATAATAGTACTTACCTGCCAGGGTTAGTGTGGATTAAATTAGTTAATTCCTTTAAATATATTAGAACAATACCTAGCACATCAAAAGTATGCAATAATTTTTCCTTTTAGCATCAATAACATCATCTTTATCACTGTAGTTAGAACACACTTGTCCAGTATAATCATCTCTGAGAACCAAAAGGAAATGCTGAAGCCTTCTGGAGGACTGATAGGGAAACAGAGGTCCAGAGAGGGAAAGGGATTTGCCAAGGTCATACAGCTACAGAGTAGTCCCCACCTAGTTCTGTTAGGACATCCAGATGGCTCAGTGGATATGGTTAAAGGGACTATGAAGAAGGCAAAAGGCCAACCAGCTCCCACAGAACCAATAGAAGCAAAGGAGAGGCAAGGTGAGCTTTGCTGAACACCAAGCATGTGCCAGGAATCATTCTGAGCACCCATCATCCATAGGAGGAATTGATGTACCCATGTTAGATACGAGAAAACAGAGTCTCAGACAGGATGGGTAACTTGTCCAACGTCATGGGACCAAGGTTCATTTGTGTTCAAGATTATTTCTCCTGAGGCTGCCTTGTCCCTGCCCCCCCCCCCCAAAAAAGACCTGGACCAAACTGGAGGAGAGGAATGTTTCCCTCCAGCTACAGGCACCACGCAGCTCACCAAAGGCTGTCTTCACTCCAGTCACCCTCTGACTCATAGAAAGCATTGTTTCTCCTTTCCTTACAGACGCACCTCCTGGAGCCGGTGGGGATAAGCCAAGGGCACACCTGACAGGTAATTCTTCCGGGTGTGTTTTCCAGGAGACTATGGGCCCTGGGCCTGAGATTTCTTTCAGTGTTTGCCAAACTCATTCTTGTAGCTTTAAAGTGGAAACCACACCCTTTGGTAACAGACCTCTCCTCTCAGTCAGGGTTTTCAGATGTCTTCCTCCCTCGAAGTGTCAAAGCCCCATGTTTCTTGGGCATTTTCGTCCAGATTCTATCAGCTCTCTTCCTTATCTACTGTTTCTCTCTTTCATTCTCACACTCAGTCATTCAGAAATGGCTTTCCTCAGATTCAGAGATTCATGTAATTTTGAATCTAGTCAAAGATGAAAGCTCCCCTAAGCCAATTTATTGAGTCCATTCAAGAAGTTATTGGACACTTACATTCAGGTAGGTATTTCTAAAGAATTTTCATTGATGTAAAGAGATTATGAGCAATCTCTTAACATCACCAGTTGGCCAGATTCCCAGGTCTAGTGTCAAAATTCCTGACACCTCATATCTGGAGTCACATATACCTCTACGACTCCAGAGAAAAGAGCAAGACAGTGCAGAAATACGTGTTAAAAATCCATTGATACTACATATAAAATAGATAACTAATGAGAACCTACTGTATAGCTCAGGGAACTCTACTCAGTGCTCTGTGGTGACCTAAATGGGAAGGAATCCAACAAAGAGGGGATATATGTATACGTATAGCTGATTCACTTGGCTGTACAGTAGAAACTAACACAATATTGTAAAGCAACTATACTCCAATACAAATTTTAAAATAAATAAATAAACTTTGCTGATTTTTCAAAAAAAAATCCATTGAAAAACTAGAAAGTTAGGGCTTCCCTGGTGGCGCAGTGGTTGAGAATCCGCCTGCCAATGCAGGGGACACGGGTTCGAGCCCTGGTCTGGGAGGATCCCACATGCCACGGAGCAACTAGGCCCGTGAGCCACAATTACTGAGCCTGCGCATCTGGAGCCTGTGCTCCGCAACAAGAGAGGCCACGATAGTGAGAGGCCCGCGCACCGCGATGAAGAGTGGCCCCCGCTTGCCACAACTAGAGAAAGCCCTCGCACAGAAACGAAGACCCAACACAGCCATAAATAAATAAATAAATAAATAAATAAATAAATAAATATTTAAAAAAAAAAAAAAAAAAAAACTAGAAAGTTAAAAAACAAGCATATTCTTCTGATCTGTAAGAAAATTTGCAACCCACAAGGGGATATCCTTGTGGCCCACAACATTTGTCTTAACGTTTGACCAAGAGGGAACCGTGGTGAGTCCTGAGTGAGGATTAGGGCCAGGGAGATGCCAGTCACTATCACGTACCATTTGCCTATAAGAATGGGAGTTATTGAACAGGCTGGGCACGAAAATCCTAGAAACTGAGTATGGAGATGCCAATCCTCTTCCTACTGAATGGGGGGAGTGGAAATTGGGAAAGGAATCTAGGTTCTACTGAGCTTTTAATATGTGCCAAGCACTGTGGTCGGCATTTTACGTCCAGGATCTCTTTTAATCTGCATATCAGCCCAACAGGATGGGGAAACGGAGGCTCAGACAACTAAATTCACTTGTCCCAAGTCACAGGACTAGGAAGGTTGAGATTTGAGACTGACTCCAACTGTTTCCATTACAAGTACTTCCTACCCAAACTCCTACTTGCTGCTGTGTTAGCCTAATTGCATCCCAAGTTAATAGAACTTGCTTTGTCTAGAAAATACATGATTTTTGCTTTTAATCATCTGAGATGAATTTTTTTAAATCTATTGCATCACCCACAAAGAAGGAGTAGAGACTATAAGAGGTGACTAATAAAAATGCCCTTTACAGATTTTGCAAAGAAGCAACAGAGCTCTCCAGGGGTCACTTAGTGCAGGGGTCAGGGGGGCCACACACATTCTGAACATGTGTCATAATTGCAAAAGAAGCCATAGCCTAGTCAGCAATGGGAAAGACACTTTAGAAAATCCAGGAACCAGGTTTTTGGTCAATTACCAGGTGAGAAGTTTGCTGAACACTTATTGAAATATGACCTATCCCAAAACTATGGCCAGCAGTGCATAATGGTAATTGCTGTGGATTTCAAAAGCGGTTGTAGGAAATTAAAATGTGTTTTAATTTTTTCTGAAAAGTATTAGTTTTATTGCAGGTTATCTTATTTGAAATCAGTGGTTTGAATCAATGGTGTGATTCTATTCATTTTTTTTCTGCTATAGATATAACCTCATAAAAAGCATTCATTCATATGTTCTATATAACATATACTTGCAAATAATGCAAACATAAAAACATATAAAAATACATAAAATGAAGCAGGCTTATTTTTTAATCTGTCAAAATGAAAGATGTTAGTTTATTTGAGGAAAGAAAATAAATATGTGTTGAGTAACACTGTATCCAGCCATCATGATAAATATGTCCATGTCTCTTTCACTCATTTGATCTTCAGAACAAGACTATAAGGGAGCTTTGTCTCCAGTTCACAGACAGGAAAATGAGACTCAGAGAGAAGAACCTACATGATACAGAGTCGGGATTGGAACTGGGCCTACGTGGCCTGGAGCCCCAGTCCCTTTCACTCCACAACTCAATTATATTCTGTCTTACATTTTGGCCCTGTTGATGGGAGAGAAGCATTTGCAAAATCTTCTGGATCTCTGGTGTTCTGCATGCTAATTTTTTATTAACTACTGCCTGTGTTTCATATGGCTTTGGACCATGCATTGGAAGGGAGTAACAAGGAACATGACTCTCTCTCTCTGCAATGCCCTCTTTCTGTAGCAGAGCATTTCTGAAACCAGAAGCCTAATAAAAGTAAATGTAGTTTAGAGGATATTCCTAATTCCACATTTAAAAAAAAAAATTAACCATCTCTTAATCCTTTCCACAGGTATTATTATCTCCTTTTCCTTTCCTTTTTTTTTTTTTTTCTTATTTGTTTGTTTTTTAAGGAAAGGTATGTCAAAAAAACAAATCTTAGCTTAGTGAAGAAATACTTTAAGCAAAAGGATTATCACAAGGCGGGGAGGTAGGGGAGGGAAGGGACTACTGCGGTCAGGGGAACCTCTGACCATAAAGTCTGCAAGTGTCTCAAGAGTTAGGCTAAAAGGGTTTTTCTTTTATAGAGAGGAGGACACAAAGCTGAAAAGAATCAGGTGTGGGGAAGTGGGATGAAAGGTTGGCTTGATAGGCTCAGAGAATGTTTTACCCTGAGGCCAGCCTATTTTCAGGAGGCTGGTTCAGGTTGAGGGTCAGGTTTAGGGTGGGCCGAAGTTCAGGGGCCTGGAGGAAGGAGAGAAACTTACCTAAAGTTTGGTTAAAAAACATTTTGTTCTGATGAATCAGTGAGGATAAAACAGTCCAGCTAATCATTTATGAAGCAAAGAATTGGGAGGGTCTGGTGTCTGGCCTTGGCACAGATAAACAAGGGAGGTCATCCATCAGTTTTATCTAAGTCACTGGGGAAGAGTAGTTCTTTGTTGTAAGCTGTTTTCCAAAACACAAAGGAGTAAGGAGATTTTTTAACCTTAACTCTTTTCCAGGATCACAGGGCTCAGGAAAAATTCCAACTTTTCAAATAAGAAAACTCAGGCTCAGAGAGGCAAAGCAATTTGCTTGAGGTCACCTACCTAAGATGCTACTCTCTGAACAGATGTGTATGTCCACTCACATATCCTCTACTCATTCCTCCTCAAGGAACTTGACAGCTGTTGGTTTTATCCAATCTCTTTACTCTTTGAAACTGATGTAAGACTCTTTTTAGCAAATTCCACAGGTTCTGACACAAGCAAATGAAACCTCCCTCTTGTCTTTGCAGTTGTGAGACAAACTCCCATGCAGTCCTTGAAAAATCAGTTCCCAGCTCTGCATTGGGAACATGAACTTGGCTTGGCCTTCACCAAGAACAGGATGAACTACACCAACAAATTCCTGGTGATTCCAGAGTCGGGAGACTACTTTATTTACTCCCAGGTCACATTCCGAGGGACCACATCCGAGTGTGGTGAAATCAGCCAAGGGAGCCGACTAAACAAGCCAGACTCCATCATCGTGGTCATCACCAAGGTAACGGACAGCTACCCTGAGCCGACCCAGCTCCTAATGGGGACCAAGTCAGTGTGTGAAATAGGCAGCAACTGGTTCCAACCCATCTACCTAGGGGCCATGTTCTTCTTGAATGAAGGGGACAAGCTGATGGTGAACGTCAGTGACATCTCTTTGGTGGATTACACAAAAGAAGATAAAACCTTCTTCGGAGCCTTCTTGCTATAGTGGCAAGGCAGATGTCATTGTGTGAAGGTCCTCTGCCTCTTAGCTCCTAATTTTCCTCATTCATATGTAATTATAACTAGAAGGTTTTTTTGGAACATCCATAGAGACAGTGGTTAAGCCATGAAATTTAGGGACCCAAAGTTCACACTTTATGTGCCTTACTGATGAGACTACTAATTGGAAAAAGGCATAAGAGAACAGACCTATTATCATGGTTGCTTGGAAGAGTGGTGAGTTTCTAAACATTAAAACACTGATCACCAAATGAATGGAACATTTCCACGACTTCCTACTACACATTTGTCACTAGAGGGCCCAGATACTGTTCAATTTTATTATGAAGCATTTGCTTCGGTTCAGGAACCTTAAAAACAAAATCTAATGCCCTAGAAAACAGTGTAAACCCTTCAGAGGCAAAATCCTACGTCAGTTCCTCTAAACACATACTTTAATGCCTTACCTAAAAAAATGAAAAGAGAGCTGATATTTCTCATAAATGTTCTCAAAAAAAACATTGATTTTCACGCCATCTATGGCAAGTGAGAAAAACTACCTTTCTCTTTATTATGTACACATGCATCAAAACAAGCAAGTGTGAGTTCCACATGTATATGTGGAAATACATATAACAATAGCATCTATTCAGAACAGTGTTCTTGAGCGCCTTTTATGTGTGTGCTACCTTAACCCAAAAGACACTATGAAGAATGAGACAGACTCTACCCAAATGTATATGAATACCACTAGATGGCTTCTGGTCAAATATCGCTCAACATATTCCAAGGACTAATTCTAAGTCCTAACAAATCAGACACTGTTACAGAGGATTTCTGAAGCTCTCCTGACTATGTAATATAACCAGCTGATTAGGTCACTCAAAAAACTTGAAGACAGAGTTCTAGCTAACAGACCAATTATATAACAAACTTGATTGATGCCAAGAGACAATGGACTTATTCCCTGGGGGGCAAAGTATCGGTCACCAAATCTGGAGATGTTAACCGAGATCTGCTTTGAGGTTTGATTCACAACTTTATATGCAGAGTGTTATATGGGTATTTTTCTCTTAAAATATTCAAAGGGATTTAAATGTGGAATTGGCTAATCAGCCCAGCCAAGGCATCTTTCCTGAAGAAGAGGCTGAACATTGAGAAGGTCCTTCCATTGCTTCAGTGATTTCATATCCTCTAATCTGTTTGAGTTTCCTGCACTCATATGTCAAGGGTTGGAGAGGTATTTCTGCTCTCTTAGCCTCTGTTGACTTGTCTGTAAAGGAGGAATCCACCAATCTGTTTCCCAGGATCAAATGAGCTCATGGGGATGAAACATGCTAACTTCGAGCATTCTGTGAAGTCTGAGAGCGTGTCAGTGTGACATGCGGAGTGATCTCCAGCACCTTGGCCTCTATAATAAAGATTCCCTATTGTGAGAGACCTCACAGGTTGGTCCGAAAGCAAATTTGGCAATGACATCACTCTTACTCTTTTTACCAGGAGACTACAGCAGCAGAGACAAGCATTATGGGGTTCCTGAACATGATGACTGGTGTAGCAGTACTTGATCAATATCTGTTGAGTTATAATTAAATAAAAATTAATTTCTAATTTCTTAGTTGGGAGGTTAAGGCTCTAAAGCCCTCAGCTTCTCAAAACAGTCAGCACAGGCCCAGCATGAGCACAGAGCAGGGTATGGTCACCTCCACCTGGTTCAGAAGTGACTTCACAAGGGAAGTGAAGCCTGAGTGACACCTGAAAGGAGGTGGGCAGGCAGCGGATGGCCTCAGGGAAAGGGCATCTCAGACAGACTAATTACCCTTTGCTTAAAGCAGAAAGGAAAGGTTTCTCAGTAACTACAAACCCCGCTTGATGAGAGAATGTTTCCTCAACCAACTCCTAGAACAATATTTATTGCTAAATCAGGAATGCTTTATCAATGACTCCAGTCTGGCTCCAAGATCAGAACTAACACCCTATTAAGGAAATAAAATGCTCTGCCTGCATCTGCATGAGCGCACCCAGCAACCTGGGATATGGGAGAGGATCTGCATGCATAGAAGGGTCCAGAGTGGCCTACTCACTTTCCCCTCCACTGAAAGGCACCCCTATACCAAGGGCCCTCAAACCTTCCCTCTGTTCCATAGGGAATCTGGTGAATTTGTAAGTTTATCCAACAAATAGGAATTTCCTACTATCCTAGAAGACTTGAGGCTTTGGAAAAATCCCTGCCACGTATTTATTTCGTTCCTGTCATAATCCTGTTTATTGAAGATTGTATTGTGCTGAAGTCTTCACTGCTGAATTTGTTCAATTCTCTCTGATATTTCTTTTACTGTTCAGATAGGCCCAGCCAGACATTCCTAGTGGAACTCAAGTCAGAACTTCTGTTTCCTAGGCATTATGTCCATAGCAAAAATTAGCATACTAGTTGGGAGAATGAGGTGGGAGAATGCTTTTTAAGAATGTGATGGTCCCCTAAAAGGAGTAAATGGGGTGCATCCAAAGATTTGGAAGGGAAAAAGGAGCATGCTTATGTGCTTTAGAAAATAGTTAATGTAGGGAGAAAATGTTTTACTGATTCAATGTCTCTGAAAAGGCTGAATTCAAATCAATTCCACAAACACTTACTGAGTACCTACTTGCCCTGGGGATACAAAGATAAATTATTTTAGTCTCAGACGTATTCATTCTAACTGCTTAGCAGCTCCATTGTCTGCAGATCCTTTAATTTATTTTGGTTGTATTAGCTAATTAATTAGCTAACTTTAGACACATGGATATTTTCTCATTACAAAAATGGGTGCCATTTGATGAAGGATGATCATTAACAAAATGACTTGTGTACACTCTAAGTGGTTTTTTAAATAGCTATTCAAGGATAGTTCTCCATAAATAAAAGGGGAGAAAATAAAGATACTTTCTGTGGTAAAATCCATTACTTAAGCCACATGTAGAGAAAGGTTTATTATCTCCTGGACTAGAGTTTGGCCATCAACACCCATGAAAATATTAGAACTTTATGGATAACCCAGATGTCTTGAAAAGCCTGTGTTTCTCAGCCAATACAGGAGCCATGATCAAAATGCATGGGGTCACTAGTATTTTGACCCTGGTTTAGATCTATTTGGAACAAAATTGCTTAAGCTACTAAAATTCCTAGATTTTTCTGACTAACATACTGTAGAATGTGAAAAGGTACACTTTCACATCCTGGAAGGTGTCTGGTTCAGTTCAATAGCTAGGCATGCCAGAGCCCTTGGCTCTATTTCAGTCTAGGCTATGTCACCCCAGAGGAAATTCCACCTCTGTGATCGTCAATAACCCCTCTGGATTATAAAAGTTCAACTAGCTCACTGTGCACACGGCAGGTCTGTTGCCAAGTTTCTCTTGCAAGGTATTTTCCCAAGTCCTCTCCCAGTCGTGTTTCCATGATTGTGACATTGGGGATTAATTCTTCAGCACAGGACTCTTTACATGCTACACCTTGCAAAACACATGCAGAAGCCACTCGCCTCAAGACTTCTTACTCTCCCAGGACCCAGAGTCCTGGAAGTATTTTGCCATTTTTAGAAGAAATTTTTTAAATGATGTACCGCTGTCCTGGATATTAAGAGCTATTGCATCACACTGGCAGCTGGGCCTGGGAAGAATTCAGTGGACTATTAACCCCTGAATGCTTTTGCTCCAGCAGTGAGAGAGTGAGGGTCAGAGTAGTCACATCTATGCCCTGCTCCACTCTGTTAACCATATTTACAACTTTCCAAGCTCTGAGACACATTTGCCCCCTGCCATCCCTTCCATCACCCATTTTAACAAGAAAATACCATACCAGCCCAGACAGAACTTACTTGTTCAGGACCACACAATGAGTTAATGGTGATCTAGAGCTAGGATACTATCCCCCTGAATCATAATCCTAGGCTCACCCAATTACTGTCTGCTCTTATTAAATAAAAATAAATAATAACTGGAGGAGAAGTTGGAGGAAGACATGAGAAATATTATCAAATATCTATGGGGTGATGTAGAAAGGAGGAAGAAATTTCTTCCATGTCTCCCTAGAGGAAAAAGCTAGGGCTAATAAGTTGAAGTTACAGGGTTACCATTTCTGGCTTGATATCCAAATGAACTTTCCCCCCCAAAATAGAATGTTCCCAGACAGTGATTGCTCAGTCCCAGGAGACATTCAAGCAAAGGGCTCATCTCAAGGCTTCTGTAGAAACCATTCCTTCATTGAGGTGAGAGAAAGGATTGAGCCAAAGGATTTCTGAGGTCTTTTCCAAATCTTTGATTACATGGCCATTTTTCAATTGACTTCTGTGTGTTCTATTTGATCATTAAGAACCTGGCAGGTCTCGTCAGGAGTTCAGGACTTCTAGCCTAGAAGTGGTTGCCATTTCCCACTTGTTCAGAAATTGTCCAACACAAGTGACTCTGAGATCTTGACCAATAGAGCCCGTCATGGAATTTTAGAGCTGACGGGATCTGCAGAGCTTATCTGCTCCAAGTTACATCATTTTAAGGATGAAGGAAGCAAGGCTCAGAAAAGTGACGTAAATGGCCCAATGCCAGACAGTAGCTAGTAGCAATGTGAGGCTAGAATGCATATCTCCTGACACCCAGCCCAGCAATCTTTCCATGTCATCCATGACTCAGTTATTTTCTTGAGCATACGTCACATGGCAGCACTTGCCTAGATGCTGGAGAGCCAAGGCAAGAGGGAGTATGACAGGCAAGTCCCACTATCATGTTGCATATGCGTTCAGGAGGAAGGAGACACACAATGCTGAATAAATAAAGTAGCTGAAATTAATCAGATGACTTTATTTGTAAAGTTATTAAAATATGTAACTTCCCCCCTTTTGTTTCAGGGGTGAAAAGATTAAACAAGTATAGGTGTTTATGTGGTTTTAGTGATAAGCCCCATGTGTTTTTATTGATTTTATGTTTTATGTTAAAACATCACAAACCCAAGGTAAATTGCATATTGTATGTTGTTGGATATGTATTTAACTGATATGCATGCCCTGTCTTCCAGCACTACTGTATGAATTCCAGTCACTGTGAATGAAATGTTGTACGTGTTTAAAGTATTTAATAGATGTAACTTAATAAATTGGCATTGAAAGCTGCAGAATTTTAATAATTAGATCAATTCTTTTGTCCATCTGTTCATTTATTTTTCTTTCTAGATTAAGGTCTAAGGATAACCTCTTGGGGTTTTAAAATGCCTCTAGTTCTCCATGTATTTGAATTCAAAATGGCAACTGATTTTCACAGGTTATAATAAATCCTATGACAAATTGACTATGAAACCCCACAGATAGTGTCACTCTAGTCAGATGAGGGAAAGGAAGAGAAGGAGGGAATATACTTAGTTCCTTTTATGAATTAGGAGACTCTGTGGTTAAGTGGCTTAAACTCACACCAAACAACCCTAAAAAAAGAGAAAGAAAGGCCAGAGAGAGTCATATTAGTACTTAATGGAGCCAGAATTTGGACCCAGGTCTCTCTGAAACTACATGCTGCCACTCATGAAATGGCAATCAGCAAGAATTAAAAGGGTTCAACTCATCCATCTCTTTCCATTTCCCAGAGCAGTAGTTGGAGTCACCATTGATGCTCAGCCAATAATAGGGTGGGACCATATTAAATTGCCATTTCTGTGGGTCAAAGAGGGTCACATTGAAATTTCACTTGTTTCCAGCTAATAGCTGTAGGTAAAATGAGACATGGATTAAGGGAGAAGAGGATAACGCTCTCCTCCAAAAACTCAGTCTCAAAATTTCCCCTCCCAGTGGGAAATCTAAGCATGTAGTGGTGTCCTTCTGAAATTCAGTTCTCACATTTAGCTTGTACCCAACTCCTGGGAGTGATAAGAACAAAAGATTTTTTACCCTTATGTAAAGAAATGAATTATTTGCCCTGAATTTATTAAAAGCCAAATGTCTACAAAAGTCATAATGCCAGTTCTCCAGATGAAAAATATTGTTCTCCTAATCCAGCTCACCAAACACAACTTTTGCACTCAGTTCTCAAAGGGACTCTTCATCCCTAGGAACTTTAGATCAAGGAGACAAAACTGACCAATTTTTAGATAGTTTGACTACCATCCCTGTTCACATTGCTTCCACGCACCCACATGTACACACCAAAATAATAGTAATAATAATAATAATAATGCTCCAGGGTGGAACTGTAGAAAACACAGTGGATTGGAGTCAACAGATCTTTGTTCCAGGCCCAGGTCTGCCAGCTGGCAAATTCTGAGGCCTTGGGCCAACCACTTCACTTCTATGAATCTCAACGTCCTCCTGTGAGAATCATGAGTAGCAGTGGATAAAGTGAGCTGAAGCCCCTTCCGTTTGTAGTTTAGAAACTGGTCTCAATATTCTATGCTTATAATGCTTGACTTTCAAACGAGCTTCCCTTTTTCAGTGTGTGGGGGGAGAGGAGAGGGTTTCTGCAAGAGAAAGCAAAATTCCCCATGTACTGTACACTTCGTGTATCTTACACTTGGCACACAGGGACTTTTTACCCCTTCGGGGCATGAAACGGAAAGGTAGCTGGAATTGAGACCTAAACTCCAGGGTCGGTGAATGCTGTTCCATGCTGGCAACACTCTCCATGCCCCTCTGCTCCCCCCACCTCTCTGATTCTCCACCAGATTTGGCAGCCCACTCACCATCCCACATAACAGGGATGGCCCCTCACGGGCTGAGGTTGGACTTTAACACTAGTGCTTAGAGCAGGCATTTTTTGTGTTCTTACCTTATGTCAGACATTGAACTCAACTCTTCAGACAGTTCATCTTACTTCCCAATGTGATGAGATTGCACTATTATCCCATTTTACATATGAGGGAAATGAAGCCTAAAAGATTAAGTTTACCTGCCCAGAATTACTCAGCTATGTCAACATTTGAACCCAGGCAGGATAAAAGTGCCCAACTCTCAGGGTTTATTGTTAGCAGTAAATAACAATCACTGACATTTAGTGGGCACTTAGATAAGCACTGCATCATCTCATTTAATCCTCAGTCAGAGGCTGATTTCCTAGTCTCAAAACAGTAAAATACATCTGCTCCCACAGAGACTGGCATTCTCAGGAACGGACCTCCAAATCCTCCAGAGATGACTGGGTCTTCCGTTCAGTGTAATACCACTGATTGAACAACCACTCTAACCTGAGAAGGGATCCAAGGATGGCCTCCCTTCCTGAATACCACGTCCCACTTGATGTCCTAATCCTGGTACCTGGAATAGGAACACTGGCAGCAACACTGTCCTGTCAGCCCAAACTTACCCCGGCGGGGACGCCCTAAATCTGGCCACACTCATCCCTCACACCAGCTCCAGCTCACTTGATTTCCTTCTCTACTGGCCCCAGGGTCTTGGCAATATCACCAGCTACCACTAGAGCCCCATTTTGCCTTTGTCTTGATTCTCCATTCTGCTTTTGTCAACCCCAGAAAGATTTAAGCACCTACCCAGGGCCAAGCACGATGCTAAGTATGTTGCAAACACAATTTCCTTTTAGCATCACAAAACACTAGAGGGTAGATACTATTACCACTATGGCTAGTTTGTAAATGAGGAATCTGAGGCTCAGTGAAGCACAGTGACTTTCTCAAAGGCACACAGCCAGAGTGATAAATCTGGATTTGGATCCATCAGTCAGTCTAATCCCAACCTCTTATCCACTGTCATGTTCTGCTTCTCTGTTTTCCCCACGTCTCTACCTCTTACCCACTGCGTGGCCTTGGCCAAGCCATCTAACGTCTCTGGGCCACAATGTGAATTTCTAAGTTCACTTGCAGCCTAAGATTCTCGGAATCCCAGCTGAGCAATGCCAGAATTGTCATCTTCCCCATATTATAGATGAGTAAGATCAGGTCTTGCTTTTTAAGGGGACATCCTGCCCAGAGCCCTCTCCTCTCCAGGTTGTGCGTTCATCCCAGGGGACCATGATGAACCGTCATCAAAGCCTTTCCCAGGGAGCTCTGCCCCCAAGCAAAGCGGCTTGACTGGCTTTGTGTTTATCTCATGCTTTTCAGGGCAATAGTTCTCAATTTTGACTACACTTTGGCCAGAGTTGGGGTGGCGGATGGGGCTAGATTAAAAAACCTGATGTCCAGGCAGTACCCCAGACTGGTTAAATCAGAATCTCCAACAATGCAAGACAAGCAACTGTATTTTTTTAACTCCTAGGTAATTCCAATGTGCAGCCAGAGTTGAACCAGAATTTTTGAAGCACTGGCATATGAAGCAAAAAGCAAGGCCCTGAAGCTAGACAGATCTGCCTTATGTTCTCAACTCCACCCTGCTCCAGCTGTGAGACCTCAGACAGATTAGTCTAGCTGAGCCTGACTTTCCTCATCTGCAAAATGAGAATGACGATAGTGCATGCCTCAGGTGCCCTTGTGAAGATAAAATGCGATATTGCCCATGAAGGTGCATGGCCCCTGGTCAGAGCTTAATAAATGGCGATTGTCATTCTGTCAGAAAATGACCTGGAGATTCTGCTCCCTGTATTTCTTTTCTTCCGCATTTAAGGAAGCAAAACCAAATTACGGAAATTATAAGATCATAATGAAATGGGGTAAGATAAATGATGAGCTGCAGATTTGGTTATTCATTCATTCAACTGATATTTAATAAGCACCCTCAATGTGTTAGGCTCCTGCTGGGAGTTGTGAGTGAAATCGACATGGCTATTGAGCTCACCAAGCTTCCAAGCTATTGAGTTGAAATTGTGAGGGAGGTACAATAAAGGAATTAAAAAATGATAATACATTCTGATAAGCCATCATCTAAAGGAAACAAACAGGGTGCGAAGATAGAGAACAAGAGGGACCCATGTAGGTGATTCAGTGTGTCTGATTTAGTAACATTTGGACTGATGACTCCACAACACAATTACTGACTGCTAGCAAGCATGACTCACCCAGCGGGTATTGCTAATTACTAGGACTTTCAGGGGCAAAGAACAAGATGACTGAGCCCTGGCCAGCTGCCAGCTGTCCCTGAGCCAAAAGCAAATGAGCTGCACCTTGGACTCTTCTGGCATGGCTGGTAACAACCACCCTACCAATCCCTAGAACTCCATTCCATGCTCTCAGATGGGAAACGTTTCTCCTGTACCACTGCATGGGGATCGAGAACGCTTCTTGGCACTCTCTGCGGTTTTTTAGAAATGACACCCAACTGGACTTTGCTTCCTGTGCTAGGGAACTCTCCCAGTTATTGCCCTGGCACTAAGAAACACAATCTGACACCATAAAAAAAATTAGTGGCATGTATCCCTTCTCCCAAGAGTTCCATGGAGAGGAGAAGAGGGTCTGGATGACAGTAACCATTTTATAGAGAAGTAAACTGAGGCCTAGAGAGGAAACCATCAGGCCCAAGGATTCATAGGAATAAAGGGAGCCATGTCTGATCAACACCAATACAGTGTTCCCAGCCCCTATAGTGCCTCCCTAGAGGGTGTGGTCCCTGAGCAAAAGGGCCAGACATGTCCCACTCTGGAAGTCTACACAGCAAAATTAAATCCCTGTAAGTGCTTGAGATATGATGCAGGCAGGAACAGAGAAGTAAGGACCAACACACTGGGACCTTCTCACGTCTCCACGACCTTGTCCAGTATTTTCACTGTGAGCATTTCTGCCATAGACATCTTTGCTGCAAGCATTTTTGCCACATAGCCAATTGGTTGTAAGGCAATTTTGCCATAAAAATAAAATAATAAAAAAAGAGGGACATTTAAAAGGACATGACATGTATACACTGATGTGTATAAAATGGATGACTAATAAGAACCTGCTGTGTAAAAAAATAAATAAAATAAAATTCAGAAATTCAAAAACACCAAAAAAAGCCTAAAAAAAAAAAAGGACATAATGACTTATTTACAAAACAGAAACAGACTCACAGACTTAGAGAACATACTTATGGTTACCAGAGGGAAGGGTGGGAGGCAGGGAGGTAGATTGGGAGTTTGGGATTGACATGTACACACTGCTATATTTAAAAAGGATAACCAACAAGGACCTACTGTATACCACATGGAACTCTGCTCAATATTCTGTAATAACCTAAATGGGTAAAGAATTTAAAAAAGAACAGATACATGTATATGTATAACTGAATCACTCTGATGCACACCTGAAACTAACAGAGCATTGTTAATCAACTATCCTCTAATATAAAATAAAAATTTCAAAACAACTCAAATCTTAAAAAAGGACATAATGAAACATGAAAAATGAATAACAAAGTTAAAGACTTTATTGCAAAATACAAAATATTTGAATACATTTAAAATGTGCATAGATTCATGGCAATACTGCACAAAGAACTGATTTTATTTTGTGGGTTGTACCTAAGCACTTGTCTTCCAAGTCTTCCATTCACAGTAATATACATTTTTTGGCTTATTAATTTGTCTCCTCGTTCAGCACATCATACATTTTCCTTTTTGCTAAAATTTCTTCTGTCGTTAAGAGAGATTTCCAAATACTAGGATGCATATTTGTAACCGAGCTCTGTATTGTATGGTGAAAGCCTGTTGCTTATTCTTGACATATTGGCACATGTCCGTTGATAGACATCCCATGGGAAAGGTGGGTTCAACTCTGTGCCTTCAAAGCCCTTGGCCCATTTCATCTCCAATGTAGGGTGTTTCAAAATAAGAAACCAACTCTTGGGGCAAACCATCATGCTCTGTCAACTTGATAAAGCCATCAATAACGTCGCTAACTGGGAAGAACGCTATTCATTCCAACCACTTGAAACCAAACTGTCAAGCCAAACTGTCAACCAGTTATTTTATCTTTCACAGCAGAATTGCCTTACCATCAATTTGTTATGCGGCAAAAATATTTTCGGCAAAAAGTCTCATGGCAAAGATGTTTATGGCAAAGAAGCTCACAGCAAAAATACCTAGAACCCCCTAGGATATTCTCCCTGTCCATATATTCATGAGCCCTAGCACTTCAGAGGCACCGCCATCCTCCACCAAGTGTCCAAAAGAAGAAAGAAGGAAGGACGGGGAGGGGGAAGGGGAGGGGAGGGAAAGGGAAGGATATCTGCCATTACTGAGCACCTCCCCTGAGGCAGGCGTGACACAAGGTGCTTTACCCTTGTTGACTCATTTAACCTTACCTAGAAGATAGGTATTAATATTCCCGTTTTACACATGAAGGAACTGAGGCTTAGAAAGCTGTAAGAAAATTGACCACTGCTGTTCACCTCGTAAGTAATAGAACTCAGCTTTCAGAGGCCTTCTTCCTTCCAGGGTTTACATTTCTGACCTGACGCAATCTTCTAACCCAATTTCCCCCACGGTCACTCCCAGGAAATGGCTTAAATAGCAATTGATGGCTCAGCGTTAACTCGAAAGAGTGTGAGCCAGTCAACAGTTGCTCCAGATGGACCAGGCTAATCATTAGGATTATTCAGGAAGACAGAAAAGTAGCCCCTGATTGAATCAGACAGACGCTCTAAGCAACGTTCCATGGCTTTGGTAAATGAAGAAGGAAGCTAAGAAGAGAGTACTGAAGAACACTGGACATTTGCCTGTGCTTTCCCCATAGTCCCCCAAAGTGAATCCTGAAAGGTTAAAAGTGGTTTCATCACAAGTGTGCTTGTCAATTTCATAAAACGGGGAAGAAAAAGTCATTCGTGGGGAACTTAAGCCTTCTTTCTGCCAAGGTGAACACCGGGCCCCAATTCATAACCACAGAGGGAAGAAAATGAAGCCCCTTACAGTACAGCATAGAAAAGCAAGAGCAAGAGGCTAGAGACATGGGGTCCCTGTAATGCTCCACCGCATGCCCTTATCCAGGTCACTTAACAAAATTACTGTGCACTCATTCAACCAACATCAGCACCTAGTTCTAAGCACTACCGTGAGAGAACAAAGATAAAGAAGACATTGGGGGGCTTCCCTGGTGGTGCAGTGGTTGAGAATCTGCCTGCCAGTGCAGGGGATGCGGGTTCGAGCCCTGGTCTGGGAAGATCCCACATGCCGCGGAGCAACTGGGCCCGTGAGCCACAGCTACTGAGCCTGCGCGTCTGGAGCCTGTGCTCCACAACAAGAGAGGCCGCGATAGTGAGAGGCCCGCGCACCGCGATGAAGAGTGGCCCCCGCTCGCCGCAACTAGAGAAAGCCCTCGCACAGAAACGAAGACCCAACACAGCCAAAAATAAATAAATAATAAATAAATTTTTTTAAAAAACAAATATTACTTATACTTGAAAAATACTGAATTTAAAAAAAAGTTTAAAAAAAAAAAAAAAAGGAGACATTGGGACTTCCAGTTCTAGCCATGCAGAGTAATGACTAAAAGACTTCCTGTCATAACAGCTATAAAACTGGACTAAGTATATGAAGCAACTGCTTTTGGGCATTGGACAACATAGGGCTGTGATCTTGAGAGAAAGGAAATATGTGAGATGCGCTCCACATTCATCTCAGCTTCCTGCCTGTGCAGTTTGCAAACAGTGACCCAGGGAAGTGGTGCCCAAAGAGAAAGCAGCAGTCTTACAAAGTAGAGGAAACAGCAGGTTTGGGGACAGCTAGAATTTGTGCAGAAGGATACAGGAAAGAAGGATGTTGTGTAGAGAAGCTGCAGAAATCTTCATGCAGGTCCCTTTGGTTGAATATTAAACTGTGCAAACGCAGAAGCATCACAGCAAACAGCTACAGGGAGCTTACGAGCTGAATGGAGATTACAGAAGTCACACACTATTGTGATATGATGGAATTCTGACCAACCAGAGTAGAGACAGATGACTGTAAGCCCAGGCATTCAGCTGAGACCCGAGAAAGACCACATTTAGGAATAGGATAAATGTTAGTAGACATTAGTCTCATCCTAACAAGCCCTTTGAACATGCCTTGACAGGATCAAGACTTCCAGAAACAAAACAAAACAAAACAAAACAAACAAAAGAAAACACAAAAAAGCTCAACATTTTTCAAAGTAAGACAACAAAAATCCAGGCTCTCAACAACCTAGCATCCATAATATCCAGCATACAATAAAAATTACCAGACATGGGCAAAAGTCAGGAAAAATGTGACTTGCAGCCAGAAAGAAAAAAAAAAATCACTGAAACATACCCAGAGATGGCAGAGCTGTTGGAAATAGGGGACAATATCTATTTGATATTATATATATGGTCATTGTTTTAAGTCAAAAGATGGACATGACAAGTAAACATCTGGACTCTCAGTAAATAACTGGAAACTATAAAAACAATCAAAAGAAGATTCTAGCACTGAAAAATACCACATCATAAATTTCAAAATTTGCTGGATGGGTTTAACAGCTTAATGGACACTGCAGAAAAAAAAATATTGGTGAACTCTAAGGTTAATAGAAATTAACCAAATTAAGACAGAAGAAGAAAAAGTACTGAAAATATTAACAGAAACCCAGTGACCTGAGGGACAAAATCAGGTCCAATATATGTTTAATGAGAGTCCCCAAAAGAGAGAAGAAAATTCATTGAAGCAGAAAATATACATGAAATAATAGCAAAATTTTTCCAAATTAGATGGAAAAAAAACAACACATGAACCAAAGAAACTTAAAGCCACCAACAGGATATGTTTTTTAAAAAGAAAGAAAGAACACCAAACAAAGGTTATCATATTCAAATGAATGGAGAAGAGAAAAATCTTAAAGCAGTCAGAGAAAAATACACATTACATTCAGGGAAACAATGATAGGAATGACATCCGATTTCTCAACAGAAACAAGACAATGGAATAACATCTTTAAATTGCTGACGGAAAAAATATATCAACACACAATTCTGTATTCAGTGAAACTCTCCTTCAGAAATGAAGGCAAAATAGAGATTAGATTGCAGCGTGGGAGACCCGAGAGAATTGCAGTAGTCTAGGTTTGCCTGTGGATGAAATGAATCGTGACTCTCAAGCTCTGAGGTTAAAATCTCAGGGAATGAAAGAGATGATGATAACTTTACTGACCCACCATCAGAAGGGCAATTTCTTCTAGTTGTTCACCCAGAAATAGCTTTTGACTAGCAAAATTTTTTGAAAACTTTTTCTATGGAAAAAGATTCTTTGGGAACCTTAACAAAAGCCACAAAAAGGCACATTTCTTGGGGGACAATGAATGAAGAGAGACTGCATGGGAAACTTCTCATCATTCAGTGTTCCAGCTTATGGTACAGAGAAAATCTGGACAGGGTTTTTTTCATGGAAACAATGCAGTAAATGTGATACTGCCTCTGTGATCAGAAAGCATTGTGTGAACTGAGTAACTAGGATTCCCTTTTTAAAATACCCCAGAGAATTTCACTAGGGTAATTTTCCTGTGATTGACAACATATCAACAGAAAGGACCTATGGGCTTGATATGGTTTTAGGAGGCCAATGCATTCAGCTCATTCATTCACCCAGTATTTGTTGAGTGCTTACCTTGTACCAGACAGTGTTCTATGTGTCATGACTATAACCATTAACAACATAGGCATGGTCTCTGCTCTCAAGAAGCTAACATTCTAGTAGGGTGGGAGTAGAGAATCTTTTAAAAACACAATTTGGATAGTACACATGCTCTATATGGGCAATAGGAGCCATGGAGAGAGTGATGGAGTTGGGGACAGAGATCTTAAAAAAGGAGATGATGATGATGATTCCGGGGGGTCGGGGAGAGGGATAGATTGGGAGTTTGGGACTGACATGTACACACTGCTATATTTAGAACAGATAACCAACAAGGACCTACTGTAAAAAAATAAATTAAAAATTTAAAACAAAAACAAAAAATAAATTAAATAAATTTTAAAAATCTATCAAATGGAATGGAGGTTAATTGCAAAGATTTACGTGTACTCCTAGAAGTCATCAAGTCTCTCAACTGAAGTAGTTGAGCACCTGGGCCCCAGTGCTAATCCCCCAGGTGAATTGTGGCCTCTTCCTAATTCTATAGGTAATAAAGCCCTAGTTGAAGAATTTTCAAATGCTGAAACACAGAATCTGGACACCTGGAACAAGTTGATCTGGACTTTTTATAGTTGACAGTCTTGGTATTCAGGTACCAGTGGACTCTTCAGAAGCTACCCTAGGTCTTTTGGACCACAATTCCCAGCAGCAGCTCTTTCAGGGCACTGATGAACTAACATTTCAGCAGGTAATACAGCTCAGCTGTAGCAATAGGCAATAGCTCCAGTTCAGCAGCCATACATAGGAACGCTTCGAAGCCTGAACGAAAGGCAACTAGATTCCATATGGCTACAAGTAAACTGAAAAGAATCTACTGTTGTCTCAGATGGCCCATAGAGACCATCCTTCTCACCCATGTTTTTATCAGTCATTATTTAAAGTCGTCCAATTCATTGATTACCTCCTTAGTGAAGATTTCCCTGAAACTCTACATATAGCCCTGCATCTCTTTTGTTTCCTTCATATCACCTTGCATAGTTTATTTTTAAGTGCTTATAAGGCAGAACATCTGCATTTTTACTGCAGAATCCCAGCAGTTAACACAGTGCCCTAACTATAGTGACTATGTAACAAAAATGTGTTGAATGAATACTCAACTGGAAAATAGCTTACTGAAAGGCAGAAATGCAGATATTATACATCTTTAAATATTTACACTAAGTAGTTTTATAGTTTTTAATTATAGCCAGTCTGTAAGATAAAATTTTAAGTTGAAATTGAAGTATAAAGGTATAAACATTCTACAAAGAATGTTAATTCTATTCCTGAGGTATACGAAAACTATGAAACATATAAAAATATTTCAGCTTAAACTTGATCACCAAAAAAAGTCTTTAAAGCCACAATATATCTGCACTTTCTTCTCCTTAATGGAGAGTTCCATATGCTGAATTTTAAGCACACATGAATTTCATTTTGGTAACCTTAAGAATTTGAATTTTCATCTAACTGAATAACTTCAATTGGTTGATAGTTATAAAAAAAGAGTTAAATTGAGAGCAGAGGAATATAATGTTTTGGAATTAAAGCAGACCTTAGCTTTCGCGAAGACTTGATGAAGATGGAGACAACTGAGAGGGTGTAACACAGAAGAAGATCCAGAAAAGAGGAACTCCAGATTTTCTTGACATTTGTAAACTTTTGGGTAGAGGACCAAAACATGCATGCACATACCACACACATACACCTATTTACACACACCTCTTGAGATGTGCATTATCACATAAACAATTGTACCAGCATCATGTTGGAACTAAAGAAAGGAGAAAAATGTATCTAATAAGTAGTGTGAATGCTAATTGGAAATTAATAGTATTGGATATTTTGATGGCCAAGACGGAATATAAATGAGTGATTACATAATAGAACTACAAATTGCTTCTCATTTCCTTAAAATGTTATTAATATTGTCATTATTTGGTGTACTGCCTTTTTTTTTTTTGTCTTTGTGGAAATAAAAATACTTAAATGGGCATAATGGGGACTTCCCTGGCAGTCCAGTGGTTGAGACTTCACCTTCCAGTGTGGGGACAGGGCAGGAGGGTCGATCCCAGGTCAGGGAGCTGGGATTCCACCTGCCTCACACCCAAGGAACCAAGGCATGGAACAGGAGCGGTATTGTTACAAATTCAGTAGAGACTGTAAAAATGGTCCACATCAACAAAAAAAAGGGAGGGGGGGAATAATGAAGGCAAAATAAACCATTTAAAATATACAGAAACTGAGAATTTATCAGTAGTAGATCTGCACTGAAAGAAATATTAAAGGAATTTCTTCAGGTTTGTGGGAGAGGAAACCACAGGAAACAAAGATCTGTGCAAAGAAATGAAAACACCAGAAATGGCAAATGTAAGAGGGAATATAAAAGAAATTTTCCCTTATTTGTTAATCTTTTAAAAGACCGTTGACAGCTCAGTGTTCTGTGATGGTCTAGCTGGGTGGGATGGGGAGGGGAGGGAGGTCCAAGAGAGAGGGGATGTGTGTATGCATATGGCTTGATTCACTTCACTGTGAGGCAGAAACTAACACAGCATTGTAAAGCAATTATACGCCAATTAAAAAAAAAAGACAATTGACTTTAAAGTAGAGCTCGTCAAGCTACAACAAGCAGGTCATATCTGGCTTGCTGTCTGTTTTTGTACAGCCCACAAGGTAAAATGCCTTGTTAAAGATAAAAATTTTTTAATGTTGCATGGCTGAAAATAAATCAACAGAGTAATAACATGTCACAACATGTGGAAAATTATATGAAATTCAAATTTCACTGTCCATAAAAACACTCACTGCACAGAACACAGCTAAGCTCATTTGCTTAGGCAGCATCTACGGCTGCTTTTGCACAATCATGGCACAGTAGACCAACAGAACCGGTATCTGCCACTCCCGTCACCTCTCACTGCTGTGTAGTAAACTGCAAATCACAGTAACGCAGTCATAACTTGAGCATTTTGAGTTTCATACTTATACCTGTAATGCAACTTTTCTTAATATTACCAATGCAAACCTGTCATGTTAAAAAAAAAAAAAGTGGACTTCCGATGTCTCGCTTTAAGGTACTGTGGAGTGTGGATTATTTTTTTGCCAAATAGATGGCAATATAGTCTGTTTATTATGCAATGGCACTGTAACTGTGTGAAAAGAATACAATATATGTTAACATTACCAGACTAAGCATTTGTCACAATATTCCCCATTCGTGAGCTAGCAATGGTCAGAAGAACTAGAAAATTTAGAAATAACAAATGTCCTCACAACACAATCTCCTCACAAAAATGAGAAACGGAAATGAAGCCGCAGTAAAAGTAAGTTCCAAGGGGCTCATATGTTAGCCAAGCAAGGACAAATCACTCACCAATATTGAGTTAATTTTTTTTTTATTACTTAGAAAGCAATTTTATTTATTTTTAACATCTTTATTGGAATATAATTGCTTTACAATGGTGTGTTAGTTTCTGCTTTATAAAAAAGTGCATCAGCTGTACATATACATATATCCCCATATCTCCTCCCTCTTGCGTCTCCTCTCACCCTCCCTATCCCACCCTTCTAGGTGGTCACAAAGCACCCAGCTGATCTCCCTGTGCTATGTGGCTGCTTCCCACTAGCTATCGATTTTACATTTGGTAGTGTATATATGTCCATGCCACTCTCTCACTTCGTCCCAGCTTACCCTTCCCCCTCCCCGTGTCCTCAAGTCCATTCTCTACGCCTGTGTCTTTATTCCTGTGCTGCCCCTAGGTTTTTCAGGACCACTTTTTTTTTTTTAGATTCCATATATATGTGTTAGCATACGGTATTTGCTTTTCTCTTTCTGACTTACTTCACTCTATATGACAGACTCTAGGTCCATCCACCTCACTACAAATAACTCAATTTTGTTTTGTTTTATGGCTGAGTAATATTCCATTGTATACATGTACCACACCTCCTTTATCCATTCATCTGTCAATGGACACTTAGGTTGCTTCCATGTCCTGGCTATTGTAAATAGAGCTGAAATGAACATTGTGGTACATGACTCTTTTTGAATTATGGTTTTCACAGGGTATATGCCCAATAGTGGGATTGCTGGGTTGTATGGTAGTTCTATTATTAGTTTTTCAAGGAACCTCCATACTGTTCTCCATAGTGGTTGTATCAATTTACATTCCCACCAACAGTGCAAAAGGGTTCCCTTTTCTCCACACCCTCTCCAGCATTTATTGTTTCTAGATTTTTTGATGATGGCCATTCTGACTGGTGTGAGGCGATACCTCATTATAGTTTTGATTTGCATTTCTCTAATGATTAGCGATGTCGAGCATCCTTTCATGTGTTTGTTGGCAATCTGTATATCTTCTCTGAAGAAATGTCTATTTAGGTCTTCTGCCCATTCTTGGATTGGGTTATTTGTTTTTTTGATATTGAGCTGCATGAGCTGCTTGTATATTTTGGAGATGAATCCTTTGTCAGTTGCTTCCTTTGCAAATATTTTCTCCCATTCTGAGGGTTGTCTTTTCATCTTCTTTATGGTTTCCTTTGCTGTGCAAAAGCTTTTAAGTTTCATTAGGTCCCATTTGTTTATTTTTGTTTTAATTTCCATTTCTCTAGGAGGTGGGTCAAAAAGGATCTTGCTGTGATTTATGTCATAGAGTGTTCTGCCTATGGTTTCCTCTAAGAGTTTTATAGTGTTTGGCCTTACATTTAGGTCTTTAATCCATGTTGAGTGGATTTTTGTGTATGGTGTTAGGGAGTGTTCTAATTTCATTCTTTTACATGTAGCTGTCCAGTTTGTGCAGCACCACTTATTGAAGAGGCTGTCTTATCTCCATTGTATGTTCTTGCCCCCTTTATCAAAAATAAGATGACCATATGTGCGTGGGTTTACCTCTGGGCTTTCTATCCTGTTCCATTGATCTATATTTCTGTTTTTGTACCAGTACCATACTGTCTTGATAACTGTAGCTTTCTAGTATAGTCTAAAGTCAGGGAGCCTGATTCCTCCAGCTCTGTTTTTCTTTCTCAAGATTGCTTTGACTATTCAGGGTCTTTTGTGTTTCCATACAAATTGTGAAATTTTTTTGTTCTAGTTCTGCAAAAAATGCCATTGGTAGTTTCACAGCGATTGCATTGAATCTGTACATTGCTATGGGTAGCATAGTCATTTTCACAATGTTGATTTTTCCAATCCAAGAACACGGTATATCTCTCCATCTGTTTGTATCATCTTTAATTTCTTTCATCAGTGTCTAATAGTTTTCTGCATACAGGTCTTTTGTCTCCTTAGGTAGGTTTTTTCCTAGATATTTTATTCTTTTTGTTGCAATGGTAAATGAGAGTGTTTCCTTAATTTCCCTTTCAGATTTTTCACCATTAGTGTATAGGAATGCAAGAGATTTCTGTGCATTAATTTTGTATTCTGCTACTTTACCAAATTCATTGATTAGCGCTGGTAGTTTTCTAGTAGCATCTTTAGGATTCTCTATTTACAGTATCATGTCATCTGCAAACAGTGACAGCTTTACTTCTTCTTTTCCGATTTGGATTCCTTTTATTTCTTTTTCTTCTCTGATTCCTGTGGCTAAAACTTCCAAAACTATGTTGAATAATATTGGCGAGAGTGGACAACATAGTCTTGTTCCTAATCTTAGAGGAAATGGTTTCAGTTTTTCACCATTGAGAATGATGTTGGCTGTGGGTTTGTCTGATATGGCCTTTATTATGTTGAGGTAAGTTCCCTTTATGCCTACTTTCTGGAGAGTTTTTATCATAAATGGGTGTTGAATTTTGTCAAAAGCTTTTTCTGCATCTAATGAGATAATCATACAGTTTTTCTCCTTCAATTTGTTAATATGGTTTATCACATTGATTGATTTGCGTATATTGAAGAATCCTTGCATTCCTGGGATAAACCCCACTTGACTATGTTGTATGATCCTTTGAATGTACTGTTGGATTCTGTTTGCTAGTATTTTGTTGAGGAATTTTGCATCTATGTTCATCAGTGATATTGGTGTGTAGTTTTCTTTCTTTGTGACATCTTTGTCTGGTTTTGGTATCAGGGTGATGGTGGCCTCATAGAATGAGTTTGGGAGTGTTCCTCCCTCTGCTATATTTTGGAAGAGTTTGAGAAGGATAGGTGTTAGCGCTTCTCTAAGTGTTTGATAGAATTTGCCTGTGAAGCCATCTGGTCCTGGGATTTTGTTTGTTGGAAGATTTTTAATCACAGTCTCAATTTCAGTGCTTGTGATTGGTCTGTTTATATTTTCTATTTCTTCCTGGTTCAGTCTCAGAAGGTCGTGCTTTTCTAAGAATGTGTCCATTTCTTCCAGGTTGTCCATTTTATTGGCATATAGTTGCTTGTAGTAATCTCTCATGATCCTTTGTATTTCTGCAGTGTCAGTGGTTACTTCTCCTTTTTCATTTCTAATTCTGTTGATTTGAGTCTTCTCCCTTTTTTTCTTGATGAGTCTGGCTAACGGTTTATGAATTTTGTTTATCTTCTCAAAGAACCAGCTTTTAGTTTTATTGATCTTTGCTATTGTTTCCTTCAAGTCTTTTTCATTTATTTCTGATCTGACCTTTATGATTTCTTTCCTTCCACTAACGTTGGGGTTTTTTTGTTCTTCCCTTTCTAATTGCTTTAGGTGTAAGGTTAGGTTGTTTATTTGAGCTGTTTCTTGTTTCTTGAGGTAGGATTGTATTGCTATAAACTTCCCTCTTAGAACTGCTTTTGCTGCATCTCACAGGTTTTGGGTCGTCGTGTTTTCATTGTCATTTGTTTCTAGGTATTTTTTGATTTCCTCTTTGATTTCTTCAATGATCTCTTGGTTTTTTAGTAGTGTATTGTTTAGCCTCCATGTGTTTGTATTTTTTACAGATTTTTTTCCTGTAATTGATATCTAGTCTCGTAGCATTGTGGTCAAAAAAGATACCTGATATCATTTCAATTTTCTTAAATTTACCAAGGCTGGATTTGTGACCCAAGATATAATCTATCCTGGAGAGTGTTCCACGAGCACTTGAGAAGAAAGTGTATTCTGTTGTTTTTGGATGGAATGTCCTATAAATATCAATTAAGTCCATCTTGTTTAATGTATCATTTAAAGCTTGTGTTTCCTTATTTGTTTTCATTTTGGATGATCTGTCCATTGGTGAAAGGGGGGTGTTAAAGTCCCCTCCTATGATTGTGTTACTGTCGATTTCCCCTCTTACGGCTGTTAGCTTTTGCCTTATGTATTGAGATGCTCCTACGTTGGGTGCATAAATGTTTACAATTGTTATGTCTTCTTCTTGGATTGATCCCTTGATCATTATGTAGTGTCCTTCTTTGTCTTTTGTAATAGTCTTTATTTTAAAGTCTACTTTGTCTGATATGAAAATTGCTACTCCATCTTTCTTTTGATTTCCATTTGCATGGAATATCTTTTTCCATCCCCTCACTTTCAGTCTGTATGTGCCCCTAGGTCTGAAGTGGGTCTCTTGTAGACAGCATATATACGGGTCTTGTTTTTGTATCCATTCAGCCAGTCTATGTCTTTTGGTTGGAGCATTTAATCCATTTACATTTAAGGTAGTTTTCAATATGTATGTTCTTATTACCATTTTCTTAATTGTTTTGGGTTTGTTATTGTAGGTATTTTCCTTCTCTTGTGTTTCCTGCCTAGAGAAGTTCCTTTAGCATTTGTTGTAAAGCTGGTTTGCTGGTGCTGAATTCTCTTAGCTTTTGCTTGTCTGTAAAGATTTTAATTTCTCCACTGAATCTGCATGAGATCCTTGCTGGGTAGAGTATTCTTGGTTGTACGTTTTTCCCTTTCATCACTTTAAATATGTCCTGCCACTCCCTTCTGTCTAGCAGAGTTTCTGCTGAAAGATCAGCTGTTAACCTTATGGGGATTCCCTTGTATGTCATTTGTTCTTTTTCCCTTGCTGCTTTTAATATTTTTTCTTTGTATTTAATTTTTGATACTTTGATTAATATGTGTCTTGACGTGTTTCTCCTTGGATTTATCCTGTATGGGACTCTCTGTGTTTCCTGGACTTGATTGACTATTTCCTTTCCCATATTAGGGAAGTTTCCAACTATAATCTCTTCAAATATTTTCTCAGTCCCTTTCTTTTTTCTCTTCTTCTGGGACCTCTATAATTCGAATGTTGGTGCCTTTAATGTTGTCCCAGAGGTCTCTGAGACTGTCCTCAAGTCTGTTCATTCTTTTTTCTTTTTTCTGCTTTGCGGTAGTTATTTCCATTATTTTATCTTCCAGGTCACTTATCCGTTCTTCTGCCTCAGTTATTCTGCTATTGATTCCTTTTAGAGAATTTTTGATTTGATTTATTGTGTTGTTCATCATTGTTTGTTTGCTCTTTAGTTCTTCTAGGTCCTTGTTGAACGCTTCTTGTATTTTCCCCATTCTATTTCCAAGATTTCGGATCATCTTTACTCTCATTACTCTGAATTCTTTTTCAGGTAGACTGCCTATTTCCTCTTCATTTATTTGGTCTGGTGGGTTTTGACCTTGCTCCTTCATCTGCTGTGTGTTTCTCTGTCTTCTCATTTTGCTAACTTACTGTGTTTGGGGTCTCCTTTTCGCAGGCTGCAGGTCTGAAGTTCCTGTTGTTTTTGGGGTCTGTCCCCAGTGGCTAAGCTTGGTTCAGTGGGTTGTGTAGGCTTCCTGGTGGAGGGGTCTGGTGCCTGTGTTCTGGTGGATGAGGATGGATCTTGTCTTTCTGGTGGGCAGAACCGTGTCGGGTGGTGTGTTTTGGGGTGTCTGTTACCTTATTATGATTTTAGGCAGCCCCTGTGATAATGGATGGGTTTGTGTTCCTGTCTTGCTAGTTGTTTGGCATAGGGTGTCCAGCACTGTAGCTTGCTAGTCGTTGAGTGGAGCTGGGTCTTAGCGTTGAGATGGAGATCTCTGGGAGAGCTTTTGCAGTTTGATATTACTTGGAGCTGGGAGGTCTCTGGTGGACCAATGTCCTGAACTCAGATCTCCCACCTCAGAGACACAGGCCTGTCACCTGGCCGGAGCACCAAGACCCTGTCAGTCACACGGCTTCCATTCCAAGTGCTTGGCTCATGGATGAGAGCCTCCAAAACTCTGGGGGTTCATTGATCCCTATAGACAGTGCCCTTGGTCAGGAAATCGATTTCAGGAAGTGTCTGCAGGCTCCATTGACTGTTCCACCAGGCAGACAAGTTCCCATAGGACCTGCAGGTCATGGAGGGTCTCCTGGGGAGGTGGGGGTGGCTGTGACTCACTGTGGGGACAAAGACACTAGTGGCAGAAGCTCCAGAAAATATTCCTCCACGTGAGGTCTCCTGGAGGTTGCCATTTTCTCCCTTGTAGCTTATTTTATACCTAATAGTTTGTTCCTCTTAACCCCTTACCTCTATATTGCCCCTTCTTCCCCCTTCCTTCTCCCCACCGGTAACCACTAGTTTGTTCTCTATATCTGTGAGTCTGCTTCTTTTTCATTATGCTCACTAGTTTGTTGTATTTTTTAGATTCCACATATAAGTGATACCATACCATGTTTGTCTTTCTCTCTCTGACTTATTTCACTTAGCATAACATCCTCCAAGTCCATCCATGTTGGTGCAAATAGCAAAATTTTATTACTTTTATGGCTGAATAGTATTCTACTGTGCGTGTATATACATATACATACACACACACACACACACACACACCCATCTTCTTTATCCATTCATCTGTCAATGGTCACTTAGGCTACTTGCTTATCTTAGCAATTATAAATAACGCTGCTATGGACATTGGGCTGCATGTATCTTTTTGAATTAGTGTTTTGTTTTTTTTTAAATATATACTCAGGAGTGGAATTGCTGGGTCATATGGTAGTTCTATTTTTAGTTTTTTTGAGAAACCTCCATACTGTTTTCCCCAGTGGCTACACTAATTTACATTCCCAGCAACAATGCACAAGGGTTCCTTTTTCTCCACATCCTCGCCAATGTTTATTATTTGTGTTCTTTTTGATGATAGCCATTCTGACAGGTGTGAGCCGATATCTCATTGTGGTTTTAACTTGCATCTCTGATTAACGATGTTGAGCATCTTTTTGTGTGCCTGTTGGCCATCTGCATGTCCTCTCTGGGAAAATGTCTATTCAGTTCTCTTGCCCATTTCTTAATTGGGTTGAAAAACAAACAAACATGATTTTGGATAGTGGTACATGCTCTGTATGGACAATAGGAACAACGGAGAGAGTGATGGGAGCAGGGGTAGGGTTCAGGCTTGCTAGGGTGGGAGGAAGCCTCTCCAAGAAGGTGACATTCGAGCTGAGACTGATAGGAAGGAATGAGGCACAAAAAATTCTGGGAAGAACATTATGAGCACAAGGACAGCCAGTACAAAGTCCCTGAGAATCCCTGGAGGAGAGTGGTTAAAGGCAGGTGGGGTCCTGTTATGCAGGGCCTTGTAGATCACAGTCAGCAAATCGCCACAGTGGACATTTAATTCTAATTGCAATGGGAAGCCATTGGAAGGTTTTAAGCAAGAGAATGGGATCATTCATTATTTGCTTGCTGCGTCAGCTTATTCCCCTGCAAAAGGAAGGATTAGATCAGAGATTCTGAATCACCTCACATAGAAAGATTTAAAGTAATACTTATCCAGGCCCAATCTTAGAGATTCCGATTTATAAGGCTTTTGGAAATTGGAATGTTGAGCCTTTCCTGGTGTTTCTGCTGTGCAACTTCTCCATATGATCCCCTTTTGCCTCAAGTGTTTACAAGTAGGGAAATTAAGATCATAGGTTATTAATGATATATTTTCCTTCTTGGATGGGAATGAAGCTTACAATTAAATAAGTGCAAAAGAGTGGTTAAATTTAGAAAAGATAGCAGAAACTTAAAACCACTACCATTGTTTTGTTGAGCACCTGCTAAATTTCAGGTACTGGGCTAGTGCTTTATGCACCTTATTACATTTATACCTTGTAAGAATCATGTGAGACAGCAGATAAAGTCCCAGGTCCTATGGCCAGAATATGTTTGGCTGAGCCTCCAGGTGAGAATAAAATTTTCACAAAAATGGGCCATCGGACAGGACTAGATGGTTCCTTACTCTTGTACACAGAGGGACCCATCATTTCCCCAATGGATTTAAGACTTATCTCATACATTCCTTAGCACTTATGAAATAGAAAAAAGCCTCTCTCTATTTTTAGATGATCTGAATTGATATTGGTGTACGGTTTTAGAATTTCCAAGCCCTAAAGCTTGTAGATTTCATTTCCAAGGCTGAGCTGTCTTCATTAGTGCTAAGAGGAATTTGTATATTCACCCAAAAATCCTTTAAAATTTTTAGTTTTTGTAATGCTCTTGGCCACTTCTTTAACATTTTTAATGGGAGAAGTATAGTGACTGAGCTCCCAAAGGCACAGCAGTCCCTGAAATACAGCTTCACTCTTCTTCCTGAATTGGCCCCAGGTAAAGAGCATCTTCTCCTTGGTTCTTAAAGATATCGTTGCTAACTGTGAGACTCTGCTCTTGTGAGCTAAGTAAGTGAAGGTTTCCAAATCACTTGCAAAAGAATTCTTTCCTTGATTTTTAAATGTCGTCCCTTTTAGAGCCTCGATTTTAGTCCATTTTACATGGAAATTCTAGCCCTGTTCCACCAGGTAGAACTTCTTGCTCCTCTTAGGTTACTTCCAGAGCTCTGCCCTTCATGCTCATCTACTCCAAATTCCTTGCCATGGTCTTTGAGGCCCCCTACCCACCTCTCTCTCCTTCCCCAGTGCTCTGCCCTCCCCAGTCCCCTCCAGGTCCAGGTCCAGCCACACTGTCCTCCTTGCTGTTCCCGGAAGATGTTAAGCTCTTTCCCTCCTTGGGACATTTGTACCTGTTGTTGCCTCTGCTTGGCATGCTCTTCCCTCTGATCTTAACCTGGCTGGCTCCTTCCCTTCATTCAGATCTCAGTTCAAACATCACCTTCTCAAAAAGACCTTCTCTGCCCACATGAGCCAAGCAACATCCTCACTGAAGGTGAGCAAACAATGATAAACTATTACTCTTTATCATATTAATTTTTTTCCTCCATGGACATATCATTATGTGAAAATTACTCTGATTATTTCTTATTTGCCTGTGTTCCTGCCCAAGAATGTAAGCTCCATGAGGGATGGAATTTTGCCATTTTTGTGCCCTGCTATTTTCCCCAGTGCCTAGAATAGTGCTGGGCTCAATAAACGTTTATTCAGAGAAAGAATCTAATGTAATTGTTTTCAAACTATTTCCCCGCCTCCACCCTCCGCCATGTTCTGTATCAAATGTTAGACAGAATGTCAAAATATAAAGCAAGTCAAAATGAGGTGTCCCAACAGAGACAGTGGCAGGGCACCCCACATCCAGTTAGTGCAGTGTCCCCTCCTGCCCCATAGAGGGCAAGAAAGTGCTCTGTGGCCACTGAGGGCTCCACGGAACTCAGTGTGAGAACCAGTGCTTAGTCCAACCCTTTGATTGTGCAGAAAGGAAAGCTAAGACTCAGGCAGGAGATGGGACTTGCCGAGGTTCAAACAGTAAATTCACGACTTAGAGAAAACTAGAACCCTGGATTTTTTATTCCTATAGGCCAGGACTTTCTACAGCGTTCTTCACTTCCTGGCAGTGCTATTCACTTCATTCATCCATTTAGTCATTTATTAAATGCATTTTAGGTCCTAGGCATCAAAAAGAGATTTAATTATTTAAGATTTAACCCAAAGGGGTGTCTTCAGATGATGCCACTTAGTGTTTCCAAGTCTCAAGCCCGGAGATTCTCACGTTTTTTGATCCAAACACATCAGAACAAAATTTGCCAGAAAGTGGTCATGCACCATGCTCCGCATTTCTTGTTAACCTCTGTGAATAACAAGATGCACATTCCATAAATGTGCAGTGGGCCCCTGCCATGTGAAAAACACGGGGACACAGAGATGAAACAAGCAGAGTCCCTGCCCTCACAGAGCTTACCATCCAGGGAAAGAGGACAAATCAATGCAAATGACACAGCAGAGTGGGCAAGTGTTATGGGTGACGTAAGCCCTGCTAGGGAGAAAAGAGGGAAAAGCTGACCCAGTGACACATGTGGAGTCAGCAAAGGCTTCCTGGAAGAGGAGACATTTCATCTGGGTCCCAAACAATGAGTAAGAGTGAGCCAGAGGAGACTGAGGAAGGGGAGAGGGCTGAAGATGGGAAAAGGTTTTCCAGACCTTTGCAACATCCCGTGCAAAGCACTGAGTTATCAAGGAGCTTTTCAGGGATCTTTAAGTGGCTCAGAGTGGCCCAATCTTCTGGGAACAGAGTACAATGGGCACTTTGGGAATAAAGACTGTGCACTTTCATTCTAACCCTTAGTTCTATCGATACTATATCAGAATTGATGTGGCCGAGGACAATGATCCTTAAATCCAACTTTCAAATTAGTTTTACTCCTTCACTTGATTGGCACCACCCAATGGCATCCTTTGAACCCCCAAAGCAAGGGCAAAAGCAACAAGACTGATAAGGTGGGGCTTTCCTGCTCCCTCTCCAAATGTAGAGGACAGTGAGGCCACTGGTGTGGAGGACTGGTCCTCTATGAGGAAGAGCAAAGGGATCCTCAGTCTGCGTGTGTGTGTGTGTGTACACACGCAAGTGTAAACGTGTGTGAGAATATATGTGTATGTGTGTGTGCGAGCATAGGGGACCAATGCGTGTGTGTGCGTTGTGTGTCTGCAATTGGAATGAGACTGAGGGAGGGCTGGGAGCTAACACAATGAAACAATAATGAATATCTTTTCTGAGGTGTCGCTTTGTTTCAGAAGCTAAGGGATTAATACTGATTTCACAGAACAGTAGCTTTGTCTGGAGAAGCACATGGCAGCTTATCTCACTCTCTGGAGGATTCTTGTTTCACTCCTGTAGGAACATTTATTTATTTATTTATTTATTTAGAATTTAAATATTTTATTATATAAAGTTATACCCAAAATTGTGCTTCATTTTTTCACTATATACTTTAACTCAAGGACATTTGTAAAAGCAGTACATTTCAGAAATCCCGGAAGAAATTCCACTAGTTATAGGCTATTTAAATACTGCTTACAGAAAGTATTAAATTAACTTGTTTTGACAGTCTTGAGTCCACATGGCAGACAACACAAGATAGAAATGTGCTCACATTACCTAAAAAGAAAAAAAAAATCTGCGGGTTGCCCACAACAGCTTACTCAAGCCATTTGTGAGCTGATACCCCTTAAGAGAATTTTGACTTTCCTTCTTGAATATTTTGCACAAATGGGAGAAGGGCACTGAAAACGTTAGATAGTGTTCAGCCCAAGGGAATAGAATTCTGAGATAAAGATAATAGTAATAGATAACACTCCTGGAGAACTCAGAGAATGCTGAGCAGTTTACACATGGGGTCTCATTTAATGCTCATGATTTAATCTAATGTGGAGGCATAATTATCCTCATCCTCACGTTGCTGATGAAGAGGCTGATGCTCTGAGCCACTGCCCATGGTCATGCAGCCCATGGAACTTGGAGACCCTAAGTCGCTTGCCCACAGTTACTCAGCAGGTGAGGAGTAGAGTGCAGAGCAGGACCCCAGTTGGTTGACTCCACTTTGCACTCCTAACCATGGTGAATATGACCTCCCAGGGTTGATTCCTTGTTTAACTTTTTCTAAGGTTTACAATCACAATGGGGCCTCATTTGGAAAGATGCTCACTTGTCTGCTTTTTAATGGACTAGAGTGAAAATTTTTCTTTACAGAAAAACACTCAAGGACCCACATCTTCTGGAGACTTTGGTTTTGAAACGGACTGTGAAATCAAGCACTTAGAGTGGTTCTAAATTCAGCTGCTGCTGAGTCCATGGACCACTTGGAGCTCATTAAAACATTCCAAGTAGAATGATCAATGTGCAAAATCAGAGCTAAGGAACTCAAGTCAACTGTGAGACAGTTTGCAAAAGGAGGGTGGTGGGAGGTGAGCTAGATCACACAGGATCATGCCTGGGAGGAGATGGAACTTACCCTAGGGGCCCTAGAGAGTGACACTGGAATATTTCTATTTCAGACTGGTTGCTGACTGCAGTGCGGGGGACTCACTGGAGAGGTCGGGCTATAGATGGGGAATCTGGTTCGGAGCGTCAACTACTGTGGAGAAATGAGGCTGCAGTTGAAACGGATGGAATGGAGAGATGATAAGGAAGTATTCCATTCATGTCCTGAAGGAACTTGCAGATAAGAGGGTGAACCTCTTTAGGACAATGTCAAGGTCTTTTTTTAAAAAAATTGAAGTCTAATTTACATACAGTGAAATGCACAGAACGTGTGCAGTTTCATATGTTTTGACAAATACATACAGCTATGTAACCCACATCCCTATCAAGATATAGAAAAATTCTACCATTCCAGAAAGTTCCCTAAAAGCCCTTCTCAGTCAATCCATGGCTCTCCCCTGCCCAGAGAAAACCATTGTTCTGATTGTATCACTGTGGATTAGTTTGGCCTATTCTACAGCTTCACATGAACGGAATCATACAGTGTGTACTCTCTTGCATCTTGCTTTTTCATTCAACACAATGTTTTTGAGATTCATACCTGTGGTTGCATCCTGAGTAGTATCCTGCTGTGTGCACATACTACAGTTTATTTATCCATTCTCTTGCTGATGGATGTTTGGGTTGTTTCCAGTTTTTGGCTATTATGAGTAAGTCTTTTCAATACATTCTTTTTGGGGATATATATTTTAATTGCTCTTGAAAATTACCTAAGAGTGAAATTACTGGGTCATAGGTAGATATATAAGGTAACTGTATAAGACACTGCAAACGGGTCTTCAATGTGATTGTACCATTTGCCACTCCCTCCAGCAGTGTGTGAGTGTTACAGTTGTTCCATATTTTGGACCTAAGTGTCCATTGACAGATGAATGGATAAAGATGTGGCACATACATACAATGGAATATTACTCGGCCATAAAAAGAAACGAAATTGAGTTGTTTGTAGTGAGGTGGATGGACCTAGAGTCTGTCATACAGAATGAAGTAAGTCAGAAAGAGAAAAACAAATACCGTATGCTAACACATATATATGGAATCTAAAAAACAAACAAAAAAATGGTCATGAAGAACCTAAGGGCAAGACGGGGATAAAGACGCAGACCTACTAGAGAATGGACTTGAGGATACAGGGAGGAGGAAGGGTAAGCTGGGACAAAGTGAGAGAGTGGCATGGACATATATACACTACCAAATGTAAAATCGATAGCTAGTGGGAAGCAGCCCCATAGCACAGGGAGATCAGCTCGATGCTTTGTGACCACATAGAGGGGTAGGATAGGGAGGGTGGGAGGGAGATGCAAGAGGGAGGAGATATGGGGATATATGTATATGTATAGCTGATTCACTTTGTTATAAAGCAGAAACTAACACACCATTGTAAAGCAATTATACTCCAATAAAGATGTTCAAAAACAAAAACAAAAACAAAACATATCTTGGACAATACTGTTTTTAATATTAACCATTCTAGTGGGTGTACTGTGGTTTCTCATTGTGCTTTTATTTGTATTATCCTAATGACCAATGATCTTAAGCTCTTTTTCATGTGCTTATTGGCCACTAAAATATCACCTTTGGTGATATGTATGTTCAAGTTTTAGCCTATTTTCATATTGGTTTGTCTAATTTTTTTTTATTGAAGTGTAGGAATTCTTCATATATTCTGAAGTCCAATTTATTATTTTTTCTTTATGGTTAGTGTTTCCTGTGCCCTGTCTAAAAGATCTTGCCTGCCCCAAGGTAGGGAAGATATGTTCCTTTACTTTCAGGTTTTATATTTAGGCCTATGACTCATTTCCAATAATTCTCTGGTGCATGGTGTGATTTACTATCTTTCATATACACATCTAGTTGTTCCTGCATCATTTGTAGAAAAGACTTTCCTTTCCCCTTTGAATTATTTGGCCCTTCATAAAAAATCAATAGAAGGTATAATTATAGGAGTATTTTGGACTCTATTCTATTCCATTGATCTATCTTTGTATCCTTGTCTTGATTACCATAGCTTTATCATAAGTCAAAATCAGATAGGATAAATCCTCCAACTATTTTCTTTCAGAGGATTGCATTGAATATTCTAAGTCATTTGCAATTCCTTATGCATTAGAATCAATCTATCAATTTCTATTAAAAAAACCTATGGGATTTTAATTGGGATTATATTGGATTTATCAATCAATTATAGGGAGAAATGACATTTTTTTTAATTAATTTAACTTATTTTATTTATTTTTGGCTGCGTTGGGTCTTCGTTGCTGCATGCGGGCTTTCTCTAGTTGCGGCGAGCAGGGGCTACTCTTCCTTGCGGTACGCAGGCTTCTCATTGCGGTGGCTTCTCTCGTTGCGGAGCATGGGCTCTAGGCACACGGGCTTCAGTAGTTGTGGCACATGGGCTCAGTAGCTGTGGCTCATGGGCTCAAGAACGCAGGCTCAGTAGTTGTGGCACACGGGCTTAGTTGCTCCACAGCATGTGGGATCTTCCCGGACCAGGGCTCGAACCCATGTCCCCTGCATTGGCAGGCGGATTCTTAACCACTGCGCCACCAGGGAAGTCCCTGACATCTTAATAATATTGAGTTTTATGATCCAAGAAGTGGTAATTCTCTCTACTTTTTAAGGTCTTCTAAATATTGTTTACTAGTTTACAGTGTAGAGCAGAAGTTGGCAAACTTTTTTGGTAAAGGGCAAGATACTAAATATTTTAGACTCTGTGAACCAACAGGCAAAATCAGATATTATATAAGTTCTCATATAACAAAAGAGAAAACAAATTTCAACAAATTTTCATTGACAAAATTATAAATATTGAGTACAATTTTTTCCGTAATATAGGTCTACTAATGAGAAGATTGGAATTCTTTTTTTTGAGGGATAACATTTCGTCTAACTGGAGTTCAGAGTTAGTATTCTCTATCATCAAATTCAATTGCAAATGTTCCTCTGTGAATCCTGATCTGTAATGAGATTTTATGTATTTTATTTCTGAAAAATGTTTTAATCACACAGGTGGTACTGGGAATACCAACACCAAATTGTTAGCATATGACTATAATTGAACATACTCACCACTCACCACCTGGAAGGCATTTTAAAATTTTACTAGATTCTTCTCTTGATATTTTCCTTTTAGCATGTCATTACAATGCAGATTAACCACTTTCAATTGAAATTTAGGGGGAACCTCCTCAACTGCCCACTTTAATGGATTTTGAAAATGAACATTTTGTTTGCACTTGCATTAGGGTTTCAGAAACAATGCTGGAACTGTAGTTTGAGCTCAGAAAATATGTATGTTGTAAACTTGCCTGAGAATAGAGATTTTGCTTCTTGTTTTAAGTTTTGACAGCATGGGTTGCACCAAGCAGCTTGACATTATTTGTGACTCAAATGATGTTAGCTGTAGTCAAATGACTTTGTTGCAGGACATGATCCACAAATACATGCTGTGTTGTCTTGTAATTTTCAGTTGAATTCAGTAAGAAACATGACGGACTCTGCAGCAAAAGCTAATTTCCTGTCTTTCAAAGGTTGGTTAACAGGAGTTTAGGGAAGTTCTTCTCATTCAGAAAAATTTCAATCTCATCCCTGAGCTTAAAAAGGAAATTGCAATAAATGTTTACCACTACTAAGCCATCAGACTGCTATGTGGTAGGGCAAGTAAAGATATTCACTTTTATTGTTGACAAAAATTCATAGAACTGATATGAACTTCATTCACTCCCATATGAACTCACCATTAACACGACTGGTTTAATAACACATGAAAGACTTAAATATTTTCAGCAAAGTACCTACTGATGAATAACATAATGAATAAACCATTGGTCTCAAACACCTCACATTTTCACAACCTTTGTAAATTTGCACAACTAAGAGTTTTTCTTCACACACATTTCTACCACCATCAGTTGTAACACATCTTAGCAGATCCCGCTTCAAGTTGTACTGAACTCGAGTTTTCTCAGCCTCTCTGAAAATATTCTTACCTGTAGTTTTTCCACAAAGACTATTCATAGAGACCGATTCTTTAGCCATTTCAAATGGCAGTGACTTCTAGAATAAACAACAACTGAGCAGTATTGGTAACATCTGTCAACTCATCAACAGCCAAGGAAAATAGCTGAAATCATTTGCCTTGTTTTTTAACTGACTACTGATGTTGCTCCCAATGTCCTCAGCTTTTCAAGCAACTCTTCTTGCCAAAAGGTTAATAGTCTTAAATAAGTATATTTCCTCTGGACACATTTCTTTAGCTGCTGTAAGCATGATTTAATTAACTCACCATGAGAGACCTTCAAAATGGCAGAGGAGGAACACATGGAGATCACCTTCCTCCCCACAAATACATCAGAAATACATCTACATGTGTAACAACTCCTACAGAACACCTACTGAATGTTGGCAGAAGACCTCTGACTTCCCAAAAGGCAAGAAACTCCCCATGTACCTCGGTAGGGCAAAAGAAAAAAGAAAAAACAGAGACAAAAGAATAGGGACGGGACCTACACCACTGGGAGGGAGCTGTGAAGGAGGAAAGGTCTCCACACACTAGGAAGGCCCTTCACTGGTGGAGACGGGGGGAGGCGGGGGAAGCTTCGGAGCCACGGAGGAGAGCGCAGCAACAGGGGTGCGGAGGGCAAAGCAGAGAGATTCCCGCACAGAGGATCGGTGCCGACCAGCACTCACCCGACCGAGAGGCTTGTCTGCTCACCCGCCGGGGCAGGCAGGGGCTGGGAGCTGAGGCTCCGGCTTCGGAGGTCAGATCCCAGGGAGAGGACTGGGGGTGGCTGCGTGAACATAGCCTGAAGGGAGCTAGTGCGCCATGGCTAGCCGGGAGGGAGTCCGGGAAAAAGTCTGGACCTGCCTAAGAGGCAAGAGACCATTGTTTCAGGGTGCGCAAGGAGAGGGGGTTCAGAGCACCGCCTAAACGAGCTCCAGAGACGGGCGCGAGCCGCGGCTATCAGCACAGACCCCAGAGACGGGCATGAGATGCTAAGGCCGCTGCTGCAGCCACCAAGAAGCCTGTGTGCAAGCACAGGTCACTCTCCACACCTCCCCTTCCGGGAGCCTGTGCAGCCCGCCACTGCCAGGGTCCTGTGATCCAGGGACAACTTCCACAGGAGAAGGCACGGCGCGTCTCAGGCTGGTGCAGCATCACGCCGGCCTCTGCCGCCGCAGGCTCGCCCCACATCCGTACCCCTCCCTCTCCCCGGCCTGAGTGAGCCAGAGCCCCTGAATCAGCAGCTCCTTTAACCTCATCCTGTCTGAGCGAAGAACAGACGCCCTCAGGCAACCTACACGCAGAGGCGGGTCCAAATCCAAAGCTGAACCCCAGGAACTGTGCGAGCAGAAGAGAAAGGGAAATCTCTCCCAGAGCCTCAGGAGCAGCGGATTAAATCTCCACAATCAACATGAGGTACCCTGCATCTGTGGACTACCTAAATCAAGAACGAATCATCCCAAAATTGAGGTGGTGGACTTTGGGAGCAACTGTACACTTGGGGTTTGCTTCCTGCATCTAATTTGTTTCTGGTTTTATGATTATCTTAGTTTAGTATTTAGAGATTATAATCATTGGTAGATTTGTTTATTGATTTGGTTGCTCTCTTCCTCTTTTTTGTGTATATATTTTTTTTTTTCCTTTTTCTCTTTTTGTGACTGTGCATGTGTATGCTTCTTTGTGTGATTTTCTCTGGATACATTTGCTTTTACCATTTGTCCTAGGGTTCTGTCTGTCAGTTTATTTTTCGGTGTTTTTTTTTTTTGGTATAGATTTTGGTGCTTGTTATCATTGGTGGATTTGTTTTTTGGTTTGGTTGCTCTCTTCTTTCTTTCTTTCTTCTTTATTTATTGCTTTTTAATTTTTTTATTTTTAATAATTTTTTTCTTTTTTATTTTAATAACTTCATTTTACTTCATTTTAGTTTTTCCTTCATTCTTTCTTTCTCCCCTTTCTTCTCAGCTGTGTGACTGACAGGGTCTGGGTGCTCGGGCCAGGTGTCAGGCCTGTGTCTCTGAGGTGGGAGAGCCAAGTTCAGGACATTGGTCCACCAGAGACCTCCCAGCTCCAAGTAAAATCAAACGGCAAAAGCTCTCCCAGAGATCTCCATCTCAACATTAAGACCCAGCTCCACTCAACGACTAGCAAGCTACAGTGCTGGACACCCTATGCCAAACAACTAGCAAGACAGGAACACAAACCCACCCATTATCAGAGGGGCTGCCTAAAATCATAATAAGGTCACAGACACCCCAAAACACACCACCGGACATGGTTCTGCCCACCAGAAAGACAAGATCCATCCTCATCCACGAGAACAAAGGCACCAGACCCCTCCACCAGGAAGCTTACACAACCAACTAAACCAAGCTTAGCCACTGGGGACAGACCCCAAAAACAACAGGAACTACGAACCTGCAGCCTGCGAAAAAGAGACCCCCAAACACAGTAAGTAAAGCAAAATGAGAAGACAGAGAAACACACAGCAGATGAAGGAGCAAGATCAAAACCCACCAGACCAAACAAATGAAGAGGAAATAGGCAGTCTACCTAAAAAAGAATTCAGAGTAATGATAGTAAAGATGATCCAAAATCTTGAAAATAGAATGGGGAAAATACAAGAAGCGTTCAACAAGGACCTAGAAGAACTAAAGAGCAAACAAACAATGATGAACAACACAATAAATCAAATCAAAAATTCTCTAAAAGGAATCAATAGCAGAATAACTGAGGCAGAAGAACGGATAAGTGACCTGGAAGATAAAATAATGGAAATAACTACCGCAAAGCAGAAAAAAGAAAAAAGAATGAACAGACTTGAGGACAGTCTCAGAGACCTCTGGGACAACATTAAACACACCAACATTAGAATTATAGGGGTCCCAAAAGAAGAGAGAAAAGAAAGGGACTGAGAAAATATTTGAAGAGATTATAGTTGGAAACTTCCCTAATATGGGAAAGGAAATAGTCAATCAAGTCCAGGAAGTGCAGAGAGTCCCAAACAAGATAAAACCAAGGAGAAACACGTCAAAACACATATTAATCAAAGTATCAAAAATTAAATGCAAAGAAAAAATATTAAAAGCAGCAAGGGAAAAAGAATAAATAACATACAAGGGAATCCCCATAAGGTTAACAGCTGATCTTTCAGCAGAAACTCTGCTAGACAGAAGGGAGTGGCAGGACATATTTAAAGTGATGAAAGGGAAAAAACTACAACCAAGATTACTCTACCCAGCAAGGATCTCATGCAGATTCAGTGGAGAAATTAAAACCTTTACAGACAAGCAAAAGCTAAGAGAATTCAGCACCAGCAAACCAGCTTTACAACAAATGCTAAAGGAACTTCTCTAGGCAGGAAACACAAGAGAAGGAAAATACCTACAATAACAAACCCAAAACGATTAACAAAATGGTAATAAGAACATATATATTGAAAAACACCTTAAATGTAAATGGATTAAATGCTCCAACCAAAAGACATAGACTGGCTGAATGGATACAAAAACAAGACCCGTATATATGCTCTCTACAAGAGACCCACTTCAGACCTAGGGGCACATACAGACTGAAAGTGAGGGGATGGAAAAAGATATTCCATGCAAATGGAAATCAAAAGAAAGATGGAGTAGCAATTCTCATATCAGACAAAATAGACTTTAAAATAAAGACTATTACAAGAGACAAAGAAGGACACTACATAATGATCAAGGGATCAATCCAAGAAGAAGACATAACAATTGTAAACATTTATGCACCCAACGTAGGAGCACCTCAATACATAAGGCAAAAGCTAACAGCCATAAAAGGGGAAATCAACAGTAACACAATCATAGGAGGGGACTTTAACACCCCCCTTTCACCAAATGGACAGATCATCTAAAATGAAAATAAATAAGGAAACACAAGCTTTAAATGATACATTAAACAAGATGGACTTAATTGATATTTATAGGACATTCCATCCAAAAACAACAGAATACACTTTCTTCTCAAGTGCTCATGGAACATTCTCCAGGATAGACCATATCTTGGGTCACAAATCAAGCCTTGGTAAATTTAAGAAAATTGAAATCATATCAAGTATCTTTTTTGACCACAATGCTATGAGACTAGATATCAATAACAGGAAAAAACCTGTAAAAAATACAAACACATGGAGGCTAAACAATACAATACTAAATAACCAACAGATCACTGAAGAAATCAAAGAGGAAATCAAAAAGTACCTAGAAACAAATGACAATGAAAACACAATGACCCAAAACCTGTGAGATGCAGCAAAAGCAGTTCTAAGAGGGAAGTTTATAGCAATACAATCCTACCTCAAGAAACAAGAAACATCTCAAATAAACAACCTAACCTTACACCTAAAGCAATTAGAGAAAGAAGAACAAAAAAAAACTAAAGTTAGCAGAAGGAAAGAAGTCATAAAGATCAGATCAGAAATAAATGAAAAAGAAATGAGGGGAACAATAGTAAAGATCAATAAAACTAAAAGCTGGTTCTTTGAGAAGGTAAAAAAATTCATAAACCATTAGCCAGACTCATCAAGAAAACAAGGGAGAAGACTCAAATCAATAGAATTAGAAAAAGGAGAAGTAACAACTGACACTGCAGAAATACAAAGGATCATGAGAGATTACTACAAGCAGCTATATGCCAATAAAATGAACAACCTGGAAGAAATGGACAAATTCTTAGAAAAGCACAACCTTCTGAGACTGAACCAGGAAGAAACAGAAAAAATAAACAGACCAATCACAAGCACTGAAATTGAGACTGTGATTAAAAATCTTCCAACAAACAAAATCCCAGGACCAGATGGCTTCACAGGCAAATTCTATCAGACATTTAGAGAAGAGCTATTACCTGTCCTTCTCAAACTCTTCCAATACATAGCAGAGGGAGGAACACTCCCAAACTCATTCTACAAGGCCACCATACCCTGATACCAAAACCAGACAAAGATGTCACAAAGAAAGAAAACTATAGGCCAGTATCACTGATAAACATAGATGCAAAAATCCTCAACAAAATACTAGCAAACAGAATCCAACAGCACATTCAAAGGATCATACAACATGGTCAAGTGGGGTTTATCCTAGGAATGCAAGGATTCTTCAATATATGCAAATCAATCAATGTGATAAACCATATTAACAAACTGAAGGAGAAAAACCATATGATTATCTCAATAGATGCAGAAAAAGCTTTCGACAAAATTCAACACCCATTTATGATAAAAACCCTCCAGAAAGTAGGCAAAGAGGGAACTTACCTCAACATAATAAAGGCCATATCAGACAAACCCACAGCCAACATCATTCTCAATGGTGAAAAACTGAAACCATTTCCTCTAAGATCAGGAACAAGACAAGGATGTCCACTCTCACCACTATTATTCAACATAGTTTTGGAAGTTTTAGCCACAGCAATCAGAGAAGAAAAAGAAATAAAAGGAATCCAAATCGGAAAAGAAGAAGTAAAGCTGTCACTGTTTGCAGATGACATGATACTGTACATAGAGAATCCTAAAGTTTCTACCAGAAAACTACAAGAGCTAATCAATGAATCTGGTAAGGTAGCAGGATACAAAATTAATGCACAGAAATCTCTTACATTCCTATACACTAATGATGAAAAATCTGAAAGAGAAATTAAGGAAACACTCTCATTTACCACTGCAACATAAAGAATAAAATACCTAGGAATAAACCTACCTAAGGTGGCAAAAGACCTGTACCCAGAAAATTATAAAACACTGATGAAAGAAATCAAAGATGACACAAACAGAAGGAAAGATATACCACATTCGTGGATTCGAAGAATGAATATTGTGAAAATGACTATACTACCCAAAGCAATCTACAGATTCAATGCAATCCTTATCAAACTATCAATGGCATTTTTGGCAGAACTAGAACAAAAAATTTCACAATTTGTATGGAAACACAAAAGACCCTGAAGAGCCAAAGCAATCTTGAGAAAGAAAAACAGAGCTGGAGGAATCAGGCTTGTGGACTTCAGACTATACTAGAAAGCTACAGTAATCAAGACAATATGGTACTGGCAGAAAAACAGAAATATAGATCGATGGAACAGGATAGAAAGCCCAGAGATAAACCCACACACATATGGTCACCTTATTTTTGATAAAGGAGGCAAGAATATATAATGGAGATAAGACAGCCTCTTCAATAAGTGGTGCTGCACAAACTGGACGGCTACATGTAAAAGAATGAAATTAGAACACTCCCTAACACCATACACAAAAATCCACTCAAAATGGATTAAAGACCTAAATATAAGGCCAAACACTATAAAACTCTTAGAGGAAACCATAGGCAGAACACTCTATGACATAAATCACAGCAAGATCCTTTTTGACCCACCTCCTAGAGAAATGGAAATTAAAACAAAAATAAACAAATGGGACCTAATGAAACTTAAAAGCTTTTGCACAGCAAAGGAAACCATAAAGAAGATGAAAAGACAACCCTCAGAATGGGAGAAAATATTTGCAAATGAAGCAACTGACAAAGGATTCATCTCCAAAATATACAAGCAGCTCATGCAGCTCACTATCAAAAAAACAAACAACCCAGTCCAAAAGTGGGCAGAAGACCTAAATAGACATTTCTCCAAAGAAGATATACAGATTGCCAACAAACACATGAAAGGATGCTCAACATCACTAATCATTAGAGAAATGCAAATCAAAACTACAGTGAGGTATCACCTCACACCAGTCAGAATGGACATCATCCAAAAATCTGCAAACAATAAATGCTGGAGAGGGTGTAGAGAAAAGGGAACCCTCTTGCACTGTTGGTGGGAATGTAAATTGATACAACCACTATGGAGAACAGTATGGAGGTTCCTTAAAGAACTAAAAATAGAACTACCATACGACCCAGCAATGCCACTACTGGGCATATACCCTCAGAAAACCGTAATTCAAAAAAAGTCTTGTACCACAATGTTCATTTCAGCTCTATTTACAATAGCCAGGACATGGAAGCAACCTAAGTGTCCATCGACAGATGAATGGATAAAGAAGATGTGGTGCATATATACAATGGAACATTACTCAGCCACAAAAAGAAACAAAATTGAGTTATTTGCAGTGAGGTGGATGGACCTAGAGTCTGTTATATAGAGTGAAGTAATTCAGAAAGAGAAAAACAAATACTGTATGCTAACATATATATATGGAATCTAAAAAAAAAAAAAAAGGTCTGAAGAACCTAGGGGCAGCACAGGAATAAAGACACAGACATAGAGAATGGACTTGATGACACAGGGAGGGGGAAGGGTAAACTGGGACGAAGTGAGAGAGTGGCATGGACATATATACACTACCAAATGTAAAATCAATAGCTAGTGGGAGGCAGCCGCATTGCACAGGGAGATCAGCTCGGTGCTTTGTGACCACCTAGAGGGATGGGAGAGAGACACAAGAGGGAGGTGATATGGGGATATATGTGTATGTATAGCTGATTCACTTTGTTATAAAGCAGAAACTAACACACCATTGTAAAGCAATTATACTCCAATAAAGATGTTTAAAAAAAAATAAGCTACAAGGATATATTGTACAACACAGGGAATATAGCCAATATTTTATAATAACTATAAGTGGAGTATAACCTTTAAAAATTGTGAATCACTCTATTGTACACTTGTAACTTACGTAATATTTTACGTCAACTGTAGTTCAATTTTAAAAAATCATGTTTGTTTGTTTTTATTGCCTCTCTCCGTCTCCACTAGAATGTAAGCGCCTTGAGAGCTGAGACCCTGCCTATTTGTTAATGGTTATAGCCTAATGCGTATAGAACACTGCCTGGCACAGGTAAGCACTCAACAAATATTGGGTGAATGAAGAACTGAATGCATTGGCCTCCTAAAATGCATAGTCAAGCCCATCATCAATCCTTTCTGTTGATATGTTGTAAATTTCAGGGAAATTTCCCTCCTGAAAGTCTCTGAGGTATTTTAATGAGATTGGAAATCCTAATTACTCAGTTCACACAATGCTTAGTGAAGCTGCTTTCAATTTATTCAATTGAGAACCTTTTTTTCTCTTGACCTTGCTGATTTAATAACTTTACATTCTGAGAATTTAGACTAAAAAGGAAAAAAAGCACCTCGATAGCACTCTTTTTAGCCAAAACAGCCGGATTTAATCCTATGTATCCACATTTCTCATGGCTGTACTTACAGCACAAGGTGATGAATTCCCTGCTCCCATAACTTGAAAGCAATAATTTCACTGTGGGCCTCAGATCATCTCCAAGACATACTACATATGCATAGTGCAAATTCAGCAATTTGCTGAAGTACAGCTATCAACATGTGGTTGCAACATGTTAATAGCAGAGCCCTATATTTAAAAGAAACATAAGATGCTTTGAAAGCAAGGCAGTCACTGGGCAAGATCCCAAACTACTTTGGTTACTGCCCACAAACACAAGATCAGCAAGTCTGATCGTGTGGGGCTCTGCCAGTCATTCCACCAGGTGAGCAGGTGTGATGCTGCTGGACCCGTGGGGCAGGGGGTGGTCTCAGCCTACGCTTCCTTGAAGAGTGTGAGCTGAAGGTAGCTCCATCATTTAAAGGTATAGATATGCACTGTCCATAAATCATGCCCATTAAGCGGAGGACAGTGCTGCCCAACTAAAGGGACAGCGGCTCTACCGGAGATAACACTGGCTGTTCAGTGCTTAAGGAGAGTTTCTCTCCAGAGCCATGCCTTCTGAATGGGTTTTCACAGGCTGACTTTAAAATCTCACCCTGGTTAGGATCAGATTCTACTATACCACAGATAAAGCAGAGTGGCTCTGATGAAGTGAGATGGGAGAAACTCCAAGAGCCTCCCCCTCCCCGATGCAGCTTCCCCTGACTCTCTTCACCTCTCTAGAGACCAAGTCCTGGGCCATCTGTCAAATGCAGGTAAGGTGTGGCTGCCACTGTGAGTCTGCCCGACATCAGTGACTAAACAGGCCTGACCTGTGGTGAGAGCTCAAAAAAGGTGTGCCAACCTGCTGAGGTGGGGCTGAGGATGGATTTGGCAGGATATGTTGAGACAAAAGGAACAGGCATTTCGGTTTGGGGACCAATGGGAAAAATACAGAAATGGAGAAGAATTGGCTATTTAGGGAAGAAGATGAGTTTACTGGGGAGAGAGAGTGACACAGAGCAGCAATGGTGGATAAGATCGAAGTGGCAGGTGGAACTGGGTGTGGCCCTCCTTGATTCGGGGCTTTGTTGGGGGAGTTATGAGAGTCAAGGCAAGATGGTGCTTCCAGGAGATTCCCTTCTTCTAGTGAGCTCTCTGCCCTGGCAGCTTACTGCTGTTCTCCTTTTTAAACAGCATTTTATTTATCTCTGGCTCAAAGGGAGCAGAGAAGAATGAAAAAATGAAAAAGAAGAGTTATTTTAATGAATATTTGTTGAGTATCTACTATATGCCAGATATTAGTGGAAGTACTGGAGACACCATAGTGAGAAGGACAGATAACATCTGTGCTCTCATGGAGATAATATTCTAGTGGGGGAAACTGGTAACAAAGCAGCCACTACAAGGAGAGCTAAGAATGATGATGGACTGAATCAGGAGTGATTGAGTGGGCAGAAAGGAACCGATTAGAGTTGATCAAACAAGAGACAATTCCAGGCACAGAGAATAACTAGTGCAAAGACTTTAAGCGTGATGAGCTTGAAGTGTTCAAGGAGCCAAGAGAAAGCCAGGGCAGCCCTAGAAGAATGAGGAGGAGGGAGGCAATGCAGTGGGAGATAGGGTCAAAGAGGAAGATAGGGGCCAGATCATGTAGGGCTCTGTATAAGGAAAAAGAGTAGGGCTTTAATCTATAGGCAGTTGGAATCCATTAACAGTAAACAAGGTAGTGACATAATCTGAGTTATATTTTCAAAGAGCAATCTGTCTGCAATTTAGAGAATAGATGATAGAGGTGCAAGAGTAGGAGAAAAAGGGCACCAGTTAGGAGATTGTTTGGATGATCCAAGGCAAGAGAAAATGGGGCCATAGTCTATAGATGTAGATTCAAGAGAAGGGGATTCTTTTGGATCACGTTTTTCAAATAGATCCCACATGACTTAACACTGGATTGGATGTGGGCGTTGAAAGGAAGAGAGAAGTCAAGGTTAACATCTAGTTTTCTGGGCTTTAGCATCTGGGTGGCTGTTGCTGCCATTTCCTAGAGTCAACAGATGGAGGAATGGCCTTGGCTGTGGGGAGAGTCCAGAGTTATACTCCACTGTGTAAGTTTGGGGACGCTTACTGAACAGCCAGGTGGAGGTGGCAGACAAGCAATGGGCAATATGAATCTACAGTCCCAGGGAGAAACCAACACCAGTCTATATGTCGGGGAGCCATCAGCACAGAGATAGTTTTTAAGCCATAGGGCTAAATTAGGTCACCTAGAGAGACTCATATAGATATAGATGGGGAAAGAAGCCCAAGACTACTCTGAGACATCCCAAGATTTAGAGGTTGAGTGAAAGAGAAGGCAAAAGAAACAGAACTGTGTCATGGACATATATACACTACCAAATGTAAAATAGATAACCAGTGGGAAGCAGCCGCATAGCACAGGGAGATCAGCTCAGTGCTTTGTGACCACCTAGAGGGGTGGGATGGGGAGGGTGGGAGGGAGGGAGATGCAAGAGGGAAGAGAAATGGGAACATATTGTATATGTATAACTGATTCACTTTGTTATACAGCAGAAGCTAACACACTATTGTAAGGCAATTATACTTCAATAAAGATGTTTAAAAAAAAAAAAAAAGAAACAGAACTGTCAGCCAGTCAGGTAGGGAAAAAGCCAGGAAGTGAGGTCACAGAAGCCAAGAGAATAAAGCGTTTCAAGAAGGGATACTTCTGGGAGACCACACAATGTAAAACCCAAGAAATGACCACCACTGGATCTGACAACATGAAGATCGTTGGTACACTTGAAAAGCAGTCTCTCAGTGTGGTGGTGGGAATCTGTTTCAGTTGTCTGTCACTAAGTAACAGATCACCAAAGTACTTTAAAACAACTTGAAAAGAACAGTTTATTATTTCTCACCATTCTGTGGGTTGACTGGCAGTTCCTGTCTTCCACGTAGCATCGGGTGGTGAGCTGGAATGATTACAGTCATCTGGAATCAGTCAAGCTGGAACATCCAGCGTGGATGGAATTTAATGCTGGCAGTCAGCTGGGAGCTCCACTTGGGCTATGGACCATACTGACTACATGTGGCCTCTCCACGTAGCTTGGGCTTCTCACGGCATCTCAGTTCTGAGAAAGAGTGTCGCAAGAGGGACCAGACCATGAGACCCACCCAGGCAGAAACTGCAGGGATTCTGATGAGCTAGCTTCACAAGTCATGAAGCACTGCTTCTACAATGTCCTACTAATCAAAGGAAGCCCAGAATCAAGGGGAGGGGAAATAGCCTTCACCTTCCAATAGGAAGTTAGCAGAGAAACTGTGGCCATCTTTAATCTTCCACAGGACCATAGCCTGATGGAAATGAGTTGAGAGGAGAATTTGAGGTAAGGAAGGGGAGAGAGAAACCACAAACAACTCAAAATTACCTGCACTCAAGTTCACAAACTTGGCTTTAAAAAGAAAAAGAAAAAAAGGCAAGGCCTTCATTATGACCCTACTAGTAATTCTGCTAAGTTTAACTTTCAATTTTACAAACCTACCAAAACTAAGAAATATAAAATTAGGTAGGGATAAAATATAAAACAGCAAAAGTACTAGGAGAAAATAGGGATAAAGTCATATGAAGATAAAGCTGGCGACCTTCCTATAAACTCTGACAATAGGAGCCATAAAGTGAAAGCCATTTTGACTAGATGAATATTTTAAATTTCTATTCATCAAAAACTAGAATTTAAAAAATCAACCAAAAACTAGGAAATTTATTAGTAACATCACTATTTAAATAATTCTTACAAATCAAGAAGAAAAACAAACACCCCAATGGAAAATGGGCAAAAGATATATATATACAAGAGAAAAAGTAAAATAGGCAATAAACAGATTAATAAAACATTTCAACTTCATTGGCAATCAGAGAATGCAAAATAAAATGCTGAGATGGCATTTTTTGAAAATCTCATGGGCAATTTCTTTTATGTGAACACCCAAAATAGGCAAGGTTAGTGGGAAAAGGCACTTCCATACATTGCCAGAGAAAAGTATGGAGAGAAATTTAGCAAATACTTATCAAAAATCCAGCTGCATAAGATGTACTGTTGCTCTACAAACACAGACCATTGTTCTTCGGCATCATCCGACCTTTGCCAGACCCCCTCCACCTCTCTGGGTTTCCTGACTCCAGCACCCTCCATTGCAGGAAAATCCTATTCGTCACTCTAAATCCAGCTTAGATGTTAATTCTTCCAGCAGACCTTCCTTAAACCCACTCCCCTCCGAGATAGGAGCAATCCCACCTTGTGCCTTTCTCCAGTCTGTGTTGCTGTCACACTGTAATATGATTATCCACCTTTCAGCTGGGCGATCTTCAGCAAGTCACTTAAATGACTCTCAATTTCTATCTCTGGAAATTAAGGCGATAATACCTGTGCTGCAGGGCTTTCGGAAGGATTAAGAGACTCTTGATTTATTGGTACATACACAGTGAAAGATTTTAGTTTTCAAATTCTTGCTACTTTTATACTCTGTCCAGCTTTCCCTTCCCTTTGGATAATGAGCTTCCTTAAATATGGTTCACTTCTGTTCTACTACTTCTCAGTCACCTTAAATATTAAACACGGTCTAGTTTCTATTTTTACAGCCTGGTCCATCTGTTTTTGAAGCCATCTCATAAAAGTTCTCTTCCTGGGCCCCAGCCCAGGTTGTGCTTGTGGTTTCAGTAGCGTGGGGCAGGAGGAGTTGGATACGGTACGTACTCTGCTCTTCCTTCTTCCCTGGCTTTCTTCCTCTGTTGGGGTGGGAAGGAGGGAGAAAGAAGTTGATGTTTGTTCTCACCCAACTATTGGTGGGGGAGTGGCTCTTCTCTTCTCTTCTTCATTGCTCGTAACTCTTGTTCCCTTTTGTGAGCAAACCCACAGGGATCTTTCGAGGTGAAGGTGGGTGACCTTCTTTTTGGTGACCCTTCTTTTTGGTTTTCTCTGTTTCTCAGTCTGATTCTGGAAATGCTGGCTGTTCCTCTCTAGGGGCCAGTGTCCAAATGCAGGCTCTCTTGTACAGGCTGTTTGTAGTTCTTTGGGGGGGGCTCTCTGGGGACTGCTCTCTACCCAGGCCCCTGGCTGGGAGGCCCAGGTGAGGCTTGACATCTTCCTCTTCTTTCAACCCTCTCACCCCCGGGTAAGTCCATCCTACAGCCCCTGTGGGCAGAGGCCCCTTCCCCTACCAGTGGTCCACCTAGAGGAATCAGCAGGAAGGTTTAAGCCCCAGGCACCTTTCTGAGGTTCACTCCACCCAAGAGAGAATCCCCTATCGTTACAGTGAGAACGCAGCTCACCCACACTTCCTCTCTCTGATCCACCAACTCTCACCTACCCCTTTCTCTACAACCAACAGCATCAGCCTTTGAGTTCTAAGTTCTATACAGGTCCAGATGTTCAAAGATTTCAGAAGTGAAATAAACTGTCCTCCCAACTTTGAGAGGAGGGTGAGGGAAAAGATGTTGGGCTTTCCCAGTATTTTAGGAAGGAGAGGAACAAGTCAAATGGCCTTCCATGACAAGGGGAAGAGGAAGGAGAGCTGAGAGTACACAGAATCAAGATTCCCCTCCCAGTACCTCTGCTGACTCTATGCCCCATCCCTTCACTTCTCACTGATGAAGGCCATCAGACTTGCTCTGCTCTGGCACCTGGAAGCACACAGGAAGTCCTTCACCAAGAACTAAACTTTCTTGAAACAAGGTTTGGAGGAATCTAGCAACTCAACAGGGTGCTCTCTCTACTGCAAACCCCATGTTACCTGGCAACTTCCAGTGACATGAAAATATGCTGTTTCAGACCAATCTGCTTCATTCAGAAAGAGAAAACAAGTACCGAGCACAGTGTTAGCGTATGATCATTACCACCAGCAGCTATTGTCCTTGTCTTGACTGGGGACCCTTTCAGAAAAGAGACTATACGTTGTTAAATTCATTTCAGTTCACGCTAACAATTATCAGTTCAAGACCTTATGTGCCCTAGACACACGGCTAGCCATGACCTCAAGGGGCTTATGCCCTAGTGTGGGAGATAACAAGGAACCAGATGATTCGGGAAAGAGTGAAGGGAGCATCACCGGCAAGTTTCCCAGCAGAAGGGACCATGAGCTAGTCCTCCCAGCCTGAATAAGAGTTAGCCTGGCAAAGAGAGGTTTAAGTAGAGGAGAGAGCCCAGCCAAAGGCCTAGAGGTACAAGGCAGGCTGGTGTGTTTGGGAAACTGACAGGGATTCAATCTGACTGAGAGAAGAGCACTGGGGTGAGAGGCGGAGATTGAGGGCACAAAGAAAGATGAGGCTGAAGAGGTAGATGGAACCAGGGATGAGAAGTACTGTGGGCCATGTCAATGACTGTGGACTTTTTCTAGGAGTCCTAGGAAGCCATGAACGGACTTGAAACAGGGGTAGAACTTGATATGATTTCCAGCTTGGGAAGATTATCCTAGCTGCACTCGGGAGAAAAGAATTGGTTAGGAACAAGAGTAGAGTCAGGAAGATCTATTTGGAGGCTAGTGGCCTGGACTAAAGTATCGTCAGAGAGACCAAGAAAAGCATGAAGACCAGAGACATGCAGAAGACGCATTCAGCAGCCTTTGACAACTGATAGAATGTAGTGATTGGAGGAGAAGAATATGCAAGTATGATGCCCAGGTTCTGGCTGGAGCAATTGAAGCATAGTAGTGCTACTTTCAAAGCTAGATGATGCCAGGGGTAAAACACATTTGGCTCAGGGAATAACAAGGTGGTGTATTTAATATCGTACATTATTTATATACCACTCACAACAACCCTGTAAGATAGATAACACTCTTCCCATGGCATAAATGGAGACACTAACAGTCCATGAGGCAAAAAGTCATAAAGTCAGGAGGACGTGGAGCTGGGACAGAACTCCTATTGACTGTAGGAGCCCCCAGGAACAAGGGATCCCCAACAGGCCAAATTGCCAAGATCACCTTGGGGTTGGTCGTCATTAACATCACCCTGGAAGCTCGCACTTCCTCTTTAGGGGGACAAAGGAAGAAAATCCAAGAGAGATCACCCGGAGTCATTTCTGTCCAGCTCAAATTCCCCAACAGACTGGGTTGGAGCCTGGACTTTCTTTATCTCCACCACACAATTTGCCAGCCCTTCACCCACAGTTAAAACAGTCCCTGTACATAGGGAGGAAACATCAGGCAAAAGGTAGCATTTCCTCTTATGGGAGAATTGTCCCCACCTACTCCCTAGCCTTGCCTTGCACACCCATGGTTCCTGGGTCACTGTGGTCTTGGTGTCACAGCAATGTTCACTCCCCTTGCTTCTTCAGGCAAGCATGCCAAAAAGAAGCAACATGCCACCACAATTATTAAACCACTTCTCTCTGCTCAGAGCTGGGCTTAGATCAACTAATGCTCTCTGATGTCTGTAACTTCTGGACTTTTGGAGTTTGCAGGCCTCAACCTTCTCCCTTTCTCAGCAAATGAAATGAACTACCAGATCTGTATCAAACACCTACCATATGCCAGTCATCGTGCCTGGCACAATGGAAAGCTCAAGGATAAAGAAGACTCATTATCGGCCAGGGCAGTTTTGTCTACAGAACCCAAATTAAAGCCATAAATTCAAAAGATGGGGAAACCAAACATTTTTGAGCACCCACTATACTCCAGATACTATATTAGTGCTTTCCATGCGGCATCTCATTCAATCCTCACAACAAGCCATGAAATAGAAATTATTTTCCATATTTTATATACAGTGGGAGAAGAAACTCAGTGTAGCAAAGACTGACAAACCTTGAAAAAACTCGGGCTTCCCCTGGTGGCGCAGTGGTTGAGAATCTGCCTGCCAATGCAGGGGACACGGGTTCGAGCCCTGTCTGGGAAGATCCCACATGCCGCGGAGCAACTGGGCCCGTGAGCCACAGCTACTGAGCCTGCGCGTCTGGAGCCTGTGCTCCGCAACAAAGAGAGGCCGCGATTGTGAGAGGCCCACGCACCGCGATGAAGAGTGGCCCCCGCTCGCCGCAACTAGAGAAAGCCCTCGCACAGAAACGAAGACCCAACACAGCCAAAAAATAAATAAATAAATGTAGTCATTAAAAAAAAAAAAATAGAAAAACAAAATAATATTTAAAAACAAAAACAAAAAAAAAACCTTGAAGAAACTCATTTCTCTTTTACCTGTTCATACATGTAGACTACATTTCCCAAAATCCCTTGCAGGTATGGCTATGGGTACGAGTCCTGACCAACAGGAACTCTGGTCCACAAAAACTCTGTGTGATCCTTCATTTTCCCTCATCTCTATGTCACAGCCAGAAGAATCCTGGAAGTCACATGTTGAAGATGACAGAGACACTTTGGGTCTGATTCCTGGAATCTCTGCATGGTTAGTGAGAAAATTCTATTGTCATAAGCCACCAAAGTTCAGGGGTTTATCCATTACTGTAGCTAACATTTGTTAATGAATATAAAAGATTTCAAAAACATCAAATTACCTGCACAAAGTCAACCAACTTGTTAGTGGCAGAAAACAGATTTAAATTTAGGTTTACCTTAATTTAGGTTTACC